>NC_136310.1:4902130-5500705 GCF_964198595.1 Lampetra fluviatilis
CCGCGGAAATCCTCGTCGAGTCTCAAAACTGCGGCTACAAAGAGGGCCCTGCATTTTGGATAGGTTGAGCAGTTTCTCGCTACTGGGAGCGCTTGCTAAACCACCGCAGCCACCCACGTGTGCATCCGTGGCGGGCAGCAGGAAGTGTGGCATCCCCCGGCGCGAGTGCGCGCGTTAACCCTACCGCAGCACGCGCAGCTCAACGCTGAGCACTCAACTCACTCGTCGTACACGCAGAGCTCGACACAATCGCGTAATTAAACCGCACGGTCGTGAAAGGGGGAGGAAACAACATTTATATGTGTGTGTGTATATATAACAAGTGACGTTTCGGATATGGGCCCTTCTTCATAGCGCATGTAGTAGTAGCCCTCCCACCAACAGCATTGTGAACAAGACGTTAAAAGGCTTCACCCTTCTGTATTTGTCTTCCCGTTCATAAGCGGGGATTATTATTTTTATCATGGATTTTACAGAGCTCAGCCCAGACAGCTCCGGCTGAATATAATCCCTGCCCGTAAGATAAGCATTGGGACCAATTGATTCGCTTTGTTCGCATAGGCCAGTGGTTCTTAACCTAGGATGCAACAATTGATTCGCTTTGTTCGCATAGCCCAGTGGTTCTTAACCTGGGGTGCAACAATTGATTCGCTTTGTTCGCATAGCCCAGTGGTTCTTAACCTGGGGTGCAACAATTGATTCGCTTTGTTCGCATAGGCCAGTGGTTCTTAACCTGGGATGCACCAATTGATTCGCTTTGTTCGCATAGGCCAGTGGTCCTTAACCTGAGATGCAACAATTGATTCGCTTTGTTCGCATAGCCCAGTGGTTCTTAACCTGGGGTGCAACAATTGATTCACTTTGTTCACATAGCCCAGTGGTTCTTAACCTGGGATGCAACAATTGATTCACTTTGTTCGCATAGGCCAGTGGTTCTTAACCTGGGATGCAACAATTGATTCGCTTTGTTCGCATAGCCCAGTGGTTCTTAACCTGGGGTGCAACAATTGAATCACTTTGTTCACATAGCCCAGTGGTTCTTAACCTGGGATGCAACAATTGATTCGCTTTGTTCGCATAGCCCAGTGGTTATTAACCTGGGGTGCAACAATTGATTCACTTTGTTCACATAGCCCAGTGGTTCTTCACCTGGGCTGCAACAATTGATTCGCTTTGTTCACATAGGCCAGTGGTTCTTAACCTGGGATGCAACAATTGATTCGCTTTGTTCACATCGGCCAGTGGTTCTTAACCTGGGATGCAACAATTGATTCGCTTTGTTCACATAGGCCAGTGGTTCTTAACCTGGGATGCAACAATTGATTCGCTTTGTTCACATCGGCCAGTGGTTCTTAACCTGGGGTGCGACAATTGATTCGCTTTGTTCACATAGGCCAGTGGTTCTTAACCTGGGCTGCGCCAATTGATGCGCCTTGTTCACATAGGTCAGTGGTTCTTAAACTGGGCTGCAACAATTGATTCGCTTTGTTCACATAGGCCAGTGGTTCTTAACCTGGGGTACGACAATTGATTCGCTTTGTTCACATCGGCCAGTGGTTCTTAACCTGGGCTGCGCCAATTGATGCGCCTTGTTCACATAGGTCAGTGGTTCTTAAACTGGGCTGCAACAATTGATTCGCTTTGTTCACATAGGCCAGTGGTTCTTAACCTGAGATGCAACAATTGATTCGCTTTGTTCACATCGGCCAGTGGTTCTTAACCTGGGATGCAACAATTGATTCGCTTTGTTCACATAGGCCAGTGGTTCTTAACCTGGGATGCAACAATTGATTCGCTTTGTTCACATAGGCCAGTGGTTCTTAACCTGGGCTGCGACAATTGATTCGCTTTGTTCACATAGGCCAGTGGTTCTTAACCTGGGATGCAACAATTGATTCGCTTTGTTCACATAGGCCAGTGGTTCTTAACCTGGGCTGCGACAATTGATTCGCTTTGTTCACATAGGCCAGTGGTTCTTAACCTGGGCTGCAACAATTGATTCGCTTTGTTCACATAGGCCAGTGGTTCTTAACCTGGGATGCAACAATTGATTCACTTTGTTCACATAGGCCAGTGGTTCTTAACCTGGGCTGCGACAATTGATTCGCTTTGTTCACATAGGCCAGTGGTTCTTAACCTGGGATGCAACAATTGATTCACTTTGTCCACATAGGCCAGTGGTTCTTAACCTGGGCTGCGACAATTGATTCACTTTGTTCACATAGGCCAGTGGTTCTTAACCTGGGATGCAACAATTGATTCACTTTGTCCACATAGGCCAGTGGTTCTTAACCTGGGCTGCGACAATTGATTCGCTTTGTTCACATAGGCCAGTGGTTCTTAACCTGGGATGCAACAATTGATTCGCTTTGTTCACATAGGCCAGTGGTTCTTAACCTGGGCTGCGACAATTGATTCGCTTTGTTCACATAGGCCAGTGGTTCTTAACCTGGGCTGCGACAATTGATTCGCTTTGTTCACATAGGCCAGTGGTTCTTAACCTGGGCTGCAACAATTGATTCGCTTTGTTCACATAGGCCAGTGGTTCTTAACCTGGGCTGCGACAATTGATTCGCTTTGTTCACATAGGCCAGTGGTTCTTAACCTGGGATGCAACAATTGATTCACTTTGTCCACATAGGCCAGTGGTTCTTAACCTGGGCTGCGACAATTGATTCGCTTTGTTCACATAGGCCAGTGGTTCTTAACCTGGGATGCAACAATTGATTCACTTTGTTCACATAGGCCAGTGGTTCTTAACCTGGGCTGCGACAATTGATTCGCTTTGCTCACATAGGCCAGTGGTTCTTAACCTGGGATGCACATATCCCCATGGGGGTGCAAGATGCCCTTTCTGGGGCTGCGAGAGACGCCATATTCATTTGTGGAAGCTAAATAATCGAAAACACGAATTTAGCACGGGCACATAAAAGTACAACTCACATTGTTTCATCAAAACCCCCTGTGCATCTATTAACGTTGTAAATGTTTCAATGATTGAGAACCAAAGAGGGTGCAAAGCAATTGCTGCGGTGAAGGTTCAGCAACCACTGTCCCCTACTAAGCGGTCGAGTCGGTTGCTGCAAGCGCACACAATGGGTGTGTGAGAGCCGTAATCCCTTCGCCCCTCCTGCGCCATCTCCCGTTACACACGGGGGCCAGTGTTGTAAGGCATCGCGCATGAAAGCTGCATCCTCTTTGTTTTTACACACAGTGTACTGCAGCGATAGACGTTCAATCTTTCATTCAGTAATCTACTGCTGGATGAAGACCTCCCATACGCAGTTTGAATTCTCTATTTAACCTGCGCGTGTTTTATATATATATGTCCACGTGTTGGTCTCTCTGTCTCTCGATCTAATGCGGTAACTAAACAATGCATCTGCTATACGTACCACCTGTCTGAAATTGACATACGAGATCATTGTAATGTACAGCCCTTTGTCAATACGCTGCTGGACGAAGGCCTCTCCAAGCTCTGTCAGTCACAGGGAGGTGTTTGACCAGGGTTGGTGTAGGTGCGATACCCCAGAACCGGTTCAGATATCAGTCGCCACTGATGCTAGCCGTGGCGGGGATTCGAACTCGGGTGGCAGGGTTTATAGTGCAGTGCGCTAACCACTTCG
The DNA here is from genome assembly GCF_964198595.1 of Lampetra fluviatilis. Taxonomy (NCBI): domain Eukaryota; kingdom Metazoa; phylum Chordata; class Hyperoartia; order Petromyzontiformes; family Petromyzontidae; genus Lampetra; species Lampetra fluviatilis. Next base: position 4,905,757 of record NC_136310.1, read on the forward strand.
CCCACCGCTCGAACCGCCGTCACCGCCGGTCACATTGCTGTAGTCATTAAACAAATATTTCTATATGAATCACCACTTAAGCACCAGGGGTCGTATTGCTATAACCCACTCGTGTAACCCGCTGTTAGGTGCCCCATGGCCCATACAACGTCTGCATTGGCTGTGATAGAAACAATGTCGGTTGCCTTCAGGGAGGGCCAATTCCCAGTGGAATACGCGTGAAAACCGTGACACCTACATTTCCCAAGTACACAGTTTGCTGTTGGAGCGTTTAACACGTGAGCTATTTAGAGGCATTCACAGGCACATGTAGCCAAGTGATAATAAGTGTCAACATAAATAAACGTATGTTAAATAAAATAGTTACGTGTATATATATGATCGTTGTTCTGTCAGCCGATATGTGCTTTCCCCAGACCATACATTAAGCAGCACTTGTTTAAAGACGCAAACGTTGGACAATCATCGACCTTATTAAGTCTATACTCTTTGGTTCTTTCGGTAAAGTCACGTAGGTAGAAATAAAAGAAAATAAATCACGACGTTTCGGACGCAACACGAGCGTCCGTCGTCAGGTTTTTTTGGGTTAGATCACGTAAATATAAATGTGTCGTTAAACCCACCACCACCCGTCACAACCAATTAGTGAGGTTTGTCACGTAAACAGAACGTGCCAATTCGTTACTGGTACAGCACACCGGTGTGTTGGAGAGTAAACCCACAACATTGACAATCTGAGTACGACGTTTTGCCAGTAATTACGACTAGCGTCATCAGGCGACAGACAGATTTTGTAAATTTCATTCAGTGGTCAGGTGATGTTAAACAAAATACTGTTGCTGAGGTTACCTGATCTTCATGGAGAGTGCCCTACATATACACAACAAGGCGATATCCAACGGAGAGATGTTGAACAAAACAAAACTCGTGCGCTGTTCTCGAGCAATATCTAAACATTGTACCAGGTAAGGCCCACTGAGCTATGTAGAGCTCTTTTTTTCAGAAGCCACCTGGCCACCAATTAGGAATCGTATCACTTGGGAATGTATCGCAGCCAAATACTCGAAAAGCACGTGTCTAAATGTGGAGGTAAAAAAACGGGATGCGGAGAAAGAAAAAGCCACGCGACCCCGGGGAGAGAGACAATCTTTGTTTTTTTCGGTAAAGTCACGTAGGTAAAAAATTCAAATAAATTAAATCACGACGTTTCGGAGGCAACACAAGCTTCCATCTTCAGGTGGAACCGTCACAGCAAAATTACTGTGACATTACCGAAAAAAACAAAAAGTATGAATCCTTACAGTCACGAAAACTTCAAATCTAGAATCCAAATATACATTAATTCTAGATTTAAAGCTTTCGTGACTGCAAGGAATCATATTCTTAGGTTTTTTCGGTAAAGTCACGTAGGTAAAACATCAAAATTAATGAAAATAAAATAAAACAAAAATCACGACGTTTCGGAGGCAACACAAGTCTCCGTCATCAGGTGGGACCGTCACAGCCAGATTAGCTGCATCAAGTGAGGCAATGATTCAAGATGTAATCCCTTATAAGCAAGTTTGGAGGGGGGAGGAGAGGGGGGGGCTCATCAGAATGTGGTAGCCAATGAATGGAACGTATCGGAAGGGAGAGGGGCGGGAGGGGGAGGGCCAAAAAAATGGGCGACGGCTTGGACGCGGTTGCTGCACACGCCAACACATACAGGCGTCGGTATGGAACTTACGACCGCCTGTATACCAGGCGGGGTAGTTAACATCTCACTTCCGCGGCAGTCCCTCGGGGTTCGAGGATGACGTCCATCAGGTTTGGTGGTGGCTCTTGAGGTGGCTGAGGAGTCCAACTCTGGATCCGCAGATCGTTGGGCATCGGGGTCGCCCCCCAGTCACCCGTGGAATGCGAAGCCTATAAGCTGATAGACTAAAACAGTTTTTTATCTGTGTGGAGATAAACGGGAGTAGATTTCGCTCATTAGCCACAATGTTCCACAACAACGCTTGATACATTATTACTTGCCAAAAATGATTGAGTACTTGTTTTGATATTTTGAGTTTATTTAAATTCTTCGGCACTGACCAACACTTAGTAAAGGAAAGCAAGGAAATATAAAAATGTAATCGTGAATGTTCCAACTCGCCACCCCAGTCGGCTGATTATTTGAGTGCATCTTCACGAATTAACAACATTTTAGTCCTCTACGAGTAACGTATTATTACTTTATCGTAATTTACTTCTCATGATTAATTTCTCATCATTGTTTCTGTCGATTTATGGGTGACCTTTTAACATGTAGCCTTTTTGCCAAGATGCAATGCAATGTGCAAGTTGTTTTTCTTCCCCCGTGCGTGTAAATGCAATTGCATCTCAAGATGCTGTACAGATACAGAGGGCATGATTATTTGATGGAAAGAAAGAGTGAGTCACAGTCATAAGCAGACGAATAAAGGAACATCATAGTCCTGGACTTGAATCGGGACAGGGAGTCAGCAGCACTGATTGCTAAGAGGAAGGTATTTCGCGATAATGAAAACAAGAGCCACCACCTCCCACTGAGTCACCTCCGGCTGGGCTGAGATTGATTGGGGAGGGGGGGAGCTTCGACAGAAAGCCGTGAGTTTTGGAGCAGAGCGCATGGAGGGCAGCGGTAGAGTGAGACAAGGCTAGTGGGGGTTAGGCAGTTGTGAGTCCAAGGAAGATGTTGAAGACGGCTCGTGCCCTCTTGAAATTCATCCGAGGGTTACATTGGGAGCCAGTGGACAGAGGTGGAGTGTTGGGATTATGCGGTCTTGTTAACGTGTATGGATGAGAAGTCTGGCAAGGGGCATTTTGGATCATCTGGAGTGAGGGTTTTGGTGAGGGGATGTGTGGATGCTTTAGAGGAGAGTTGCAATAGCCGAGTTACGATGTGATCAATGCGTAGGTGAAGGGTCTCAGCAGCAGCCATGGTAAGGAAATGTCTGGCGCTTGATACGGAAAATATGGACGCATATGGCTCAAGTCCTGAAATAGTCTAACCGTCTTCTTGGTTCTTTCGGTAAAGTCACGTAGAAGGGAAGTAATAAAATAATAAAAATAAAACATAATAAAATAATTATCACGACGTTTCGGCCACAACACAAGTAGCCGTCCTCTTGTGGCCGAAACGTCGTGAGAATTGTATTTTATGTTTTATTTTATTTTTATTTTATTACTTCCCTTCTACGTGACTTTACCGAAAGAACCAAGAAGATGAATCCCTGCAGTCACGAAAGCTTTAAATCGCAATTTAGTCTAACCGTGTCAATGAGTTCACTTTAATTGTACACGTACCCCGACTGTTTGCATATACCAATATATGCTAAATATATTAGACTGTGTCCAGTAAATGGAATCTGTAAGTGACAAACACTGCAATTTGCATGTGCTAACGGGCTACGTTTCAACTGCAGCTGTTTATCTGGCCAAACAAAACGAGTGCAGTTTAACACGCAGGCTTTCGTGACCAATATCATCCATCATAGAGGAGTTTTTGCTTAGATCGCGTAAGTATATAAAAGTGTCGTTAAAACACGCCACCACCCGACAGCCAACTAGTAAGGGTTGTCACGTAAACAGAGATGTACTAAATCTGTCTGTCGCCTGATGAAGCTAGTTGTAATTACTGGCGAAACGTCGTACTCAGTTTGTAAATGTTGTGGCTTGGCTCTCCAACGCACCGGTGTGCTGTACTAGTGACGAATTGGCATGTTCTGTTTACGTGGCAACAAGCACAACAGCAAGGTTATTGAAGCTCACCTTAATTTCGTGATTGTGCGAATCTTCAAATAGCATTAGACCGTAGCATACTTTGAACACTTTGAGATTAGTCATTTCAAACCAAAAATAAATACAAAGATCCCAGGTATATCCTTAAAGGACTGTTGGAGCAAGTGCTGTTAGCGAGCACCTATGAAGGCCCGCACGAGGCACTCATTGGAGGCTGAATCGACCTAGGGCAGGCCCAAGACTGATTCAGATAATCGTCCCTGGTGTTGGCCGTGAGCGGGAATCGAACTCGGGTCGCCGGGTTCGTAGTGCAGCGCCCTAACCGCGACACCACCGCTCCCCACTTTACACACACACACACAATCATCAGCCATGATCTATCCACCGCTGAATGAGTGCCTGCCCCGAGCCGTCTCGCCATCACTCGCGCTTCTGCGATGCAACAATCCACCAAGCCAGCACCTTGCACGCGAGCTGATTTTAATCGCTCCGTCTCAGCGGGTCGACGGCCCCTTCAGACACGTTCCATTCCTTCAGACGCGGCTCCGTCGCCCTCTTTGACTGACCATCGGGAGGAGAGAGAGAGAGAGGGGCGGGTGGGTCTAATCCCTTTGAGCAAACAAGCCATGGCGCAAGCCCACTTTTATTCACAATTGGAATCATATCTCTCTCTCTCTTTTTTTTTACGATCAGTGGAAACAAGAAGATGCTCGGTGTATTCGGCACTTTGCTTCGTTCATCATTTCGCAATTTTTTTTACTTAGCTTTATGTAAAACCCCCACCTCTCGCTCACTCTCTCGCTCACTTTCTCGCTCACTCGCTCTCTCTTTTTTTACGATCAGTGGAAACAAGAAGATGCTCAGTGTATTCGGCACTTTGCTTCGTTCATCATTTCGTAAAAATTTTTTTTTACATTTTGAAACTTAGCTTTATGTAAAACCCCCACCTCGCGCTCACTCTCTCGCTCTCTCTCTCTCGCCTGCTTGCGTTTCTCTCACGAACAGCACGAGCGCGCAAATCCACGGGCACCGGTTTCTGCGCGTGCCAGGCTACGGAGCGCGACGTTCGTCGATTTTTCGGTTGCGCTTGACGGCTAATTCGCCTTCGGGGGATGGGGGGAGGGGTGTGAGTACAACGGCCGAATGTCTGACAAAGCAAAGGTGGGTTGGGGTGGGTGGAGAGGGGAGGGGGGGTGGAGGAGGGAGTGCTGCTCGTATAAGCCGCTTTTGAGTGAGGCACCTGATATTCCCAGCGCAGCCACACCGGCGCGGTTAAAGGAGACGGCGCTTAAAACTCCCTGGCGCTGTGCGGAATTGATACCCCTTCGTCGGGCGAACGCTGGCCCGTGAGCGCCCTTAATCGGCACACGTGTAACAGAAGCCTGCAGCTTCCAACGCGGGCAGTATGAGCGAGCGAGTGCTAAGCCGCGAGGGCTGTTATTCATACGGGGGACCCCGTTGTTGCACACGGACACGATGCCACTGCAATGCATTTATGGTGCATTACAAGTCACAGCACTTCTCTGCTACCTGCGCATGCAGACAACGACACTTAATATGCGGCGGTTAAATTTGCCCTCGGGGTAGGGGGTGGAGAGGAGAGGTGGCGCAGTGGTTACTGCACCGCGCTCTGAACCTGACCTCCTGAGTTTAATTCCCAGCCGCGGCTAATTATTAATCAGTGGCGAGTGATATAAACTCTCTATCTTCACCAGCTTGCACTGACCGGCGGGGTGAAGTATGGTCAAACAAGCCCTCATGACTGACGCAGCATGGGTAGGCCTTTATCCAACAGCGAATTGGCGATGGCCTGTATTTGTTAATTGTCCTACAACCAAATGACCCTGCATCTTGTTCTTGGATCTCGGAAGCTAAGCAGTTTGACAGCCTGGTTAGTACTTAGATGAGGGACCACCAGGGGCTTGCGATGGGGCTGTATGGGGGCCAGGAGATGACAGTGCTGAGCATCATCCCCTCGTATATGTGAGTTTTCTCATTTAAGCCAACCTTCCATTAATGACATTGACCAAAGATCCCAATGCAGGACCCTCTTGCAAAGAATCCTAAGACTCAGTGGGGGCTTTCATGAACAATCACCTGGCATGCACTAAAACAAATACGACAGAATACACAGTGCACTCTGAATACGACTGTGTGGCATAAATAATGTTGTTGATTGTTGCTCATAACAGGCACCCGGTATCAGTCTGAACAATTAAGCAGTGCCCGTGAAGATGGAGATTATTGCACCGTGCACTGCCCGTTGGGTCCCAGTATTGGCCACAAAGCACTTTCGCAATTACGGCAGCTCTCTTCCCCTTCAATTCCCACGCACACGGAGGGAGGAGGAGGGGGGGATGGGAGTCGCGCACGCTGCTTTAGCAGACGCAAGCGTGACTTGCCATGGTACGTGCTGAACGGAATCGACTCGTCACTATGCCGCATGCCGGGTCGTGCAGAAGAACTCCCTTCTCATCCGTGACCCTTGTTATCTGCAGCAAGGGCTGTAGTGTCTCCACGGAAACGTCTAACCGTCTGCCCGAGATATTCTTACTATTGTCCGGAATTCACCGCAGTTTTTTGTACAATTCTGATTCGCCGAAAGCGCTTCCGATTGTCCGCAATAATTTGTCGCGTGTGAGTGGAGACGAGCGTCAAATCCGTCCTACTATCCGGAGTGGGTCGTCCGCGACTTTTGTCTTGTCCGCGTTTAACGTTTTTAAAAGTTGCTTCGTGTAGCCCACGTGGCCCTTGCAAAAGAGGCGATCTTTCACGTGTGTCAGTCCACCACTTAGCCATAGTGGATGACGGACGTTATATAAAATCATCAATACCCCCCCCTCCGCCCACATAGCATTTCCATTAAATTACTTGCAGTTATGAATCGCTATATAGTCACTGCAGGTTCGTGTTATTTCTTTCTTTCTTTGTTTTCCCGCCAAACAATTTAGAGCCTGAGTATGAGCGTGGAGACTTGTGCACTGGGAAACAAGCAGTGTGAATATGTCAACAGAACAGCGTTGTTTCCCCCCCCACCCCCACCCCCTTCATTCTGAAACCACGCTCTCACACGGAGAATTGCACAAAACTGAGCAGATGGAAATTGCTCCTTTGGTATTTAGGCAAATTAATTGGCGCATTGCGCAGTGTTGACACGTTAAAGGGGGATTCGCAATCGCAGCTGCCGAATCTGTTCTGCTACTTCGGTATTCCAGATTGTGCGTGGGCACGATGTTCCGGTTTGTTGCCAAGAAGAAGTTTTAGCTGGGACTCGGAGCTTTGCCATATCCACACGGAGGGCAAGAGCTCACTGCACGCGTCCTGGCACGGGCTACACACAGACGAACACGATCCCTCCCCCCATTAGACTGGGCCGACCGCGAGGGCATTGTGTTGTTAGGGAGCGCATATTATTGACAGCAGAACTACACGGTTGGATTGGCGGGGTCACAGCCATGCCTTCTCTGCCTTGTCTCCCTGGCACTAATCGATGCCTCTACACCACCACACCAGGTACTCATTTGAGGCTGAGTTGACCTACGCTTGGCCCCGGCATGGCCAAGAATATAAATTGGGTTGACGAGAGCTGCAGCCCAGGGCGCTAACCATCGTGCCGCTGTGGATTTCAACAAAAAATAGAAATAATGGTTGACATGAAAATTCATTTGGACATGCTGCTAATATCAACACAGGGGCACTGAATCACTGCGCATGAACTAATATTATACAAGGTCATGCCCATACTAGGACAAAGATCTCTACTTAGAAAGTTGGGACAAGTACTGTTAGCGAGACGCCTATCAAGGCTGGCAGGGCACATGAGAGATGGGTGTGGCCAGGCACACCACGGCCCGGCCACCTTTGTCTCCCCTAGCACTGATGTTTACACATCCCACCAGGTGCACGTATAAGGCTGGGTCTACCTGGTGACCGGTTCATACATTTGCCACTGATGCTACCTGCGGTTGGGAATTCACTTCAGGTCGTGGGTTTCATTGTGCAGTCCGCTAATCACTCCGCCAGCGCTCACCACACACCGACATAGATTCTGATTTGTGCTTTTGCAAAGACAAAGACTCCCTGTATAGCCTGAACAGACTTTTGGAGCAAGTGCTGCGAACGAAGTGGTGGTTGGCCAGCACCATGCCCAGCCGCCTTTGTCCCCTTAGTGGGGATGTTTATACACCAAACCAGGTACTCATTTGAGATTAAGCCGTACTAGGGAAGGCCCAGGGCCGAGTCAGGTAACAGTCACCTGTCTTGTCCGTGAGCGGGAATAGAACTCGGGTCGTCGGGTTCGTAGAGCCTGCGTGCTAACTGCAAGGACAAAGATCCCCCGTATAGCCTTAACAGACCATTGGGGCAAGTGCTTTTTAGCGAGCACCCACACTACCAATCCCCACACAAACACACACACACATGCGCGCGCACACAAGCTGGCATTTTTACGCCCGACCGCAAGAGACACGCCTGCCACCCTGGTTTCCAGATAATTGCCCACTGCTTGGTTTCAAACGGCCAGACATCAGTCCAGGCTAGCTTGACCAGACCCTGGCCCGGCCGACACAAGCAAGGCTTGACCCCGCCAGTTGCTCCCGCTAAGCTGTCGGATTAGCGCTAATGGCAAAGTTCCGCCGGGCAGAGAGCTCGCCCAATTTGCCCATCTGCCGCTCAGACTCACTGCGCCCAGGTCGCCCAACACGTGCGCTCTCAAAATACAAAATGCGAAGCTCGCTAAGTGCCGCCGTTGAGCAACAACAACAACAACGAAAAAACGGGGGGCTGCCAAATAGAAAAAAAGGGTGGGGGGGGGCTGCCAAATAAAGCAGCACTGTTTTGGACACAAGGCGTTGTCACGTGGCGGGTGGAGGAGCGGGGGGGGGCATTTGTTTAAAAATAAAAACGTGGGGGTGTTTAACGCCAACGGCGCGAGGGGTGTGTGGGCTCAGAGCTAATTATCGCACTCAAATCGTTTCCTAAATATTTTGTATTTCGAAACGGCTGGCTTGCAAACAAGTTGAGTCCCAAAGTTAATTGCGGCGTTGAAAACCGCGTCCAGGTGGTCTGGGATTTATAAATAAGGGGATAAATGTGAAAACAAGTTTCCGCACATTGTCAATGTGTTTCACCTGCATGCAAAATGTGCCATAATCCATCATACGGCTCAAGATTGGTCCAAGAATTGTGCTAACACTTTTGGGCATCGCTGTCCGACTGCTCTGATGGGTATGAATACTAGCATGCCAGTTTTTGTGATATTAAACAAAAAAAAATAGCCTCCTCTATTCATTCAAATAGATGTCAGCAACGAGAGGTGTAAGCGTGCATGGATTATTATCACTTCCTATTCTTACTATGCACGCGTCGAATCAGGAGTGCGACGACCACAGTTCTTCGATCGCATGTTGTTTGTAATTGGTTCGAATGATTGGTGCAGCCATTACTCGCCGCTATGTCCACTTACAATGTGAAAACAAAAGTTGGTTCTTGAATCAAATCGCAACCTGAGCAGTGAGTCTTTGCACCAATTCCCGGACGCATTAAATACAATCAGTTATCTTCATATTGAACAGCATTAAACGTTTAGTGATAGCGCATCTCATATGCTGTCTGAGGATTTGCAAAAAAATAGGTTATTGCAATAATTTTCATGTAGTTCTCAATTGCATTAAAAAAAAAACTCACTTTGCATTTACTGTGGATCATTACAGGTAAAATGCATAGAGGAGTCAGAACTTTGTCCAGTATCTCCACGTGGAAAGCGGTCCAGAAGTTGTTCTTCTGAAACAAAATTCGTCCGAACAACTTTGCTCTGGAAAGCCAAAAGGCTGACGGACTACATTAGTGTAACCTTTGCATGGAAGACGCAGAGTGGAGATACGCTGTAGCGTGCCCTAATCCCCGTTTGATCGCTACCGCTCACCACGTTGTGATGAAGAAAGAAAAAAACTCTTCTATCCAACTGTGACCCTGAATCGCAACAATTTGTAAAATTGCTGGGAATCGTTCAACCGTTCAGCAAGGCAATTTTTAGACACAATTCACATGTGTGGGTGTCTGAGTGCGTATTGCGGGCTACTCTATATTTCAAGTATTTCGAGTTTGAAAATTACACACCACAACGTAATTGTTCGCGGGGTAATTGCACTGCTCATATAATGATACTGACACTTGGGTCTCCCTCTCAAAAAGAGATAACGAATCTCAATGAACTACCTTCCAATTAAATAAGTAACATATCCAATTCGAAATGCAATATTATATTCAGCCAAATTTCTTAGATCGCCCTTCCACTGACCACCACAGCAGTATGAATGGGTAGACCGCAGTGAGTCGAGGGTTATGCAGCGTGTGGTGAGTTAAAGTGTGGATACTCACACCTCTTACAAGCTATCTGGCCGTTGTTTAAAAGGAGGCCAAAATACCCTCTTGAAGGGTTCTCCAGGGATACCTCAAGAGGAGGCACATCCATAAACCATCACGCAAACTGCGGTCATCCTCACAGCGGCTTTTGGTTTGCCATCCAACAAAGACGGTCACTGCATCTCGCGCTTTCAGATGCGTTTCTGCGGCCGTCTGGAACGCTCTGCTTTCCGAAATTAGAAAGCCACTGGAGCTATGCACCTTTAAATCCAGATTGAAAACTCGTCTCTTGAAAACTTTTTTCGTGTTTATTTTTTTGTCCTTCACCCCGCAACTCCGATTAGCACGGTATGGCTACGTACAATGCGAAAGAAGTGCAATACTGTATCCATGCATACATCCACCAGCAGTAGTGTGAGGAAGTAATTGCAGGGCTGCGCCTTCGCCGGTTTCCCTCTTCTATTCAGCGTTTTGTCGATTATTGCTATCTAGAAGGTTTTTTTTGTCTGTAATTTGACAAATTGCCAACGTGAAGTTTGCTGTCAACAAACACTTATCAAGAAAAAAATTCCCACTTTAAATGTTGACATTTTTACAAACATTGACATTTTGACAGTGCAGTTGCTGCGTGTGCCGATTTATTTCGTCGAAAGCTTTAATACATCAGCGCTGTCCATCTGTCTGTAACATAGAGTGCAATGACTCACGTCAAGATTTTAGTTTGAAGTTGTGTTGCTGTAAGAGGCTTATATTACATAAAACCAAAAATAATGATTTAAAGGGTTACCCAGAGCATGGCGATAACAAATCAGCGATAATGGGGGAGCGCTCGCAAGCGCTTGCTTGCCTACAACTTCGTTGCTTGTGACGTCATCCCGTGACATCACACGGCACACGCCCTGTGACGTCAACTAGTTTCGTGACCCGGATGGCAGCGTTATCGTCTCTCGTTGACATTCTTTGCGATGACAAAACGCACGTGGGAAAGTGTCACAGAATCCAAGCACCGTGTGCTTGAATGATTTTTCGTCCTCGATTGCGTTTTTTTTTCTTGTTTTGACAGTGGGAAGAGATCAGCGGCTACGACGAATATTACACCCCCATCACCACCTATCAGGTCTGCCACGTGATGGAGCCAAACCAAAACAACTGGCTGAGGACTAATTGGATTTCGTGCGGGGGCGCCCAGCGGATCTACATCGAGCTCAAGTTCACGCTCCGCGATTGCAGCAGCATCCCGGGCGTGGCGGGCACGTGCAAGGAGACCTTCAACCTGCACTACCACGAGTCGGACAGCGACTCGTCGGCTCACGTCGACGAGAACCAGTTCTTCAAGATCGACACCATCGCGGCGGACGAGAGCTTCACGCAAGTGGACCTGGGCGGCCGCATCATGAAGCTGAACACGGAGGTGCGCGACGTGGGCCCCCTCGCCAAGAAGGGCTTCCACCTGGCCTTCCAGGATGTGGGTGCGTGCATCGCGCTCGTCTCCGTGCGCGTCTACTACAAGCGCTGCCCGCGCACCGTGCGCGGCCTGGCCGTCTTCCCCGACACGGTGACGGGCGCCGACTCGTCCTCGCTCATCGAGGTGCGCGGGGCGTGCGTCGACAACTCGGTCGAGAAGGAGGCGCCGCGCATGTTCTGCAGCGCCGACGGCGAGTGGCTCGTGCCCATCGGGAGGTGCGTCTGCGGCCCCGGGTACGAGGAGGTGGTGGTGGGAGCGTGTAGAGGTAGGCGCTGGATCTGTGAGACGAGAGTTTGCGTGTGTTTCTGTGTGTGTTGTGTGTGTGTGTGTGGGAAGCGGTGGTGCAGTGGTTGTCGCGCTGCACTACGATCCCGACGGACGCGTGTTCGATTCGCGCTCACGGCCAACACCAGTGACGATTATCTGAATGGGTCTTGGGCCTCCCCTAGGACGACTCAACCACAAATGAGAATCTGGTGCTGTGTGTAAAAACATCACCACTGCGGAGACAAAGGCGGGGGACCATTTGTCTACGTCTGTCTGTGTGGGGTCCGTCTTACATTCCGGAGCGTCTTATAATCCCAAGAATACTGTGTGTGTGTGTGTTATAAATGGGTACGTTCGATGTGTTGTGAAGTGTTCGTGGTGCGTGTGATTGGGCATCAGAGGTGGCCGGGTGGCTTTAGAGGGTCACTTATCCGGTCCCGATGAGGTCTAGGATTAAAATCTCGGTTTCAGCCATAGGTGATTAATCTGGGCTCCCAAGTGGAGTGCGTTGAAGGTCCTAAGACAATTCACCAATCATTACAAGCAAAAAATGAATCCCAATAATTTATTTTACGTTTTTATAAAGTGCAGAAGACAAAATAAAGGTCTTCAGAGTTCCGTGCAGAGAAAAAAAACTATATATTTCATGTAACATGTCATAGAAAATACCTAGGTTTTTTTTCATATTTAAATGGGAGAATCTCAGCATGTCATAGAAAATACCTATTTTTTGTGTTTATATTTAAATGAGATAATCTCAGCGGTCAGGCACAATACTTTCCGCAGAAAATTCAAAATCTGAGTTGGTCTGCCACCCAAAAACACTCTCTATTGAAGGGAACACTTCATACGAAATGAGAGGTTATTTGTGAAGAAATCTCAAAAGAATGTCAGAAGAAGTTTTATGGTATCCACTTCCTCGGGAATTTTTTTGGCACAGACCTGCCAGAATTATGAACCGATACTTTGTCTCACGACGTGAAACTGACGGCACAATTGGAAGGGCATTGGAAAAACGGAGAGAAAAATGCCCATACAGGTGGCTGGGTTGGGTCAGGAGGCTGATCATTGTGTCAGATCAATGAACCGGTACCTCTGAGATTTAAGTTAAGCCTTGGATGGAGAGCCCACGTAAAAAAAAAAACATGTTATCTCGTCCAGTGGATTTGTTGGTTTCAGCCAGGTCATCACTGGCTGCTCACATATACCAACAAATACAAGCAAATTATAGTTTTTTTTACACTTTATTTTATTCATCCCAGCCACGAGGGATCAATATAGAGCAGAAGACACGGGGTTAAGCACCCAACCACATGTGTAAGAGCAGAAATATTATGTGGATTTAGCATGAGAACTATTGAGGACACGTCGGAGTCGTTCTGTACATTCCATTCAGGGATAATCACCTCGTATAACCCACTGCTCAGGTGTTTTAGAAGCGTTGTAATTGATGGTTTCACTGCACAGCTCAATGCCAACAGTACAGACGTAATTTATTGTGTAAGAAAATCCATAAATGCTCAAGGAATTGGCCAAGTAATTCCAAGAAAGTGCCTCCTAAAAACATTGCCTCAAAACCAAGTAAGGCAGTCGTGGTGAAACAAGAACATTTTATTCTTTCGCAGGTTATACCGCGCGTTGTTGTTCGGCTATGATGTCCGACGTTTCACTCCACGTGCTAGGGAAACTTCTTTTCTCTCCAGAAAACTTTTGACGTTGGGATATCGTGCCGAATGGCACGCAGTGAAACCCGAAAATGCGTCGGAGAGCTGTTCAGCATGACCATGAAACTTTATGTTTTCATAGAGTATTTTTTTTTTACATACTGCATACAGTTCATGCTACTTAAGCAGTGTCCATTTTGCTAATGTGAATAAAATGGTGCTCATGTAAATAATTTTGAAACGTGACAAATCGTTGCACCACGTGCATGACCCGCTTCGTCCTGGGCAATACTTTAATTGTGCCAAACGACTATCTCCCAGGAATGCAACCCCACTATTATTAAAAGCGTAATTGCATTCCCCCCTCACATGTTATTGCGGCAAACGTCACCGCGAGGCTGTGTGGGAATGCACTTCGCAGTTGATGCGTTAAACGTGTTCATTAAGCCCAGCTTTGCCTGCAGAATTGTGTGTGCTCTGCTGTATCAATAGAGCAAAGTTCTCATGCAACAAGCACAGATGGATTGGAGCTGGTATAACATTGACTTGTGCAGGGAGTGGTGGTGCACTGGTTAGTTCTCCACTTTGAATCTGACTTCCAGAGTTCAATTCCACTGCCACGGGGCAGTGTAGATCATTTGTTGGGTTGTGGTCTGCTTAGCTTACACGTTCCCTCCCTGCAGGGTCCTGTCGCTGCCACCCACTGCCAACTGTCTTGGGCTGTGGTCATCCGTGTAAAAGAGCTGGCTTTGCTCACTGGGCCTTACCGGCTGACATAAAGCCTGAGTCTGACATCTAACACCAGCAGCAAGCGATATCTTAAACGACCGTGGGTCTGTTCGCTTTCACCAACCCGAGCTGAGCAGCACGGTGAATATTCTTAGGTTTTTTCGGTAAAGTCACGTAGGTAAAAAGTTAAAATTAAAATTAATAAAAGTAAAATAAAATAAAAATAAAAATCACGACGTTTCGGAGGCAACACAAGCTTCCGTCTTCAGGTGGAACCGTCACAGCACGATAGCTGTATCAAGTGATTGATACGATAGCTGTATCAAGCAAATGCAGCTATCGTGCTGTGACGGTTCCACCTGAAGACGGAAGCTTGTGTTGCCTCCGAAACGTCGTGATTTTTTTTTTACTTTTATTAATTTTAACTTTTTACCTACGTGACTTTACCGAAAAAACCTAAGAATATGAATCCTTGCAGTCACGAAAGCTTCAAATCTAGAATCAGCACGGTGAAGTTATGGTCGAACAATCTCCCTGACCACGCGTACGGTGGGTTGACGCTCAGCACTTCCATTTCCTGGGCACCTCACAGCCCTGTAGCTAAAACACCAGGCAAGTCCTAAGTGGTCACCCAATCCAAGTACTCACCAAGATCAGCCCTACTTAGCCTCCTCGATCTGCCATCACTGGGTGCAGTTCGAGCGATTTGGTCGTGATAGTGTTAACCGTCGCACAGTAAATATCATGGGTTGTTTTAAATTGTTTGGAAAATACTTATACGGTATGTTTTTTTGTGTTGCGCTGTGACATGAACTAAGCGAGAAGTTGTACGAAATTGCAGGAGTGATACTGTGCTGCTCCAGATGGACACGTTTATTATTATTATGCACCACAATACACCACATGGCATTTCTCTTTTTTTTGCCTGCAGGGAATAGTTAATATAACATTTCTCAATTTATAAAGTTCCTGTAAGCCTCAGGGTCCCTTCCAAATACACCTTTAATAGTCATATATTATTTTATACATGTACCGTTTATACCCCGCGGATACTGGGGTATAATTTGAGGGGCATTTTTCCTATTGTGCTTTTACCTTTAGGGCGTATCCAGTATTACAAACTGATGTATTACTCTTTTCTTCCTTGACATTTTTCAAGAATTCTCTTTATTTCAGGGGGTAAAAAATACATGTATCGGGGGGGCAGGGAACCTTTACTCTCATCGCAAGGAATGTTCTGTAAGGAAGGTGGCATTGCAAGATACCTTGCCTATTGTATACTTTTCCTTTCAAGGCCACAGTGTTATTGAAGAACAAGTTGAGGTTGGTTATTTTTTTAAATACATATATACAGAAGATGTAATCTAGTCGACAAAGATGCTCTTTTGGCCTCGGTAAATTGTGCACGGTGCCGTCTCTTAGTTTGGCGAGCATCTGTGACAGGCGGGGAAGGCGTTGGGAGTCAGCGCCTCGCTTGACTGCCTTCGTGGCTCTTAGTACCGCGCTGACGTTGACCGCACCACCACGACGCCGGGTACTCATTATAGCGCCGAGTTGTCTAAAGGGGTCACGCACCCCCTCCTCGCCCCCTCCACTGCCCCACGCCCCCCGGTACGCATGGCCTGAAATCAAGCACAGGTCACTGGGAACCAGTAACACGGTTTTGCAAATCATACCGCCACTCACCACTCGTTGATGAACAGCGCGCTGCTCAACGTGAGCAGCGTAGGTTTAGACGATTGCGTGAACGCAGCGTTGATCGTTGGCGATCGCGTGAACAGATGTTGCTGGCTGATAATATCTCAAGAGTATGACTCCAACTTCAGTAAATTGCTCAATGAAAATATAGACCTATGGGTAGCAAGGAGAGGTGTTCGTTCATATTTTGTATAAAGGACAATTAGTGTTGCCTTGCAGCAACTACATTTTTCCCCCCAGGGTTTAATCTTGACAAGTGCTTGGATTGATGAAGACCAGGCCAATCAAACAGGTGTAGTAGGCATCGTGGGCAGTAGAGGGGGCAGTGGGGCAAAACCCACTCGCCACCTTCATGAACCGGCGGTGACCAGTGTGCTATGATGAAATTTAACATGTGTGCTTTCGCGACCAATACTGTTCACAATAAAAGTTATTTCGGGTTAGATCTCGTAAATATAAATGTGTCGTTAAACCCACCACCACCCGACACAGCCAATCAGTAGAGTGTGTCACGTACACAAAACGTGCCAATTAGTGACTACTTCAGTACACCGGTGTGTTGGAGAGTAAACCCACAACATTTGCAATTTGAGTACGGCGTTTCGTTGATAACTACAACCAGAATTTGTGGCGGACTTGCTGAAATATCTCTCACGGCCCACAAGGCGTGGCAAGAGGCCCTCATCCAGCCACGCATCGACAAAAGGTGCGTGGACATGTACACCACACACGCTCAACCATATCGGTGACAGCCCATCGTGGCTATGTGTCTGTGTGCCCGCATTCCTGCACTCGTTTGAATGTGGCTCAGCTAAAGGACTGAGAAGGACACATATGCATCAAGCGGAATGATCGCGACAAACTCGTCGTGAGAATGTACTGACACGTTGCTGATTGGGTAAAGGGTGGCTCCGATTGGAGATAATCATTACACACTTAATAACCGTGGTGGTCCCAATAAACAATGATTGTTATGGTGAAAATAAAATAAACGTACTGTAGTCGCAGCAATTGACAGGGAGTAATTGTTCGTGCACCACGCGTTAGAGACGTATGAAGCATCTACATTCACGATTGCCATTGACATCGGGACACATGCTTCATGTTTCGATTTGAAGCTTTCGTGACTGCAGGGATTCATCTTCTTGGTTCTTTCGGTAAGGTCATGTAGAAGTGAAGTAATAAAATAATAAAAAATAAAACTTAATTAAATAATTCTCACGACGTTTGTGGCCGAAACGTCGTGAGAATTGTATTTTATTATGTTTTATTTTTATTATTTTATTATTTCCCTTCTACATGACTTTACCGAAAGAACCAAGAACATGCTTCATGGTTACTTCGTCGGATTCCTCTAGTATAAATACAAATTCTGATTCCGATATTTGCAAAGCTAAAAGTACAGCTATGCAGTGTATTGCTCAAGCCACAGATGGAAAAGGGTCCTTCACTCGAGTGAGACCGAGAGCCACTCCGCAGGGTAATAGGCCTACTCTTCCACGCAGGCGATACATCTTGGAATAAGGGTACCATACCCGCACTTAACTCCATCGCATGCAACATGCCGATCAGCTAACCACTATGGATAGAGACGGAGGAGATTTAAGAAACTTGAGCCGTTGTTTAAACGGCCGCACAAAGAGAGTTACCGTACATCGAACCGGCGACCTCTGAATTGCAAGTCCAGTGTGCTAACCAGCGCATCAGAGTAGCATCTTAACGGCTAATACTGCATACCATATTTTCAGATGGTCAGCGATAACCCGTTGACTTTCCACAAATGGCTGGCATTGAGGCCTAAAGAAAACACAAAGTGCAAACTTTAACTCAGTCGTTCGGGACTAAGGCCCAACAAAATCCACCACCACTACAGAATTTGTTTAACTCTTGCAAATGCACTCGGCGTGCGCATTCTCGTGCCCACGAGCACCCCGAAATGCAGACTGAGCCCCGTACGTGCCTGATTCTGACAAAGACAGATTGCTGTTTGCAAAGACTAAACCCTCTCCCCTGTCAAGCAGATAAAGGGATGCTTGATGAGTTTAAATCGGTGTTTTCAATAGACATGCAAACCTTCGATTTAAAGCTTTCGTAACTGCAGGGATTCATCTTCTTGGTTTTTTCGGTAAAGTCACGTAGAAGGGAAGTAATAAAATAATAAATTATTATATTATATTATTATAATATTATGTTATTATTTTATTATATTATTATTTTATTATGTTTTATTTTTATTATTTTATTACTTCCCTTCTACGTGACTTTACCGAAAAAACCAAGAAGATGCAAACCTTCGTTAGTGACTGGATGCAACGGCGCTCGAGGGAGCGAGGCGTTCCTTTTTCCCCTCGAAGCCGTGAGAGTCGGGACGTCCGCTGTTCTTCACTCGCGACCTTACGCGACTTTGTTTGGCTTTGTTGGAGAGACGCCACGAAGCGACACTTGCTCTCACAGAATAATGAACTTCAGGGAATTTCGCTCGACGGCACCTCGAGAAGGCATTTCAGCCTGACGGCGTCGTGTCGCTATAAAGCAGCGACAGAAGTGAATGATTAATAAAAACAACATGTCAGTTCCACTGCTGGATGAAGCTCTCGCAATTCTACACTTGGTCGGGAGGGACGGGTGACCATTCTTCATCACACTCGCCAATGCCGCATGACGGATAGAAAATTGTCACCTTTCGCATTCCCACTAAACAAGTGTTTAACAGTTTAACACGTAGTAGGCTTTTCCCCCCAATATCATCCATAATACAGGTTTTTTTGGGAGGGGGTTAGATCGCTTAAATATATAAAAGTGTCATTAAACCCACCACCACCCGACACAGCCAACTAGTAAGGGTTGTCAGGTAAACAGAACGTGTCAACGTGTGTAGTGTATAGTGTAGTGTATAGTGTAGTGTATAGTGTAGTGTATAGTGTAGTATATAGTGTAGTGTATAGTGTAGTATACTAGTACAGCACACCGGTGTGTCGGAGAGCCAAGCCACAACATTTACAATCTGAGTACGACGTCTCGCCAGTAATTACAACCAGCTACATCAGGCGAGAGCCAGACAAATGTGGCTGTCGCTTGATGAAGCCAGTTGTAAAGAAGTGTTAATCGCTGTGCCGCGTTGCAACCTGGACGTGGTAACTGAGGGCCCTGTTCCAGAACATGTTGGGGGCCTTCGCTGCTTTTCCTTTTTTCCCTGCATTCACTGCTCAACAATAGTTGTCTATTTCCTGCATTTGTTTCCACCTCGCCCTAAGGAAAGCGCACGCAAAACATTGTACAGTTTATTGCGTCGCGAATGTAGGCGGGCTTGACAAAAGTGGAGGGAAACGTGGTTGTACGCAACTGTGACGGGTCCCAGGTTCAGGGAGGGGAGCCCCGCCCCCCACCCCCCTTTCACAAAATAAGGGGGCCATCCATTTAGTACGTACGCATGGAGGGGGGGTTAACCCAAATGCGTACGTTTGCGTACGGGGGGTCTACTGACAATGTACGCATAGGAAACGGGGGGGGGGTGAGTGAAACCTCGATAATAATTTGTCTACATTGGCCTTCAAATTAGTTAGATAGTCCGGCGGTGGACTATCTGTTTTCTTAAACACTTTAATATTATAAATCCTTGATCGTTTCTGCGTGGATTAAATATCGGCCGTTCTAAAGGATTCAGGGGGGGGGGGGGGGGCATCAGGCGTACGTACGCAGGTGGGGGTGTGAAAAGTAATCGTGCGTACAGAGAGGGGGGGAGGGGTCAAGTTTTGACAGATTTTATGCTCACCTACTAAATGGATGGCCCCTATGTTGGGTTTTCTATCTCGGTCACCTACAGAATTTCATTCGTGAGAAAATTAATTGTCGGCCGAGTCTCTGCCTCCCAAACGCGATGTTCGCATGCGCGTGGGCACGGTAAAGATATTATGACACTGGGTGCAATCTAGTGCCAGGGAGAAGCTGCTCCCCTATGATTATGGTGACGAGGAGTGGTAAGAGGTGGAGGGGCTCCAAGCCAACGTCGCTGCAGGGCCGGCCTGTGTGTGCTCTTTCCACGGTTCAAGTTGGTCTTGCATTGTTTTTCACGTACAATGCACAATTGATTGTGCTCGCGTGTGCCGTGTGTCGTCCGGTATGCATAATGTTTCGCGCAGACGCCAAGTAAAATATTGACCTTGGTGTTCCGTCGGCCGATAAATAGGTTATTCCTTAGTTTAGCAGAATGTACTTTTCAATATACATGCAATGCTGTTATATAATATGCTGAAGCAGCGCTTTGTGTTAATAATGTGCATATTATACACATATCAGCCTCGCTTTTTGCAGACCTAGCAACTGCACTTTATTAAGAGGCTGTCTCCGATTCAGAGCGAGATAAAAGGTTAAATTTATTGCGGACTATTTTAATGGAAGGAACCCAGCAAGTTTTAATGGGCACGTATTTGGAAATCACGGGCTACATGGTACAGAGTGGTGCAGGTGCCTTGTGACCCCCATTAATTATCTAAAACTTCTATTTTTTAAAGTAAGGTTTATTTAAAACAAACACGAATATGCAAAGGAAAACTAAAAATATCACGGATTAATTAATTGGCGGGGTCACAACACATTTGGACCACCACCCTGTACATCCAGTAGCACTCCTGGATGACCGTAGTTCACCAACCCTGCCTGGTCAGTGTGGGGTTGGGTGGCCAACACCACGCCCGGCCGCCTTTGTCTCCACAATGGCGATGTTTACACATTACACCAGGTACTCATTTGAGGCTTAGTCTACCTAGGGGAGGTCCAGAACCGGTTCAGATAATCGTCACTCGTGTTCACCATGAGCGTGAATGAAACTCGGGTGACTTGGGTTTGTAGATCAGCGCGCTAATATGCAAAGGAAAACTAAAAATATCACGGATTAATTAATTGGCGGGGTCACAACACATTTGGACCACCACCCTGTACATCCAGTAGCACTCCTGGATGACCGTAGTTCACCAACCCTGCCTGGTCAGTGTGGGGTTGGGTGGCCAACACCACGCCCGGCCGCCTTTGTCTCCACAATGGCGATGTTTACACATTACACCAGGTACACATTTGAGGCTTAGTCTACCTAGGGGAGGTCCAGAACCGGTTCAGATAATCGTCACTCGTGTTCACCATGAGCGTGAATGAAACTCGGGTGACTTGGGTTTGTAGATCAGCGCGCTAACTGCTACACCACCGCTCCACAAAGCAGCCGACAACACCTGCCTCATGTACATATTGCAAAGTATTGATGAAATACCCAAGTTAATAGTAGACACAGGAGGGGTAGATTAATGTATTATCTCCAATTTAATTCGATTAACTGTCATGATCCACGGTCATCATTTGGTTAAAGAATGAACTTTTTTTTACATTTCAGTGAATGGTAGCACCTCCCTAGGTGGCTGCAGGAGTGATGTGAACCCATTGGATGCAATGAAATATCAAACTGTCAGCCTTTCATCAATCCTACCGTGTATCATAAGTATCGTAATGTAAAAATAAGTAGACACGTTTCCATTGTTTCATCAGCGCGTGCTTTTAAAAATCTAGAATTCTCCATTCCCATTGCCACGCATTCGCACAGTATTTTATTTTTATTGCAAAAATTCTTCAGGTGGTGAGGTGGGCAACGCGATGGCGAGATGTTAACTCTCTCGCCTGGTGTACAGGAGGTCGTGGGTTCGATCCCGACCCTGACGCCTGCTGTAACTTCCAGAACTTCGGTTCTCCCCGTTGTCTCGGGGATTTTTCTTTAAGTCCTCCGGGTTCACCCCCCCCCCCCCACATAGAGAATCATGCACTTAGAGAGTCTTTGACTCCCGCAATAAATGTCCACGCGATAAGCCTCTTCGTCGAGCTATCATTTGCGGCCAGGTCGTTTCTGAAAAAGATCTACATAGCTCAGTGGGTCTTACCTGGTAAAACAAACAAAAAAGTGGTTATTTAATTGCATTGCAAATTCCCTTGAAGCTTAATCTCAACAGTATGTCTCCCGTGCATGCTGGGAGACGGCACAAACTACATTATCTGGCGGACTTTTAGCACGAGAAGCGCTGCTGCTGCTGCTGCCACTGCTATCCCCCCTTGCTGTTCATCGCCACACAAAGAGATCTCGTCAAGTGCCTGCAACGGGCTTCGAGCAATGTTACGGAAACAAATGCGGCGTGGAAACCAGTCGAGAGCTCTCTAGGAAGCACTCAAGGGCCCCCGCAAGGGTGGAATTATCAGTTGTGGATGGGAGACGACGAGACGACGGAGATAAAGAAATAACAATGCAACATTTTCTCCGATAAGCGGGATTCAAACGAAAGGGCGGAGGCTCGAGGAGCCCTTCTAATCCCACCCCAGGAAGAAGATGAAGGAAGGGAGGCGGGTGAAACTGTTACGCTAGGATGATGTTTACCTTGGGTCTCTTTTGAACAACGTTCTCAGCTGCAACTGTCTCTCTCGCTTGTTTACTTTGGGCCCCGAGAGATTATGCGGTCAATAACAGTCCGGGGGAGACAGCAAGCCAAGAGAGAGAGAGAGAGACACTTCTGTTGCAATATTTCCGCCCCCATTGTTTTGACTGGACCGGGTTTCAAAAGGGGGGAGGCTTTTTTCGTGTGACGGCGCTGGATTCAGACCCAGGTGGTTGGTGTCTGATACAGTTGCTGGCTTGTGGGGCTGTTAAATTTGACTCCGCTTTTCCCCAAGTCTTTTTTGTGTGTGTGTGTTGTTGTTCTCGGGAAAAAAAGTGTTAACAGCTCCAAAATGTCAACCGCCGCCACCGAGCGCAACGCGTTATGAGAGATGTAAAGAAAGACGCCTTGGGCTGAGGGATCAACTGTGGGGTTTTAACCTCCCCTCGGAGTTTCTATGTTACGTGCTGTGTTGCTAATACTGCAGGTCTGTTGACGCGAGGGGGATGATTCACGCGGGCGATGAATTGCACGTTCGTGCACGGTTCTTTTCAACGAATTCACCGATACGTCTCTTCTCACCAGCGTAAGGAAAATCATCGAGTTGCTACATTTCAACCATTTTGTCCATATCTCAGTTTCATTTATTTGGTATAGCCCTGTGAGCCATTCGGCTCTTGAATCGGTTGAAATCGCAACAAACAAAAATCAAAAACATGAACAAGAAAACATCTTAAAGTGACTATGTGACTATGTGCAAACAGAGAATCCAGGGAAAAACAGCAAAAAAATATTCCAGAAAAAGCACCGTACACCAACGCTGTTTGCAAAAATCCCAGTGGGATGCAAGTCAAACAACAACAACAACAACCACAAGACAACAATATTTGAAACTGCACCGAAAAGCTTTCTTTGATGTATTAACAGACCATCGTGATGCACCCATTTCTAAATGCGTACCCCATTCATAGAACGGGTGTACCCATTAAGGCACGTGTACATTTCCATTCGTAAATGGTGCGCCACATCGATGCATGCGGACACCACAGTAAGTCGATCGGAAGCTCGTAGCCTTATGCGGTAAAGTGTGGGCATTGCCCGAGACGCCCGGTGAGAATGGAAGAGTAGGCCAAATTACGCCATTCCCGCGAGCAGTGGCATGAGCAAATGATTGCAGAGCTGTACATTTATACAGAGAGAAAAAAAACTAAATGCTTCTCACATTTAAAGCTTTCGTGACTGCAGGAATTCATATTCTTGGTTCTTTCGGTAAAGTCACGTAGAAGGGAAGTAATAAAATAATAAAAATAAAACATAATAACATAATTCTCACGACGTTTCGGCCACAACGCAAGCAGCCGTCCTCAGGTGAAACCAGGTCTGTCGAGGCGACAGCGTCAGACTTTACCGAAAGAACCAAGAAGATGCTTCTCACAGTTCAGCAATAGAGTCATCTTTTTATCCAATTCCATGGGGGAGTGCGTTCCACAACAGAGACGCATTTCCCCCCAATTTGATGCACACGCCTGTTGGACGGAGATATTCATAATACAAGGGTGGATTTTTTTTTTTTGAGACGTAGATAATTGTTGTAATTGTGGCCGCTCCAGCAGTTGTACAATGAGTGTGGCCGAGTCGTGGAGGGTGGCTAACATGGGTAATAGTGATAACCTCACGTTAAAAGTGAGCTTAGACATTCAATGAGCTTGTTTTACCTGAACGTGTGGCGGGTGTTGGTTTTTTTCATATGATAGATGTTTGTTTTTCTCTACACTATTAACTTCCTTTATTTGTACAAGTGACAAGTGGGTCGGGCAAAAAAAACTATACATATCTATTTCATGGTAGGGGGATAAGCAGAGGTTGCACAGTTATAAGTTTTATTTTGTGTTTGCTAAATATTATTATAATGCCCAATACCTGTTTCTGACTACCTTGCCGTACAAATGCATGTATCACTGCACTAGCAGTCCTTTTCATGCACTGTATGTTATGCGCAATTAGGAACATCTCATTCGTAATTAAGACCAATCATGTGTTCCTGTGTTAGAGCCAGTATAGCCTTCACATGAAACAATTAAATGTTCATGCAAAATCCAATTTATGTTGTTTGTTGCTACACGTTTTTTATTTGCGCAGTGGAAATTGAATGCGATGGCCTATTTATAGAAAGTCTGAGAACGCAGAGACGAGGTGAGGAATGAGGGGAGTGGGAAAGGCAAAAGAGAGAGAGGAGACGGTGTTTTTTTAAATCAATAATTTCGATGTTAAGCATCTGAAGGTGTGGAATGCATCCAAGGGAGCGTAAATTGATGAGATGGAGCGATAAAATCAGCTCATATGCAGATGCTAGGTGGATTGATACATTGCAGAATCATGAAATGTAGAGACATTTTGAGGATTATGCTCTGGGTACAAAATTCTATGCAGTGACAAACATAACGTATGTTTCCCCATACCTATATGTACCGAACAGTGCGTTCCAACTTGAACCTGTGAAAATCTCGTGCCCGACATTAATCGTTTTAATAAAAACACGACACAAATTCAATTATTTTAGACTAAGAATTAACGGTACGTATCTGAGGCTATGAAAATATGACGTGAAATAATTGGAATTTTGCTTTAAATAAAAAATAAAAACGCTAAACGGCCCTCGGCTCAACACTTTGCTAAGCAAATGTGTACTCTTAAACAACACAGCCTTTACAAAGCTAACAAGAAATCAATGGGACATTATTATCTTAAGTTGGCACAAGGTGTGGAAGGTAAAGAATGCAGTTAACAGTCCCGGTTGTGGCGTTGACTTTTCAATGTCTTGTTTGGCTAGGTTCCTTCTGCTCTGATGGCCTTGGCGATTATACGAGGGATATACCATGGTCATACCGTCGGTGGTGCATCCTTAAATAAGTTATATATATTTTTTAAAAACGCTTTAATGAAATGCATAAGGGACCGTGGCCAATTACAACCAACGACAGTTGACCGTGGACAATTAGACTCAAGCCGAAACATAACATATAAAAAAAAATAATGTTTTTAAATATATGTATTTTATTTATTATGATAGAATATGGTATTATCATCAGTATGACATAGGTATACCAAGTTTGCAGTCGATACCACATTGGGATGTGGGTAAAAATTTAGCTACAAGATTTGAAGATACAACAACCACAACAACAACAGAGTGAGTTAAATAAGAGTGTGTAAAAAAATAGATGCATCCCGTCCCGCTTGATGCGAGGCCATGATTAAGAACTGTCCGTGCAGATCTTCTTGGTTCTTTCGGTAAAGTCACGTAGAATGGAAATAATAAAATAATAAAAATTAAACATTATAAAATAATTTTAATTTATTATATTATTATATTATTACATTATTTTATTATGCTTTATTTATTTTTATTATTTTATTATTTACATTCTACGTGACTTTACCGAAAGAACCAAGAAGATGAATCCCTGCAGTCACAAAAGCTTTAAATCGAAATTTGTCCGTGCAGAGCCACATGCTGCTCTCACGTGCTCGATGCTGCACGGTAAAACGTGTGCATGGTAGCTCCACGTTCAGTTGATTGCGCGACACAGTCTAAAACACATCTCGCCTCACAACATACGACGGCTTGTACACAGTGTTTTATTACGGAATTGACACTGACCGTTGTAAAGTATTGTAAAATATATATATAATCATTATCATTACCAACGCAGCATATGGGAGAAGCCTGCATCCGTTGGCGCATATGATAATGGGTGGAATTTATGTTTATTTTAAATTTATAGTTCCGCTTATGGCCCTAAATTGACATGGATGCAAGTACATTCGTGCGTATTCCGTTAATAAAAAGTAAACAAGCAAACGCTCACAAACGTATCATTCATCGCCAACTGCTAATCCCTTCCACCAAGCTCCATAATCCGACAATAGCGACATGTAAGAAAATGTGAACAAAAGTATGTTGATCCCCCCCCCCACCAGCACCACTTCTTTACATCAACTGTTTAGCATGATCATTTATATGCATACTGAAAGGGACACAAGGGCAATGGGGGAGAGCATGACAAATGGGTGTTGAAACCATAAAAGATTTAACATTCATTGGTGTCTTATCTTGCTTGGGACAGGAGCTGGGTTTACAGGATAAATAGCTTCATTTGGCAACAGCCTTGCTCTCACCCTCAGGGAGGGCGATCCCAACCTGGGGTGGGCAGCGGGGAGAGGAAAAAGAACAAGTGATAAATCTGTCTTTTCTGCGTACAAATTGCTCCGCTGTGTTTATCCCATCTCGTCACCTTACGGGATTGCTCGCTTGCCTATTGATTGACTTTAGTAACAGGGCCCTGGCCCTCTTTATTTTTTTCGTTCGTTCGCCGCGGCGGAATGCCACCACGAACATTGTTCGGCGGGTCTCCTCTCAGAGCCTTTGGATTCCTCGCCCCCACCACCACCACCACCCAGTGGCCCCACACCACCGGAACAAAACGCCTATTTGTGCACCATTCCATCCCAGGGCCCCATTAGGCCCCCCCGCCTCCCCGCCCGCCCCCAAACATGCGGCGTGTTTGTTACTGGGAGCTTTTGTGCAGAAATGGGAGAAGCTCTCTGTCGGATCAGGAGTCAAGTTACCCATTGTAAATAATTCCACCTTTAAAAGTGATATTTATTTTTGGAACTTTTTTTTTGCTCGCTTCCCCGGTGTTGTCTGTTTGTGCGTGCGTGTGTTTGTGTGTTGCACGGGACGGACAAAAGACATTTATTTTTGCGCTGCAGTGGTGCGGCAAGCAACGAGTGTGGCTCTTTATTTGAGATGTCTTGAAGACTATGGGCCACGCCACATGCCTGGCGTCGTGTTACGAGCAAAACGGCTCTGAGAAATGCTTTCATTTCCATACATTAAGATCAAAGATAAAGGGGCAGCCTAGCAATTGCTGCTGATGGACGATCCTCCCCACTAGAGGGAGCTTTAGACAGCCAGTCTGAGGGTATATTTAATCTGTCTCAAAATTCTAGATTTGAAGTTTTCGTGACTGCAAGGATCCATACTCTTTGGTTTCTTTCGGTAAAGTCACGTAGGTAAAACATAACAAAAGTTAAAAATAAAAATTTTATTAAATCACGACGTTTCGGGCGCAACACAAGCGCTCGTCATCAGGTGATACCACCACAGCCAGAAGCAACTAGCTGTGGTGGTCCCACGTCGTGATTTTCTTTTTTACTTTTATTAGTTTTTTTACCTACGTGACTTCACCGAAAGAACCAAAGAGTCTGTCTCAAACTGGCAAGACGTCTTGAAATAGGTGGACGTACCCACGTTTTACCGTACCATACGCAATCTGCTGATCGACTAACTGAGGTGCAACACTTTATTCTGCTGGGTGGATGAGAGGCAGGTGAATTTAAGACATTTGTCGGTTTTAGTTTTTAGTTTAGATTATAGTTTATAGTTTAACTGCCAAGCCAGTGGATTGACTCAGGGACCTCTGGACTGCAAGTCCAGTGTGCTAACCATTACATAATGGTTTTTGAAATACCGCATATAGTATAAAAAAAACAGAAAGGATAGTAATTCCAGCAAAATATAATCATTTTTGTTGTTAAATTTTTTAATTTGGTGGTTACTATTGATACAGAAAGGTAGTTTTTTTCATGATGGCATTGTGTATCCAAATGTCCCTATGAAAAAAGCATAACCATATCATCGTGTGACAGGTAATCGTTGACATCATTAAAAGTATAAAAAAACACTTTTGGCAAAATGTTTAGGAAAGGTTACCAGAGATATTTCAAGTCAAACTGTCTGAACAATTTTGTCAGCTAAGGCTTGTGATTACAGTGTCGGGAGTGAAATTCATTTCTGGATCAATATAGAGCCAGTCACGAAGTTTTTTTTAGAAATGAAAAATGAATCAATTTTAAAGCAGCACCGATTGTGGGCTTTTTCGATCAGTGACCCCGCCGGTGAGATGACATTTCATTGTCACCCACACACTCGTTTGCATTTTGAAGAGAAAAGCATCACATTTTCGATGTATATTAATGGCCTTCAAGTAGATATATAGCATATTTTTTCCCCATTTATTTATATATTTCTTGGGGAGGGGAGGGGATGGAGATTGCCTGGAAACATCTCTCACTGTGAACGCAAAGATAACACAAAATGCCAGTGGCAGATTATGATGCGACCATTCAGGAAAACGGACAGCGTCTGACTAACACATTGTTAAGTGTGTCCCGAAACACATTATTTTTTGCACCACTAGATAGGGGGAAGCTCTTCAGCACATCACAAAAGTGACACGGAACCAGTCTCGACACCCCGGAGAAACAGATTTTGAAGCGTGACATATACCGCCCGCCCCCCGGAATTACCCGCAGAGCCGATAAGAGGCAGGCCAAAAACAGAGCGCTTAGCCAAACTCTTTTCTGAGTGCCCTGAAAACTACGTGCATGTGGGAACTTACAATCCCAGCCGCCAGGGGCACAGCCAACGTGGGTGTCGTCGAGGCTGATCGGACCCCCCCCCCCGCCTCCCAAAAAAACATTACGCTAAAAAATCATGATGCCAGCACGAGGAGGTCGTGGGGGGCATCTCCAGTGTCTGCCCGTATCAAGGCGACGTCAACGTTGATCCGCGGCACGGCGACGACGGAAACCTTTTACGTTCACAGCGGGTGCGCGCTCAATCGGCTTCAGCGCTCCGTCGGTAGCCAAGCGGTTTTGCGAAGATGCAATGTAATTGCAGTGCAGCAGAATGCCACTTGTCCTGACCCAGTCTCTAATCTAACGAATAACCACCGGGAAGCCATGCACTAGCTGGACTACTCACCCCCCCCCCCCCCAACTGCCCTGGCAGCAAACCGAGTGCAACTCCAGGCACTTTGCACGTCGACAGCTTAAATGGTATCCAGGACCTCGCCCGCGTCTCTCATGGGTCAGCTCAACCCAAAAATGAGTGCAGTTATAGTACTTGGTGCGGTGTGTGACCATCGGCGCTGAGGAGGCTGCAGTGGCTGGGCGATACCATCCTGCATGGCTTACAACAGGTGCTCACCAAAAGCATGAACCCAAAATAGTGTGCACGCACATGTTTCCCTAACCTCCGGTTAGCACGGCTGGCTATGTAAGAAGTTCAACATATATACATTAATTTTAACACGACGGCTTTCGCGACCAATATTATCCATACGTTACTAGTTGGCTGTGTCGGGTGGTGGCGGGTTTAACGACACATTTATATATTTACGCGATCTAACCCAAAAAAACCTGTGCGATGGATATCTACATTCATCTTCGTTTATTTTACGAGGGAATGAAAAACATGTGATAAATTAGTGTGCTTTCCAAAGATCCTAAGCAATACTCTTTGGTTTTTTTTCAGTAAAGTCATAAAAATAAAAAATCTAATAAAATAAATGAAAACAATTAAATGCTGGTAAAGTCACGTAGGTAGAAAATAAAATAAATAAATTAAAACAACTAAATTCAATCACGAAGTTTCGGGCGCAACACAAGCGTCCTTCTTCAGGTGTTGTTTTCATTCATTTTGTTAGATTTTTTACCGTTGCAGTCACGAAAACTTCAAATCTAGAATCCTAAGCAATGTCGTCCTGACAGCTCCAAATCCACATATTTCCAATGCGTTTAATCGCATCGTTGCAGATTGTACACTTTAGGAGACAGAAAATAACGCTTAGCGTTAAGCGCGTTGCACAGTAAAAAAAAATGTGGTGAATAAGAAAGTGATGTTACCGCTGTTTGGCACGCAGAACGGGTGGGATGTTGAACAGATTGACTGGAGTGAGCTTGGCACGGGGTGGGGGGGGGCTGCTCTTTTGGGAACAGGATTTCACCAGCTCTGAAGTGCAATGACCATGGAAATAGCAGTGGCACGAGTCATCGTGGCTAGACAGGGCTGTCAGTGGTGCGTAGGCCGCAGCAAGGATGTCGGCATCTCATTAGCAATGAGTCATTGCATTTTAAACTGAATCTGGTCAAGTGCCACGGCAGTTGTGTTTGTGGCTCACCGACAATGTTTCTACTTGAGATGGACTTAACATTTGTGGAGCAATCGCTTTTTATTCCTTTCCGTCACGGCTGATGAGCGCAAGGCACGGAGGGGGCCCAAAAATGCCGCGCGGCCAGCAAGAAACGGCAAACTTGAGTCGAGAAATGAGACGGCGGGAAGGCCAACTTCCCAATTGGAGCAGTGCAACGGGAAACGCAGAGAAGGGAAGTCGATTGTCTTATGCTGCGGTGGTTGAACACGGTGGGGTCTGGAAGACCAAGCCCTTTAGCAAGGGTGGAGAAAACAAGTGGTGAAGTCACGTGAAAATAAATGCTGTAGTCGCGCCAGAACCGTGAAGCGACTGACCATCAGCACCGCCAACTGACACAAGCACCGTCCCGTGCTCATTCGAACACGAGGACACGTTCACATTTGTGTATATTCTCACGCTCCATTTATCCGCAACACGATCGTGCCCTAGATTGGGTTATCCGCGAGTCAAAATGGATCTGCATTTAAGTCAATTATCCCTTGGCCAACGAGAAGCGGAGCCCCGTGATGTTGTTCAATACATATTTATGAAGGGAAATTCGCGTCATTAATATAAACATCAGAGAGTGCTGTGGTTATCTTAATGCTTGCTTGGCTGTAAGATGTATATTGCATTTATGTTTTTTACACCGATACCCAAATATACTAAAGAATGGATGTGATCTCAAATCGTAATGAGTTACAGTAAATAACTACACATGCCAAAGTCTGCAATAAAATATAAATGTAGTATTTATATTGTACATCGATATATGGGCATTCCAGACCAATGGTTGATAACAACAGATCATTCAGGAGACAAACGCTGGATTTTTTTTTTCAGTTTCATCGGCAGAGCACTTTGATAAAAAAATAAATAAAGCTGTAATGTAAGGCAACGAATTCACGTGCCTGAAGAAGATACTGTCCAATCAGTGCATGGTACCCACTGTGACAAGTGGTTTAAAAACACAGACACTGACAAAGTGAAAGGACCGATAGCCAAGACGCGTGGCAAAATGTTCTTGGGGAGAGCTACACATTTGAAATTAAACTGAGATATGCAGGGGGGAGAGGGGGGGGGGTAACACATGGACCAAGAAACAAACACAAATCACGGACATTATATTGACTGTTCGAAAAAAAGTAAATCAGGTTGGATAGAAAATAACGAGAGGGGGTGATGGCCGACGGATGTGACTGGTGATGGGAATGGCAGCCAAAAGAGGGAACTTGCCCAAGAGAATTACCACTGCAGAGATGCGTCAATGAGGAATGTTTTCATGTTTGCGAGTGAGATGCCTTATGCCGCCTGATGACGGTGATTCGATGGCGACAGGGTGGGGAGGCCTTCATCCAGCAGTAGAGAAACGTTGCTAATGATGATGGTGATGATGTACATCAGCAGTGAGGCCTCGTTATGTTATGTTGCAGATGTTATGGGCAGCGGTCATCTAATTAGAAGTTATTTTTGTGTTTCGTTTGCTGTCTTTCTCCCCGCGCCTCCGATTTAGCACGGTTGGCTACGTACATGCAAGCGATTAGGCATTTTATTAAGCCAGGTGGATGCAGCTACGGTGCAATGGTGAGCACACTAAACTCACAATCCAAAGGCCACGGATTCGATCTCACTGTGTGGAGCAACTTTGATAGATCCCTCCCCACCGCCTCGATTCACCGTGCAGCGGTGCACAAATGGGTCCACCGCAGTTTGGCGATCGGCAATTCGCGCGTGCGGTGGGGCAAAATCAGGGCACTACCACTTCTTTCAAGATGTCTAGTCAGCGTGGAAGAGTAGGCCAATTACCCTGTGGAAGGAGCTAGCGTGAGTCCCCCACCTACCCCGTAGCGGAAGCCCTTTCTGCCAGGAGTGGCGTGAGCAAGACATTGCGATGGCTGCACTTTTACCTTTGCTTTACAAACCCGATTGTGATTCGTTTTTTGTCGCATCAGCCTCTGTGCCACCTCTAATAAGGTGGCTCTCTTTCAAGACCCCGCACCTTTCGATGAGCACGGTCGGCTACGTACGGCGGTGCGAAAGAAGTTCCACAAGCATGCGTACAAACCACGTGTGCACCAGTGGTCGCAACCGGGGTACCTGATACCCGTACCCTACCCGATACCCGGCTACCCGTACCCGGCCGGGTACGGGTACGGGTAGCCGTTTTCGACCCTGGTGCGGCCGGGTACGGGTACGGGTAGGCCGTGAGTCACCGGTGAGTCACCGTTTGTCACTCATTTCGGGTAAGGTACGGATACGGGTAGGGAACGACTACACGTACCCGGCCGGGTACGGGTATGAGTACCCATTTGCGACCCTGGTTCGGCCGGGTACGGGTACGGGTAAGGAATCAAAACCCGTTTGCGACCTCTGGCGTGCACCCAAATGGGAGGAGGCCGTTGCACCAGCGGGTTGCATGAGCAAGCAATTGCAGCGCTGCGCCCCTGCCGACATCGATTTAGCCACAGAGAGAGAGAGACACACACGCACACGCACGGTCAAAATGGCGTGCGTCCAAGGGGGTTGCGACGAGTGAGGCTCTGTCGTCGGGATTGTCCCCGCGTTTGGGTAATAACCTCCGTGGACGTTGATGGCGATTGGAGATTGAAGAGCCTCGTGATGACAAACGGCAGCTGCCATGAGATTTCATAATTTAAAAAAAAATTTAACCTTCTTGCATGTTGGCGCAAGCAGTAGTCGGGGGAGGGACGGGGGGGGTAGGAGACGTGGGGGGTGGTGGTGAGCTTCACATTGGATCAGTGGTTATTCTTAACCTGGGGGTGCGACATGCCCTTTCTGGGGGTTGCGAGACGTGGGCAGATTTTTTTTAGAAGGTAACGCATCAAAAAAACTAATTAAAGCACAGCCATGTTTCATCAACCCCTACGTATTTATTCACGTAAAAACATTTTACGATTGCTAACCCAAGGGGTGCAAGGCTGCAGTAAAGGTTAACAACCACTGCTTTAGATGGTCCCCAAGTCGCAGACTACCAAAGCGTTATTTACGTCATGATTAAATATTTCGTATGAGGGCAAGTGTTTGTTTGACCATCTGTGAGGGGTGTTTGGGGTTTTTTGTTTACTACACCATCACAAATAGGAACAAATCGAAACTCGAGACTCCTTTTGCGGAAATAGTAAAAAAAACACGATTAAATGAACAATTTAAACAATTTTTATTTTATTTTACCAGGTAAGGCAACCACTGAGCTATATAGCTCTTTTTCAGAAGAGACGTGGCCACAAATGATAGCTCAGCGAAGTGGTTTATCGTGTGGAAATGTACAGCAGCCAAAAACTCGTAATGCATGTTGATTCGAAATGTGGAGGGACAAAACCGGAGAGAAACATCCACACGACCATCAGGAGAACACGCAAACTCCAAATATACAGCAGGCGTCAAGGGTTGCCATCAAACCCACGACCTCCTGTATACCAGGCGAGGTAGTTAACATCTCGCCACTGTGGCGCCTCATGAGCTATTAAAGATTCATCATGTCTTAGAACTGTCAGGCAACTATGAGTGGTCCAGTTAGCACACACAATTTGCTGCTGACTGGGCTATATTGGGAATGATTGTGCAAAATCCAATATGCTGTCAAGTCATTATTCACGGCTACTCTGGAAAAAATATCTTATGAAGACGGATTGAAGCAACAAAGAAATTAGCACAATAAAGGTAGTGTAATTGTTCCATAATAGCCGATAAGAGTCATTAACCTATGCCTATGCACGAGAAAGGATGATCACACTTAGGATAGACGCGTGCTAAATGAAGGTGAAGCAAAAGGAAAGCACTACATTGAACAACACCACTCTTGGGGGAATGATCATCATCTCATCATCAACATTTCAGTGCTGGATTTAAGGCCTTTCCACGCCGTCGCGATCCCCCGTGATTTCGCGATGAAACGATCCGGCCAGCACCCTCACTCACACCCTCACTCACACCCTCACTCACACCCTCACTCACACCCTCACTCACACCCTCGCTCACACCCTCGCCAATCTCATGACATCTTCTCACCCAGTGGACGTCACGCTCGGATGCGTTCCATTCTTTGGATGCCACTCCGGCACTGTTCTTAACCATCGGTCATCCCTCCTTGTGACGCATCCTGCCCAAGGCCACCCACTCTTCTTAACCCTTTTCCATTTTGATGACGTATGTGTACGTGTATGTTACCAGGTTTTCTTCCGATTCCATTCCGATGACGTACGTGTTATTTTAATTGAGTACTTCTGGTTTCAGTTTTTTTTCTTCCGATTCGGAAGAAAAAAAGTCAAGCAATGTTTTAGTTTTTTCTTACGATTCAAAAGGAAATAACTCAAATAAAATAACTTCATCAGTATTCGAGGCTCCCACAAGGCCATGCGGGAGGGCGTGCGGGACAGTTTCGCACCAGCGATCATAGAGTGCGGTTGTGTCGCTACACTTCTCTGCGTGGAGTACAATGTCTTTAAAAAGAAACGGCGCTAGGCGTCTCCAAATAAAATGAACGCTGAGCCCGTTTGCACATTCAGAGATTCGGCGGTGAACGGTACACCCACCCTGCAACTTGCAGGCGTCTCGAGGGTTAACAGTGTCATTTTAATTATTTAACCTGTGCGTGTTCTTTCGCCCACGTGGTTCCTCTCTCTGTTTCTCGTTGTAATTCCAAGCGTGCATCTCTCCACGCTTCTTTGCACACGCTTCCGTTTGTTCTTCCGTGTGTGTGTTTTTTTTTAATGACTGAATCATATGTCAGAGCAGGTAGTAACGCACTTATAAATTCATCAACCAGCGAGGTGTATTTCTTGAACATGCAGAACCACACCGAGGAAATGAGCAACGGTTACAGTTGAATTATTTTGGAACCTGCACTATCACAAACGAAACGTTAATGTGCATCGCGAATAGAGCTATGAAGCAACGTATACGTGTATAATATGAATCATTAAAATAATCCCAAAGGAGCAAAAAACAACACTGCATAAAGACCATCCGGGTACAATTATTCCCTGCTGTCGTTTTCCTTGTCTGCATGTACTCGCAGATTACCAAGCCTTCAAACAACGTGTCCTGTCAAAGTCCATTCACTTCTCTTAATGCTGAGTGCCACGATTTGTAATCGCGGCTATTTCTTGGCCCACATTTCTACACTACCCTCTGTAACTAATCCCAATCATCCATACGTACACGATACACACAGATCGCTTGGTGATGCTGCGTTGGCAGTGATACACAAGCACAAATAACAAACAAAACCTCACATTATGTCAATAACACCGACTTAAAAAAAACATGGCGGGCAACATTTGGGCAATGGTCCTTCTTCCTTGCACATTGTGCTACTCAGAAGGACCGTTGTGAATAAATCCGTGGGTAATAGAATCCAGCGGTAATCTGTCCCCCGTATCGCCGCCAACAAGCGTTCGTGAGACATGCATTCTTACGTGCCCAATCTCATGCCCGCATCTTGAGCACGAGTGTCGATATTAACCGATGCCCTCCTTTTCGGCAGCGGTGCGCGACGCGTCGTAATGCTTCACAGCCGGGCAAACCCACAGCCTCTTTGCCCTGCAGTGGTCCCCCCCTCCAACGCCAACTTCGCCAGCGGTCCGGCCGACGACGGCCCAGTGGGTTGCTGCGTGGAGGCCCTCTCAGACACGTTGTGCTGATCTTGGAACGGGCGATAGCCGGATTGTGCGTACGCTTTCATGGACGAGATGCCGGCAGCGGTGAATGACAACAGCGCCTGTCCCAAATGGACCGCAGGCACGAGAAGAGATTCCCATTTACAATTTTACACATAATGGTCCTTTGTAGGCTGACCTCTGGGGAAATATTTAGAGTGGATCAACACCGTTTACATGACTCTTGTGTGGGTATGCGTTTATGTCCTCTGTTAAGATGTGCATGTGTGCACACGTGTGCGTATAGATATATATATGTATTGATATTCATGTCTAGATATAAATATGGATATGTGTATGGATGTGTATGTACAAGGGGAACGGTAGTGTAGCGGTTAGCGCGCTGCGCTTACAAAGCTGGCGACCCGAGTTCAATTGTCGCTCACAGCCAACACCGGTGACGATTATCATCTGAACCGGTTCTGGGCCTCACCTTGATCAACTCGCCACAAATGAGCACCTGGTGCGATGTGTAAATATCGCCCACTGGGGAGACAAAGGCGGCTGGTCGTGATGCTCGTGACCCATCTCTTCACGTGCTGTGCTGGCCTTCATAGGTGCTCGCTAACAGCACTTGCCCCAACAGTCTATTAAGACTATATGGGGGATCTTTGTATATGTCTATATTTGTAGAAATATATAGGTATGTACAGATACTGTGCTATTGAAATGTGTCATGGTGCTTATTGTTATTATTACGTGCTCACAGCTGCATGCGTCTTCATTACAATTATTTTCATGAGTGAGACGTGTTGTGCAAGCGAGAGCGTGCGTTTGATGGAACCACCTCTGGCAATGAGGCTCAAGGTGTTGTTTCTGTTTGTTTGTTTTCAATCCTCTCTCCTCTGCTCTCTCTCTCTCCACTCTGATCCCCGTCTCTAAGCCTGCGGCATCGGGTTCTACAAAGAGATCGCCGGCGAGCAGATGTGTTCCAAGTGCCCCCCACACAGCCTATCGCATCGGGCCGGATCGTATGACTGCGAGTGCGACGAGAGCTACTACAGAGCCAAGGCGGATCCCAAGTCCATGGCATGCACACGTACGTTGGCGCGCGTCGGGGGGCATGCACACGTACGTTGGCACGCGTCGGGGGGCATGCACACGTACGTTGGCGCGCGTCGGGGGGCATGCACACGTACGTTGGCACGCGTCGGGGGGCATGCACACGTACGTTGGCGCGCGTTGGGGGGCATGCACACGTACGTTGGCGCGCGTCGGGGGGCATGCACACGTACGTTGGCGCGCGTCGGGGGGCATGCACACGTACGTTGGCACGCGTCGGGGGGCATGCACACGTACGTTGGCGCGCGTCGGGGGGCATGCACACGTACGTTGGCGCGCGTCGGGGGGCATGCACACGTACATTGGCGCGCGTCGGGGGGCATGCACACGTACGTTGGCGCGCGTCGGGGGGCATGCACACGTACGTTGGCACGCGTCGGGGGGCATGCACACGTATGTTGGCACGCGTCGGGGATGCAATTCCGTGCGGTGGGGGGACACCTTGAGCGGCATCGCAAGCGGGTCACATTACGTTCTCCTAGAGCACACTGGGGGGAGGGGGGGAGAGTGCTGTCGTGAAACGCATGTTTCATGAAAGACCGCATATGCCGAGCACGACGGTATAACTCCGCGATGACGCGGGGGACGTCTGCGATGTTAGCCATGGTTTTACTTAACTACGTCGCCTGGTATACAGGAGGTCGTGGGTTCGATCCCAACCCTTGACACCTGCTGTATATTTGGAACTTGTATGTCTCTCTCTCTCTCCCCGTGGTCGTGTGGATTTTTCTCTGGGTCCTCCCGATTTTCCCCTGCACATTTTAGAATCAACGTGCGTTTAGAGAGTGTTTAGCTGCTATGCATTTCCACGTGGAGATAAGCCGCTTCGTTGAGCGATCCTTTGTGGCCAGGTCGCTTCTGATAACAAGAGCTATGTAGCTCAGCGGGCCTTACCTGGTAAAATAAAATCACAAATAGTTGAAGAGTGTAATGGTTAGCACGCTAGACAAATACGGAGGTCGCCTGTTCGACCTCCCAGCAGTACCACAGGCTCATTCGAGCCGATCTGTTTTGATGCCCCCCCCCCCCCGTATTCTGTGTGATGCAGCAGTGCTTGTCACATCGCCACTCGTGTCCACACATTGTTAAGCTGCAGAACTCATTGCCACGTTCCGTTTTCTTTTCAAGTTTTCTCTTCTGAAATATGCAATGTTGCGTCTAATTCGTGAAAATGAATTAAAACACGCTGCTATTAAGAAATACATATTCTTGGGTCTTTCGGTAAAATCACGTAGATAGGTTCAAAGAAAGTTGGTAATAGTTAGCACAGTGGCCTTACAATCCAGAGGTCCCCTGTTCGACTTCGTCTCCCAGCGTGGTAGTTAAATCCCCCGGCCTCCATCCAACAAAAAGTATAAATGGTTACGTTGCAGTTAGTCGATCAGGAGATCATGTGCGGTGGGATGAAGTGTGAGTACTCCCACTCTTTCCAAGAAATCCGGCCAGCATGACAGAGTCGGTCAAAGTACCCTCGCGAGAGGGTCTTTCCATGGCTCCCTCTAAGGCAGTAGCCCTTCTGGCAGCAGTGGCTTGAGAAAACGATTTCAGAGCTGTACCTTTATTTATTTTTACGAGGGCACAGTTAAACAGCTGTCCTCGCGGTGCACTCGCTAGCGCGCCAGTGTGTGTGTGTGGAACCGAGGCTTCAATATCCATAACTGCTGAGCAATTTCCTTTTGGGAATTACTTGATCACACCATCTGCCATAAAATAGATGTTAATAGCATGCATTGGGGTTCGGGTAAAATAGCTCAAATGCAAAATGGTAAAATTACCTGCGACCAAATTCCATAAAAGACATCATTATGCAAAATAATGATGAGCATCATCATGGAGAATATAAGTAACAAAATAAATGAGCGGACAATATATCTCCTGCTCCTCCACATGAAGAATAATAGTGTTTTAGACTTCCCATAAACTGCAAAGCCTTCTGGGAGGGCTTATTTCCAGCAGCTTTGGTTCAACACAAGCAAACGCTCCAGTGGTTTCACCGTAGTACATCAAAACTGGTCTAGCGATAGCCGCTGAAATACGCCTTCCCAGAAGGCTTTACGGCTGACAGCATTTGTAAAAAAAAAAACACGTTAGAGGAAGTAAATACATTGTGTGTTTATTAATGTTATTAAAATCAGATCTTCTTTCACATCTTAAGAATGGCAATAGATTTGGTCAATAAGAGGAACATTTTCTCTCGGTTTGTTGAATAAAAGGGGAACAAAATGTTACCCTATATTAAATAGATATGTTAACAACTATATTATATTCCAGATAGGGGAGTGGAGGCAAAGTGGTTAATGCACATGCATAGTACAATGCGCAATGATCCCAGCCACCTCAGGTCGTGGCGTGCCTCGGTGGCGAGATGTCAACTACCTCGCCTGGTATACAGGAGGTCGTGGGTTCGATCCGGATTCCGACCCTGACACCTGTATATTTGGAGTTTGCACGTTCTCCCCATGGTCACGTAGATTTTCCGGCTTTTTTCCACCACATTTATAAACACGCGTTTTAGAATATTTGGCTGCAACAAATTTCCACATGATAAGCAACTTCATTGGGATATCATTTGTGGCCAGGTCGCTTCTGAAAAAGAGCTTTCCAGCTCAGTGGGCCTTACCTGGTAAAAACACATTCCTGCGGAGGGAGCTGGTAGGAACGTTGGGTTGCTCGGTCAATGGCCAGGGTCAACGGCGGCGTGGTGTATTCCGCAAATATGGCCGACTGTGAGGGCAGGCACAAGCCGGCGTGAGTAGGTTGAACGTTGAGTTTTATAAGGGCACCACGGGGTGATCAGCCCCTCCCCACCCAGCCCCACCCCTCCCACCCCCCACCCAGCCCCACCCTCCCCACCCAGCCCCTCCCCACCCTCCCCTCCCCACCCAGCCCCTCCCCACCCTCCCTACCCAGCCCCTCCCCACCCTCCCCTCTCCACCCAGCCCCACTCCTCCCATTTTTGGATGCACGACGGACGGACGGACACAATAATCCCCTGTGGGCTGGTGGAACCAGGTGGTTCCTACCAGTATAAACATAGTCTAGTTTACAGTTTAGCTACCTGGCCATTCCTCACATCTGTAAAAGACCCGACGCAGACGATCCCTGACTTTGATCTTCGGCGAAGCTTCCCGGCTACAACCCTAAAATACATCCTGACATAAACCATGGCAGATGTGGGACTTGGTACACAAATGTTACTTCAAAAACTCTCCAGTGTGTGACTAAAGTCACCCAGAACAGACCATGAAACGTCTAACGACTCAACGCTCCATTCACACAAACAAAGGAGGCACCATCACGGCAATGCTCCACTCCGCTTCTCCCAACGCAATCATCTGGCTCAAGCAGCGCAATGTCAAATGCTCATTGTTGCTCTACTTCATGCAGAAGAAGTGGTGAGTGGTAACCAAACCAGAACTGGGCTACTACCCCTCAGCAACCTTCACTGACCAGGTTTGTGAAGTCTGGTTAATCTAGCCAGTGGATTGACATATTTCTTTGTCAATTGTGTATCGTGTCATAAATGTTGATGACGCTGGGCTGCATGAACATTCAGCAACTGGCTTGTAACAAAACAGCCCTGGACGGTGAGCTAGTGTGTTCTAATATCGCTTGACAACACCACACAATGCCTTCAACCAGTAACCAAATCAAAACAGTACATCATTTATTATTTTATAAGTTGAAGCGAAAGACATGTCAATATAAATTGAATGATTTTATTGAACTGAGATGATTTTATTAGCCTGGACCTCCGAAGAGGCCCATTGACAGCACAGCTGAGTATTTAATGCTATTGTGAGATAAAAGCAAATACAAGCAGAACTCCACTCTGTGTCTCAACGTATAAATAAAAGTGCATTTTAGCCCACGTCCTATTGACTTACCAGACCAATATTACCCAGCAGCATCTGTTTAAACGAGTAAAACTCTTCACCGGATTCGACCTTCTGGGTCTCATCAGCAGCGAGGCTTTTGAAACTGATGCTGCTGAATTTACCCGAAGCTGTCGGCAAGAGCACCCCATTTAAACTATGGTGCCCCATAGTGAGGCAGACACTTTGTGTAGGTCAGCTAACCTCACAGCTATGCTCGCTGGTGAATATAATATACAAGGGAGCCGATCAGTGTGGTGAAATATGGTGAAACAACCGCCATGACCTCTACACCACGGTGATGCCTTCATACAGCAGTGAACTGACAAAGGGCTGCACGTTATGCATTTAATTATTCTGGCAGAAGGAACACGGCACCATTTCAGGGGAAGCCCCATGGCAGTAAAGTTGCAATTGAGAGTGTAAACGATATTTAAACATTCGAGTACGAGGCAAATTTTTACAATTTCACATTCAGCCAACTCCCACAACTCTCGTGAAAGTTTTTTGTCCAAATCCTTCGCGTGCATTCGTGACCGTTACAAATAGGCTACATAAAATGATTAATTCATGTTTGTAATGGATGGCGAATATCAAAATGCATGAAAAATACAATTGCCAAAATGTCACATATACGGCGCTGGCATGCCTGAAATGCTAACCCTTAGCAGCGGGGCCTGTGCAATATCCTGAGATCGTGTGCTCGAGACACATACATAGAGGACAGCAAAATGGCCGTGTGAGGCAGTCTACTCAAATTGTAAATGTTGTGGTTTCACGCTTTAACACACCGGTGGGCTAAAGCAGTGAACTATTTGTCTTTTGTCAACGTGACACTTTTTTACTGATTGGCCGTGTCGGGTGGTGGAGGGTTACGACACATTTATAAATAACGCGATCTAAACCCAAAAATCGTTGATTATGAACAATATTGGTCGCGAAAGCCTACGTGTTAAACAGTCTAGCAAGTAGGTTTCTGACGATCCGTGTGGAATTTCGTTTAATGCTTTCTCGATATCAATTCACATGTGGTGGGGGTAACGTGTGAGTACTGCCAAGATGTCTGTCCAGCAAGGAAGGATGGGCCAAAATATTCTCGAGGAGGGCTTCATTGAGCTTCTTCGAATGGAGGCCCTTCTGTCACCAGTGGTATAAGTAAATAATTGCAGGGCTGTATCTCTAATAATAATACTACTTTAATTTGATATTGCGCAATTCATGCTAATCGCATCCCATCCTGCACTTGATCTTAGTTAAAACACTGAGAAGCGATGCTAATATCATTCCATACCACAGTGCGATGATTATATATGCTAAACCGAATCTCATATATAGCCACTACCAATCAAATGGAAACTCTACTACCAAACAAAAAAAGTAAATAAACAATGAATAAACACATTAAGAAATGGCACCAGAACGCACAAACCGCAAAAAAGAAGTTGTCAAAACAAAGAAATTAGTCCATTAGGTCGCAGCCCAGACCGCAAATCTCAACTTCCCAACCCAGCCAGGAAACTTCCACAGGTGAAGTGCCACAAAATGACGACTAATTTGCCACGTCGACCTGTGTGGCCTCAGGGAAACTCAAAGTGGGACTGAGCAATGCTCACCTACATTGGTGGCAAACGAACGGAAGAAAAAAAACATTCGCATTCCTGCAGCTGGGAACAGTTCTATTCATCGGGCAACCATCTCACATTTACGCGACATTCCCACGGCTAAACCTCTACTTTCATTTTTACCTTTCGCACAAACGAATGAGCGCCTAATATGAGGGGGCTCTCCGGAGCTGCCTCTAGTGGAGGCTCTTTGGCTGACAGTGGCGAGCCATTTCAGGGCCACACCTGTACCTTATACACGAACGAATTCACGGTCGAACGAGAAAACGATCAGAATCAAAAT
Source organism: Lampetra fluviatilis (assembly GCF_964198595.1). Classification (NCBI taxonomy): domain Eukaryota; kingdom Metazoa; phylum Chordata; class Hyperoartia; order Petromyzontiformes; family Petromyzontidae; genus Lampetra; species Lampetra fluviatilis. The sequence continues at coordinate 4,948,650 of NC_136310.1, forward strand.
CTGCATTTATCCATGAAGATTCCGATTATCTGTGCAGCTCTTTTTCACAGATTTCCAGTGAGGTGTGGGGCGGTGGTCAGCTAATCACAACCCGCAAAATGATCACCGGCGGCGTGTTGGGGTGCATCTCCCCCCTCGCCCCCCCCCCCCCGCCCGTCGCTGTGCACAGGGCCCCCGTCTCCGCCGCGCGCCCTCATGGCCAGCATGAACGCCACGTGCCTCGTGCTCGAGTGGAGCGCGCCCAGCGACACGGGAGGCCGCCGCGACCTCAACTACAGCGTGGCGTGCCGGGTGTGCGCGCCCGCCGAGCCGTTGCCGGCCAGCGGCGACGGCGGCAACAATGGTGGCAGCAGCAGCGGTGCGGCGGGGACCCCCCGGTGCTTGCCGTGCGGCGCCGAGGTGCGCTTCGCCCCGCGCCAGTCCGGCGTGACGGACCGGAGGGTCACGGTGACGGGGCTCGCCGCCCACACCAACTACACGTTCGAGGTGCGGGCCACCAACGGAGTCTCCGAGCTGACCCGAGCTCCGCCACAGTCGGCCTCCATTCGGCTGACGATGAATCCCGCGGGTGAGTGAACGCCGTTTCACGTGGGAACGCACGACGACCGGTCGACGTCCCATAGCCAGTTGTACGTGCGTGTGTTGAACTTCTTTTGCACCGTACGTAGCCAACCGTGCTAATCGGAGTTGCGGGAAAGTTGAAGACGTTCCTTGCGTCATCCGAGTGCACGTTGCTTAGATCGAGAGAACACTTAGCAGGTGATATATACACACACACGTTATAAATTTCACCTTGGCATGCGGAAGGAGTGATCACTCCCATTGTGCGTCTGTATCTTTACGCATTGTCAAATCGATAGTGCATGAATGAGTGGTGCTCATCTCATGTTTACAGCTCCGAGCCAGAAAATTCCGAATTAAAATGGCAGGGTTGAGTCCACAACAACCGCCGGTGACTTCCCCACTGAGTGGTTCTCCTTTTAGTGATCCGGAGAGATGATGGGCTGAGCCAACCGCCAACCAATATTTGAATTTTCCGACCTTCCGATTGCGAGCTGCTGGTTCTAACGCTAGGCCACCAAGCCAGATTTACGGGAGAGCGTTCAGTGTATTGATAATAGCGCAGTGCATCAACATGAATGTAAATGTTTGAGAAGGCACATGGGAAGTAGGGTTGCCACAATGTCATTGCTCATGCTGCAATGCAATACAATATGAAACGACGATTATCGCAACATCACTTTCCCTTATCATTGAATTTCGCATTTTTATAATCTTGTCTTTGTGCTTTTATGTAAATTATGTATGAATACATGTATTCAACTATGGTAAACTCAATCCTATTGTACGTCTCTCTAATGATTATAAAGTTATAATCTATAATGCGTGTAACTCCCATGCTGTCAGAAATTGATGACATCGTATAACCACCATGCTGTCAATTTATTCAGAAAATCTGTTTACAAACGAGTAATGGGCAATGTCTATTTACTATTCTAATTGTAAACTTTATGCATTGCAAATTGATCAATATCATGTGGGGATATTTACCCAGGTTGATCTTAAAAAGAGACGGTGATGTTTCGTGTGTATCAATGGGTCTATTTCATCTTCTGTTTCAATAAAGGACACTGAGCAAGGAAGTGAAATATCGGATTAAAATGGCAAAGGATTTCATTACACCTGAGACAGAGATGATTGCACTTTTTGCTTAGTAAATATCAAGCTATTATGTAATAATTAAATCGACTCATCACAGTGGTGTGCACTGTTATTGTCACACATTTCGATGTTGTAAAGAGAATAATAATAATCAAATTGTAACGTAAAATATGCTTTAAAAAGCACTTTGTTTGATATTAAACATCACAGCACGGGAGACATTATTGAAGATTCAGCAACATTACGCATTAAGTTGCTCATAAACGCACGTCAGCAGTGACGACTTTGTGTAGTGATAAACACATTTATCAGCAAGAAAATAAATTCCACTCTGTACAGCAGCATACCAACGGTAAATTGCAGTTCACAATTTCTATTGTGGCAGATTTTATATATGTGGCAGATTTTTTAGATTTCAAATCTCTTAAACTTTAATGAAGGTCATTATCTGGCTCGGTCGCATAGTTGACATGGCATTCAAACCACAATCGTAAGGCCCCACGTTCCAATATTAGTTCGTATCTATGGGGGAGCGGTGGCGCCGTGGTTAGCACACTGTTCTAAGAACCCGGGTTACTTTGATGCCATTGCTCTGATGCCAAGACATTTGCCAATAACACGATGGCCTTAAGATAACAAAAAAATACGTCATACAATATAAATAGGTTACGTTTCAGGAAATATCCCTTCTTAGTAGCATGTACATTTTTTACGTGCTATAAGATTTGTTTTATTTTTTGTCTCTGTTTAGGTATTGCTATTGATGAATGTGTTGAGCTCTTTTTGCCCATATAGAGAATTGAGGTTTTGGTAATTGGTATGTGACAAAAAGAGCTATTACTACCTGTGAGTGCTGCCCTCAATTCTAAGTTCCAGCCATTCGAGACGAAGTTTTCTTTCACAGTGTCCAAAATTACACAAACTATCAAACCAAACAACGTAAACTGGAATTTCTGCCTTCATAGAGTAGTTGTGTATTCCCTAGTGGACAGTAAGGAACCACACTTGCTGCTGCGAAAGTTTACCGGCATAGATTTCCTTTCGTCTTTGGAATTGAGCATTGTAATGTCCAGATTTAAATTAAGCCATAGATCAATCAATCCAAGGAATCCAAGACTCGATCGCCTCTTGTAAATACTTAATGCCATTCGGCGCATCAGCCTACTCCTCTACTCAAATTCGCACCGCGCATTTTTGCCTTTTGAACTTTGAAACGGAAATAATACAATCTCACTTGCCAGTCAATTTGTGAAACATCGCAACAGCCATACTTCGGGCTTCTGTCCACACGCACATCCGCCGTTAAATATGTATTTGTTTAGCTTAATTAAAATAGTTATTTGGCTGTTCTACGTCTGCTAGTTTTCTCTGTGCTCTAATTTTGCGCTATAAATGCAGACAAATACATACAAATTGATGGGGGGTGGGTGGATGGTTTGGCTGAATAGTCAAAACAGCATCTGTTGCCATCAAACCATTACGGATGACTATGTTTAATGAAAGTTTAGCAATTAAACAAATATGCGTCCGAAGAAACCAAAATCGCATTAAGGAATTTTAACAAACGGGAGATAAATCACTTGCGAATCAAATCACTTCTCTTTTTTTGTCACGTGACGCGCGGAAATTGCATGAGGGGAGTGTTGAAGACGCGAGGGGGGACGGGTCGCAATCCCCCCCTCGCACCAGGACAACGTGGCAGAGCGCGAGAGAGAGCCCCAATTCATTCCCGCTCAAACGTGTTAACGCGCGTGTACGTTCCCTAAAGAGCGCGGTGATTTCTTCCGTGGCAAAGGTGAATTGAATTAAGTAATGAGTTTTTGTCTCCCCCGCAAAGTGTCGTGCTGCATGATAAATAGAACTTTGCGGCAAAAGCCGAAGGTAAAATTTGGATTCGTCAAACCGCCAAAGTTCAGGATAACAGCTTTCAAGAGCTGAACATGCAATTTATTATCGAGTTGGGATGCTGACCGGCCACCTCTAATGTCCTATTTGTTGTTGTTGTTGTTGTTGTGTGTGTGTGCTATGTATATATATACGTATTCTGTGAAGTGGTGGCGCAGTGGTTAGCGCACTGCACTATCTTTCCGGCAACGCAAGTTCTATTCCTGCTCGTCAGTTGCAAATATCCGAACCTGTCCTGGGCATTCCCCTCCCACCACCCCCCGCCACAAGGCTGACTCGGCACTTAAGTCAGTACCTTTTGCGGTACGTCAACATGAGCACTGGGGGAGACAAAGGCAGCAGGGGTGGTGCGGTGCTAGCCACACCACCCCTTGGCCAGCCTTCATCGGAGCTCGCAAACAGCACTTGTCCCCAACTGATTGTGTCGGCTTTATCTGTGTTTGTCTGTCACATTCTAATCCGTGTAGATGAATGTAGCAGGATTATTTTTTATATTTTTGTCATTGGTATTCAAGAAACCAGAAAACAAAGTAGATTGAGTAACCGGATTTTTTTTCTTCCTCCTTTTTTTGCTTTTCAGCACCGGGACAAATATTGGACGTTCGTCAAAACCGAATATCTAAAGACGCCATTGCCCTGTCGTGGTCAGAGCCGAAGCATCCCAACAGCGTCATCCTGGATTACGAAATAACGTTTAGCGAGAAGGTAAGGGCTTTGCTTTACTTGCTCTCACCTCGGCAACAACAACAAAAAAACATTCACCGCTGCGTCGTGTGCTGCATTTCTTATGCGCCTCCGTGCGAGTTTGTGTATTTCTTTGATGCGGTATAAAATGACAAGAAGAAAAAAAGCAACCGCAACGCTGCAGCTTAACAGCGATTCGGAAGCATGCTGTGCCCTGTGATGTGCATCCGCAAGTTCTCAAAGGGTTAACAAATACGATGCGAACATCGGTCACACCTGTCAAACGGCAAGGTGGTTTAAGCCAAAAGTAGCAACAGAGAGGTCTTGATTCCCAATGGTGGGTGGGAGGAAAACAACCCCAGTACTGTACATTCATAAGCAATGTTTGGCACGAAAAAAAGACAAAAAAACGTGGAATATTTTTTTTCCCTACCCAGAAAGTAGTATGCTGTTAGATAACTTTCTTTAAATCATACTTAAAATCATAGCTAAGTGTCGCAAAAAAAATCCACAGCAATGAAGCACACACGATCGTTTCTATTGTACAAGCATGACAATGGATTCATCTTCTTGGTTCTTTCAGTAAAGTCACGTAGAAGGGAAATAATAAAATAATAAAAATAAAACATAATAAAATACAATGCTCACGACGTTTCGCCCACAACGCAAGCAGCCATCCTCAGGTGAAGAACAGGGCTGTCGGAAAGAGAGACAGTCAGACGGAAAGACAGACTGTATATGCAAATGTGACCGTCGAAGATTAAAGTTATTATTGTTATTCGTGTTTTATATGTCTGTGTAATGATTCTGCTATGCATTTTGCAATGCAGACCTCTTAGAGAGAATTACATTTGGTACAGACAAACAGCTTCGGAGCTAACGTTTAGTTTTATCGGAGGTGCTTTACGACTGCACTGCAGGAATAAGAAAGAGATTGGCAAATGCTGTACATTTGCTTTGGTATTTGCGCTATTCTTAGAGCACAAAGGCTATTAGAAAGGCACTGTGTTTCAGAAAAACCCAAAAAATTAATCAAGACACCTTTCACAAGTGGGTATAGTCCACCAGTGAGGGGAGCAAAGTTAATCTGTGGCTTTGCCCATTTAGAGTAATTTGCAAGTCATTTTGAAATCTGGAAAAATTTGACCATGACACCGGTACAACACGGGACGGTGACCGACTCTTTTTAAGAAAAAACACCACGAGATCGTGCAGCATTTCACGGTTAACACACCCCGCGGTCATTTGCGAGTAATATTGAAATTTGGCAAATGTTGACGATGACACCGGGCAACGAGGGACGGTGGGCCTACTCCTTTTGGAATGACGCCACGAGATCGCGAACGCACGCTGTGCCGAAGCATTCCACGGTTAACCAAGCCCCGCAGTATTAACCGGGGGCGACCAACTCCGACTTGAACCGAGAAACCTCGGCAAGAAGCCGCCAAATCCCGCTGCCGCTCGGCCACGACGCAAACTCTCCGCCGGACGTCTCCGGCGGGGGAAACACCTGCGGAGCAAATCGTTTTTGTTTTATTTTTCTCTCTTTCTTCATAAGAATGAAGGCTAATCTCACCGCCGCTCTCCACCCTAACCTCGCTACAAGTGTGCACTTGCGGACGGGCGGCGCATTCCCCGAGCGAATATTTGGCGTGGGCCGGGAAGCTTAGCGCATTTTCCTTTTAAGTCTCGGGTTTTGCCGGTAAACAAAATGTAGTTTAAGCCCTCGTGGGAGGAATTTAGCACAGAAGTTCGGCCTGTCCTTTGCAGGCTACATGCACGTCTGCTCTAACCTATTGATGTGGAAGATCTCATGACAATAAAACGACTGGAGCATTGTGTGCCGACACCGTGGTCAAATTTGTCTGGGAAAATTGCGCGAGATTGCAACGTTTTTCCAAGCAGGGATTGGCCACAGGACCATATTTCCAATGATCTCTGTACAGATCAATAATACTACTACTACACTGTGCAAAGGAAGACAAAGAGATTTTAATGCTGGGTGGAGAGGGTTGGGATTAAACTGAGAAGAAGAATAAAACCCTTTTGCCCCTTTGCATTCACTGCACATTCACTAGCACGTTCCGTACCAAAGTCACGTGGGCTGCACACGATCGTGTACCTGCACGGAACGCGTTCGTCAGAAAGCGGCGAGCTTGCATGGCATCTCTCATCATCTGCGGGCCGCTGCTTTCCGTCGCGATTGATGCCAAGAAGAAATATTTTTTGCATAAATTTGCAACCACCTGCTGCACGGATTCACATTTTGTCAGTGAAGCACATTTTTGCATTTGTTTACGATCACGAAAGATTGGCGGAGTGCGTGCCCGAGCAAAAGGGATCATTTTGGGAAGAAGCTACGTGCTTTATCTTCTTGGTTCTTTCGGTAAATTCACGTAGAATGGAAATAATAAAATAATAAAAATAAAACATCATAAAATAATTCTCACGACGTTTCGGACACAATGCAAGCAGCCATCCTCAGGTGAAGAACAGGTCTGTCAGAAAGACAGCGTCCATTCTACGTGACTTTACCGAAAGAAACATGAAGATGAATCCCTGCAGTCACGAAAGCTTTAAATACGTGCTTTATGTTACTTAATGCAATCGAAATGTACGCATATCAATACTGTAATTTCTAGTTGAGGTTAGACAGTCACGTGTGTAAATGGCCCTGTATTGTGGGACGTTGGTGTGATGTTGTTTTCCAATTCCCCTCATCAGATGTATATAATAAAGCTAATTAAAGAGGCAATTAATCCTCATCAAAAGGTAAATGACAGCACCGTTCTTAATTTGCAAATCCCCCAGAGCGTGAATCATCCCCCATTCTCCCCTTGCGCGCTGTTTACGTGCCTTCGACAATGACCCGTTTCTACCCCACACCCCCAACCACGATTCCCGCACATTCAACACATCATCGTGTCGGCCTTTTGATATCGCCTCCAATTTCCATTCGCTTTGAGCTGCAGCTGAGGGCTGGCGATAAACACACCGTTCAGGAGCAATGCCAGCTGTGCCTCGCATTCAAAGCTGTCCTCTTGTCAACAGTTGCCCTTCACCCTCCTACCAGTGTAACGTAAGGACATGTTGCCCGTGCCAGCGCTGTGCTTATTGCGAGGTTGTTACCACTGCGTACGGTTTCCCGTTGCGCTGTCGTGCGAACGTGACAGAATGGTACAAATGATATAGGAAATAGAAACAATGCAATGCAAACCGTGAACGATATTTATATTTCAATTTTGAATAACTCGCCAATGTGATTTTGGGTTGTGCCGCGTGTTGTTCGGCACCATGTCTGACTCCGTAATGTTGGGAGCTTGTTCAGGCGAGCTCGCTCTTTCCGTTGTTCTGTCGCACCACATCAATCACATTTAGTCTTTTCATCTCATCCTTACACAGTGTCCTTGTTTCACTGGCGATACTATTCCCAGAGAACAATTGGAATATAATGTTTAAAAAATAATGTGCTCCTTTGAAACTCTGGCTGACGCAAAACGTAGGAACAATGATCTCAACTAAAATGCAAGGAAGTGCAACGTTTTCTGAAAAGAAGTATATATTTCACCGGTTTGTTGAGGTCATCGAGTTTCCGGTGCTCTTATATGGTCTGTGCAAGAGTCCACTTGTGGTCATTTACACTGAGCTTTCAGCAGTGTTTATACCGGAGCATTTTCTCAGCATGAATGTTTCCGGTGTTCATACAAAACACTAATTCCATCGTGACCCAAGGTGCAACCTACTGTGAGTACATGGACACCGCAAACATTGTCTAGACACAGCTAAGGGGCAGCACTTTGAACAAAAAATAATCATATCTTTCAGACTGCAGTATTCTCTCTTCTACAATGGTGAAATAAATGCAGATTTATTTTTGTTGACAGTAGAACTTTGAAAAAAACCACAGCGTCGCGTGAGCCGTAGGCTCAGCACTGAGTCAGGTGCCAGCAGTTGCCGTAGATTTTGTATAATTATAGTGGAGCAGAACTGCCCTGATCCATGGCGAAGTAGGTAGTGAACTTTCGGGGATCCTACATGTAATGAAAGTGACCGGATAAAAATGCAAGTGAATTAAGGAGCCATGTGTACAGAATAAAAGGGATATGCATCACACGTGTGGGAAAGCACGCATCTGCCTCACCTGGTATGCAGGAGGTCGTGGATTTCATCCAACCCTGATGCCTGCTGCTGTATATTTGGAGTTTGCATGTTCTCCCCATGGTCGCTTGGATCTTTCTCCAGGTCATCCGGTTTTTTCCTCGACATTTAGAATCAACATCACGCATTTTAGAGTATTTCGCTGCTATACGTTTCCACGTGATAAGCCAATTCATTGTGCTTCTGAAAGAGAGCTGTATAGCTCAGTGGGCCTTACCTGGTAAAATTAAAAAAAATTGTTTTATAGTTTATCCACGACATATTTGTGGGTAATAGGAGTTATGACGTGACGTCCCCGAAGAGCACACATGATTGCACATAACGGGATGAATTTGCCAATGAACTCCACATATCACCCCCAACATGAAAAATATACGATGGGATTTTCCCAAATGGAATGCCTGAAAAAAGTGCCAGTCAAAGCCGTGGATAACCTGCCGATAATTGAATAGTTTTTTGCCCACATGACTCCCAATTATCCACAAACAATACTGTGGATAACAGGAAGAGCATTGCAGTAGTTACTGAAACTCTCTGCGTGTACTGCCCGTGTGATGTGTCCGTGGATGTTTATGTTTTCCCCTACTGGAATTTGACTACTCCATTTATCTTTTCACGCATTCGCCTAGCAGTATAGACCTAAGCCAAGAACATTAACAGCGTTACAATTATGCACAGTGATATTAGTAATAAACATATTTAATCCAGCAGACCGCAGTTATTGTCTCCGGTTGATTTGCAAGATCAGCAGTGGGGTTTTTTTTCCACTTCTGTCAACGAGTTGTATCGTTTGTGCTGCACAATTTGTTCGTTCGGAACAAATGTATTCAGAATAAGTGCCCCGGTGTGAATGTATCCGTAGCATGACTTGTGAAACCTAACAGGATGTGACACACGGCCACTGCATAGCAGATGCCACAAACTCCCCCGTAACAAGATTCTGTAATGTCTTGGAGATTGCGCAATATCAGGCACAAGAGGAATCGCCAGTAGTGAGTTGTGAGCTCGCTATGAATACTACACGTGTACGGTACTTTTACGTGATCATCGTCATCAGTCCACGGTCGATCCACTGCTAGATGAGGGTTTCCACAAGCAGCCGCGTTCTCCCCTGATCCTGCGATGCGATAATCCACCTGGCACCTGCGCACAAGCTGATTGTATTGCAGAGGTGGGACAAAGTCATTGTTATGCAAGTCCAAGTCGAGTCGCAAGTCATCAAATTCATGACTCGAGTCTGACTCGAGTCCAAGTCACATGACTCGAGTCCACATCTCATAGGTGGGACAAAGTCATTGTTATGCAAGTCCAAGTCGAGTCGCAAGTCATCAAATTCATGACTCGAGTCTGACTCGAGTCCAAGTCACATGACTCGAGTCCACACCTCTGTTGTATTGCTCCATCTCCTCCAAAGTTGACCCATTACCATCTCTCTTGGATGCGTTTCCCTCCGCGGTTGCCGCTCTGTCGCTCTTTTTGACCATCTGCCATCATTCTTTATAGCAAGGTCTCCTGCCCAAGCTCCCACTTACTTTAATTATAAGTTGTACGGTGTCATTAACCTCCATATGTTCCCTCAAAGAATGTAACACCTCTGCGAACAAACACACGTTGGAGAGAGTTACAGAATGCATGCAACTTGCGTGAATGTTGTCCCCTAGTTTTGAATCAAACGTTCAGGAAGATGGTAATGGGACAACATAGAAACCAATGTTGAAGCTGCTGTTATACTGCAATGAAATCCTACACTGCAAAGAAATCCTAGATTTAAAAAGAATAATACTGAAAACCTGAATAGCGGCTTTTAGCTTAAATAGTAAAAGCATCCCAAATGGTCACAGCTCCACCATGTCCGCTTTGTCACACAAACGTGACACAACTTGTGCTGGACCTCTGGAGCAGTTGTGCGTGTCCTGAACGGACCATCCACATTCCAGATAAGCTCATCTCCCTACTAAAACCACTCTCTGGTGTGCTTCAGGTTGTCCCGCGTGCTCGGCACAGTTTCTGACATTTTTATCCGCATTCATGAAACAACCTATAAACTAGACGATTTTAATTTGACCAGGTAAGGCCCACTGAGCGATATAGAAGCGACCGGGCCACAAATTATAACTCAATGAAGTCGTTTATTATGTGGAAATTTACAGCAGCCAAATAAATGTGGAGGGAAAAACTGGAGGACCCAGAAAAAAATCCACACGACCATAGGAAGAGACATGGAAACTCCAAATGCACAGGCATCAGGGTCAGGATTGAACCCACGCCCTTCTGTATACCAGGCAAGGGAGTTAACATCTCACCACCGCGATGCTATTGATGCAGCAAAACCACGAACACGTCGACAGTAGTGGGAGCAGTAACTTATTTCCCAAAGAGAAAATCGAGCTCAACTGTAGGAAATCGTGTACGACGAGTCCGAATAGAACAGAGCCAGCAAAACACAGCTGACTTGTTGTTCATCTGCTGCTGCCCCAGCGAAATGTCACAACCTCGACTCCCTTGACAGCTGGTGGCTGTAACAAGGTTGCGTGCAGAATAAGTGCAAAAAGCAGTGGTGATGTCATCTTGACATGCAAAGCGTGCAGAAATCCCTGTTATCTTTTGCTGCTTTCTAAGAAAAAAAAATGCCAATGGACTGGCAGCCGAGGAATGGAAGGAGATGGAGCAATGAAATCAGCTCATGCACAGGCGCTGGATAGATTATTACTTCGCAGGACCCTTAGAGGATGGCGATGGTTTTGGGATGGTGATGGTCTTTGGATGCCGACATCTAGCAGTGAATTGTAATATCCACTGATGCCGACAATATCGAGGGCAATATTGACACGCATAATGAAGATCGGTTGATTGAATTGATCACAGCTGATGATTAATTATAACATGAAATCAATGTTCAAAAGTTGAATTTACAGTTTTGCATCCGAGAGCAGCTTTAAAGTTGAATACATCGCAACTCCAATAATGATCCGCGAAACAACACGCAATTACAAGTCGCGACGACAAAATACAACACTTTTTATTCTGCTCAACCAATCGCACCAACGGAGCTCGCCTGTGCTGATGCAATTGCAAAGCAATACAAAGTGCTGAAGTAAAATTAAAAAAAGGAAATGCAAGCCTTATCTCTGCATTGGTGTGCAGCTCCGCTCCTGCGTGTTAGCCCAGCCCCCGTCCCCTTGTGGTTTTGGGTCCACGAAGAGTTTTCGATCCATCGCGGTGTGCCACAGATTACAGGATGGAAGACGCAAACGGTCAATAATCCACGAATAACGGGGATTTGTGGATTATTGGAATCCCGCTTTAATTCGGACTTTACCTCGTCACCGAAGGTCGAGGCACGCAATTGTGAAACTTGGGCGTGGCGGTCGACCAGAATCTTCTTCTGTGTCGTATATACAGAGACTCCTCTACCTACGGACGAAATGTTGACTGCAGGAATTAATATTCTTTGGTTCTTTCGTTAAAGTCACGTAGATAGAAAAAAAATTAAGTGAATAAAAATGAAAAAAAAGTAAAATAAAAAGCACGACGTTTCGATTGCAACACAAGCGGTCGTCAGCACTTTGTATTGCTTGTGTTGAAATCGAAACGTCGTGGTTTTAATTTGTATTTTTTATTTTTTTATATTTTCATTTTTATTCACCTAATTGTTTTTTTCTATCTACGTGACTTTACCGAAAGAACCAAAGAATACTTACGAATGAGTTAAGTTCCAGAGGTCTGTTCGTAAGTCGATTTGTTCATAAGTCCAACTTTACTCCTGTCGATTCCAAACATGTTGCACGGCGTGTACACTAAACACGGGGAACGGCTTTAAACGTTGTATAATCTCCTGCAGACGTAGATGCCACTGGTTCTTCATGTTCTGCAGATATAGATGCCACAGGTTCTTTATGTTCTGTGGATGTTCATGCTAATTCCCTTTGGTGCTCATGTTTTCTCTCTGCCATCTTGAAAAACTCGGTCGGAACAGGCAACTGGACATACAGACAAGTTTGTTCGTATCTATAAAAATTCGTAAGTCGAATGTTCGTAAGTGGAGGAGTCCGTGTATCAGTTGACATCAGTATGGGGGTTATACCGGAGAAGCCGTTGATATCGACCGGATAGTTGTGAATTTATAAATCCTAAATGGCCATTGCAGCTTACTCTTTCTCTCAGGTGTAAACAGCTCACTGACGTGCTGCAATGCTCTTGCTGGGGCTTTTACCGTATACAAAAAAAAAACATACCAGCGAGAACTACAAAGCCAGCAATTGTAGTCTGTTCACCATGCCAAAAATGCACTTGTTAAGAATAACACTGCACCACTGAAAAGCGGAATTACTCTACGTATGGGTGGCTTGAGACAAGGATGCTTTGAGACTTTTTTGGGGGGGGGGGGGGTGGACATAATGCCAAATTTTGTGTGTGTGTGTATGCGCGCATGTGTGTGTGTGTACGTTGGCGTGTTCCAATGTTTGTGTGATAATGTAGATGGCTGAAGTGGCCGCATAGCTCACAGGTCAGAGTGCTGAGCTGGCACCATCAAGGTGCTGGATATGAGTCCAGGCAGGTGTCTGTGATTCGGCGATATTAACTCGGTTCTCAAATGCCGTCAGTTGATGATCTGGGCCCTGTCACTAATGATTGCACCAAAAAAAACCATCACATGACGGTATATTTGGGTTTTAACTTGATTTGCCTAAATTCCAGGTCTGTGAATTTAAATATGAGTTTGGCTGTCACGTGACAAATATTATGCTCTCCCAGAATGTGGATAATAGGTCACTTGAAGGGATTTCAGAGGTAGTTCTGCGACATCTGCTTCTGTGTACCGCTATCCCATTGCATTATCTGTCTGCGTACGATAGTGTACCCCACTACAGACAGGCCGAGGCAGACGTTTTTAAACTTAGTTGGAAAGTGTTCAAAAACTATACGTGATTTAGTAATCACCCCATCCCCTTTGTAGGGGGTTATGCTACTTTATTGGATATCTCAACAGATTGTGCCCAAGTCTTTCCGAGCAGAACAGCAGACCTGCATGCGTGCAGCACAAGTGAAAGGTTCTTTTGTTTTTTTTTGTAATTTGGCTACAGAACATTGGCATCTCCGACTGGATCTCAAAATCTGCTGCCGTCATACCGACATGTGCAACGTAACAGTGCTTAAACACAGTGCTCAGGCGAATGATGAGGTTTGTGCTCCAAAAAAAAAAATAAGGGGGTACAGAGGCATGCGAAACATTTAAAGAGGGCTCTAACAAAAAAAAACCTTCAATGCGCGCTCATATTTCCCAGCATGCGTTTGGATGTCTCTCCTAAAATATCAATAACGTACGGAAAACGCAATGCTGAACATGTGTGGATACATTCGCTCGACAAAATGCGGTCATAAAATATTATGATGTACCTGCGACTGGTGAGGCTTATAACAGGGTTTCCCGTACCTGTCAACTCCTTATCAGTGCCCTACCTTATTACAGACCAATTTAGACTTTATTGGTCACTCGGTGCCCTTATAAATCTCAACGTTCATCCTACAAAGTCCCATGACAGCGGAGAAACACAACACAAATAGACAAAGAAAATGTTGGCCGTATTGAAACGGCTGTATGCCGCATGGGCCTGAAAACTCAATTTCCCTGTACAATAATACAGGGTAACCCGTACGGGTTGACAGGCATGGGTTCCTTTCATGATAGTCCTCGTGCCTCACATCAGTTCTAGGCTTCTGCGTTACTCCGTTCACCAACCTCTCTCTGAACACAAATTACATGGTTACACACCGCACATGTCTGACGATTGTGAAACAGTATCGTCGCATAACAATTACGGAATCAAATTAGAAGCACTCTGTGTCACGTGCAACACGGCAGCAATAACGATAGCAACAGCCACAAATCACCACTAAGCGACAGTGACGCAACCACAGCAACGTGTGCCAGGCTAGGTGCACTTTGAGGCCACGCCAATTGGCAAAGGTTCGCCGGAATGAGATCACGGAACAGATCCAGATGTTTTGAGTAACTTCAACGTGGACTGGTTCGGGCTCCAGTCTACCACATGTGGAACAAAGACACAGATTCCCAGTACAGCCTTAACAGACTGCTGGGGCAAGTGTTGTGACTGAGCACCTATGAAGGCCAGCACGGTACACCAGGCGGCAGGTGGCCAGCACCAGTGACACGGGGGTCTTTGTGTATATATATATACACACACACACGTATACAGTATTGCATGTGATGATCCACAACAATGCAGAGCAAGCTTGTAATAGCTGTAATGAGAGTGCTGAATAATCTCTAATATAAAAGGCAACTTAACACGCAGGCTTTCGCGACCAATATTTTTCATAATAAAAGTTTTTGGGTTAGATTGCATAAGTATAAATTGTGGCGTAACCCTCCACCACCCGACATAGTCAGTAAGGGTTTTCACGTAAACAAAACGCGCCAATTAGTTACTACTTCAGCCCACCGGTGTGATGGAGACTAAATCCACACCATTTACAATTTGACTTGTACGACGTTTCGCTGGTAATTACATCCAGCATCATTGCACCATTTGCCTGAATGGTGGACTGAAGTGGTAAATAATTGGCGAGTTGTTTACGTGACAAACCTTACTGGCTGTGTCGGGTGGTGGAGGGGTCACGACACATTTATACTTACGCGATCTAACCCAAAACACTTTATTATGAATAATATAAAAGGCGTTCGTGTGTGTCCATTTCAAGGTCGTGCTTTGCTATCTGGATATCGTCCCTGGCAGCTGTGTTTACGACATTCTAAATGGCGTGTTTAAGGAGTAAGAACTCATCAACTTTACCCGCACATATGCTCAGTGTTAGAGGGAATGCGAGTGTGGGGTTTTTTTTGTTTGTTTAATGCTTGAGATGATGTTTATTATCCCACGTGTCGAGAGATGTGGTCAATTATTTTGTTGTAATCTAACAGATCAAAGTTTTATTTTATTTTTAAATGAGGGGGAAAAAAGGCATTGCTAATGTGTGCGGAGAGTACAATGCTGTTCATCTGCAACCAAATGATCTGCGAATTCCATTATCAGCAGTGGGAAATTGTGTCTGCTGTGTTGTTCAAACACCATACATGAGCTATGGTTGTCACCTGTGCGGTGATGTAAACAAAAAACATTACCAGGACACATCGTAGTAAGAAGCATTTCTCACAATACATGCAAAATGCATTGTGGGAAATGTCAACGCGTTTTCTGGAGTGGCGTGTTTTTACACAACTGACTAAACATGGGAGTTGTATGTTCCGGGAAGACAAGCAGATTTCACAGGAGGAAGTGCCGGATGAAACCGGGCAAGGTTTGCAACCCCAACCCCAAACCGATTATCCCTGCAATCCTCACTCGCGGAGAGACGATGAGATAAATAATATAATTTTGTGTGCCAACCTTCATTGACAAAACTACTCCAAAGCCGGTGAGACAGTATCTCGCTCATGAAAGGGGATACTGCAATTAAAAGTATATGTTACGAAAGAGAGCAGACCCAAATAAGTGCAGTAAACATGTTAAAGTATTTTTTATATGTAAGAACAAAGCATACATGTTTGCACAATGAATGAATGAATCAAGTAAAAAAATCTAACTCAATCAGAGCCATTCTCAATCTACCAATTGATGAACTCTTCCCGATGCCATTTCAGTCAGGAATATTTTTCGTTGACCATACTTCACCATGCTGGTCAGTGTATGTCAGTGAATATGAGGGGGGGGGCAATCAATGTTCATATCACTCGCCACGGATGTTAACTGTGGCCAGGAAGCAGCCTCATGTCGCTTTGTTCAGAGCACAATGCTTCAACTACTGTGCCACCTCTGCACCCCAGAATCAAGTACCTATAAATAGCATTCATTTCATTAGGTACAGATTACATAACGTCCTCGTCAGCAGCGTTACCTGGTTCTCCGTTTTACCTGGGACGAATGCTCAATGCCAAGTGATTTAGCGCGTCATTCCTATTACATGAGAATTTAATGTTTAAAGAATAACGTTTTGGGCTGGTTAATGTTCCCAATCTACCACACTATGATTCTCTTCGTTATTGCCATTTGCTGTTGTACTGTAAACTATAAGCAATTTTGTTTTATTTTACCAGATAAGGCCCGCTGAGCTATATAGCTCTTTTTCAGAAACGACCTGGCCACGAATGATAGCTCAACTAAGTGGCCTTATCACGTAAACATTTCTAACAGGCCAAATTACGTTCAGGAGGGGAAAACCAGGGGACCCGGAGAAAAAACCCACGCCACCACGGGGAGAACTGACAAATTCCAAATATACAGCAGCAGGCGTCAGGGTATCGAACCCACGACCTCCTTCATAGCAGGCGAGGCAGATGACATCTCTTTGCCACCATGGCGTAAGAACATAACCACAGGCCCCAACGAGAATCATTGACTGATTGTATCCGTAATCTTGCCAACTGTTGGGGAATGAATGTGGCCATTTTAAAACAATCATCCATTGTATCCCACACATTCACCTGACTGATTTGTGACCAAACTGTTTAATCCTCACGATGAATGATGTTACAGTATAATTTTCGGCGCTTTCATCTGAACCGAAACCCTCATTAGTCCAACTGTTTTAATCCACAAGCTTCCAATGAATAGGGCTTTCATCTTGCTGATTAATGAATGACAATCACTTACGGTCCACTATATACACCGCATTTGTATGTGGGGGCTTTCATCTTACAAAATACACAAAATCCAATCTGCCGGCCTTGAGCATACAAAATCAAGAGCATTCTAGCCAATTAATTACACGTCTCAGCCAATTGAAGGCAAGCCACACATGAGGAATGTTTGCATTTACGAATCACTTTAGAAAAGCTGCCAGGCTGCTTATTCCTGTGATGAAAAAGAGAGCGAGAGGGGTGAGATTTGACCACCAAAAAAATTTAATTTTTGTTATCTCAGTTGGCAAACACTGACGGACGATAGGGAGCAGTGATTGCCATATGATGATTAACTAACTATTTACGGTCCTTCATCGATCTACTGCTGGTTGAAGATCCCCGCAAACTGTGTTAGTACTCGATTTATTGGTGAAGGTAAAGACGCAGCCATGACACCGTTTGCTCAAGTCACAGGGTATTTTGGCCTTCTCTTCCATGATGGCCAGGCACATATTGGAAGAGGTGGAAGTGCCCACACTTCACCCGACAGAACGTGACCTTTGGTGCACCCATGTATGCTACGTGGGTGGACAAGGGGGGGGGGGTGGACGAGGGGGTGGTGATTTAAGAAACTTGCACGATTGCTTCAAATGCCACGTGAGGAGCACACAATCCATCAGCCTCTGAATCTCAAACAACAGACACACACAAACCCATACATCGTACAGCCTCTGTGCCTGGTATACAGGAGGTCGTGGGTTCGATCCCAACCCGGACGCTTGTACATTTGGAGTTTGCGTGTCTCTCTCTCTCTTCGGTCGTGTGGATTTTTCTCCGGGTCCTTCGGTTTCCCCCTCCCCCCCCACATTGAGAATCAACGTGCGTCTAAAGTATTTGGCTGATATACATTTTCACATGATTAAGCCACTTTGTTCAGCTGTCATTTGTGGCCAGGTCGCTTCTGAAAAATGATGTATATCTCAGTGGGCCTTACCTGGAGTAGTGCATTGTGTTCTCTCGTCAAAATATATTCCTGCAAATCTGACCTGCAGAAGTGCTGCAGAGATGGACAACCTTTGGACCGTCTATTTTTTTGCAAGTGCAGCTCCTGCATTGCAATAACGGTATGCTCACAGTTACACCACAGCAGCATCCCTTGAATAATATATGACAAAATAAGAATAATATATCTGACAGACAAAAAAAAATGACAGTTAAACTTCTCTTGACGCCTTCACCCTCTTATCTGCAAATCCTTTATCTACGGGGACCAGGGGATCTGGAATTCTGAAATTCATCTGAAGATCCTCAAGGGTCCTGATATTCTGGTTAAAACAAGTTCAATTGAGGCCATCGAAGCAGTTAGAGCTGTGAAGGAGGGACACGGCCAGTAAAATGAGCCTCCCGTGTATGTGTCTGGTATGAGTTGTTTTTCGCCAAGGTCGTGGAACAGCTTGCCCAGAAGTAGTGTTTAATGGAGCCACCATGCTTCAAACGAAGTCTACATTTTCAGACGTTATTTTCAGATGAATAGCTTAAATAAAGCAGACAAAGGGAAGAGTAGTCTGAAGTAAACTTTATAGTTTGTTCCCGTTTCTTGTTTACATCGTCCCACTCTTTCGTTTTTTTGTTCTTCAGTCACTTCATTATTGAGTAATTATCTTCAAGTAATCTTTGTTCTGGGACCTTGAGATGTATAAATAAATGATGAGGATGATGATGAAAATAATGATATAAGGCAGTGTTGCAAAAGAAAATCAATACACCAAAAGATTAGAAAGAAGCATTTTTTTCAATAAGTCCATGTTAACCACTACTACATACATGAGTAACAGTGAGTCTGAAAAAAGAAAACAACACGCAAGCTGAGAAATGTGCAAAGAAGCACGGATTTGCGTGATCTTGCAATGACACTGAGAGACAGAAAGAGGAACACGTAGACCACAGAACAAAGGCAAATTAGAGGCATCGTGTTGACTGCTAAGCCAAGGAAGTGGGTTTGGGCAAGAGAATAAGTCACTCGCAGGGATGGTGATGGCTGATGGTCGTGACTGATGGTGGAGTGGCTGCCAATTGAGGGAACGTGCCTCATAGGTAGAGCCATGATGAGAAGATGGAGCGATGCCATCAGCTCATGGAAGAGAGCCGGATGGATTGTTGCATCCCAGTCCACATTTATGGCCTGAAGCAGCATTTTATCCACGTGGCTTCCGATTGCTATGTTTGCCTCCGGTCATCCCTAATGCTCAGGCAGAGCATGCCAGGAATAATTTCCCGGCATGCTCTGCACAGGGATAATGTTTACATCGTTTGCTTGTGGTCTGTCGGTAAAGGGTGCATGTCTCGATCATACGAGCCGACAAATTTGTCATTGGGTTTTTTAAAAGACATTTTTGTTTTCTCTCTCTCTCTCCATCACAAGTTGATCTTTGGTTCCATGAAGGGTTTATGTTACGTCCCTGCGTATATATACGGTTCTACAATAACGTCAAGGGGCACCAAGGTGGCGAGATGTTATTTCCCTCGCCTGGCATGCGGAAGGTCGGCGGTTTGATCCCAATCCTGACGTCTGTATAGTTGGAGTTTGTGTGTCTCTCTCCCCGCGGTCGTGTGGATTTTTTTTCTCCGGTATTTCCCTCCACAATTAGAAACATGGACTTTAGATTATTTGGCTGCTATAAATGTTCACATAATGAGCCACTTAGTTGAACTATCATTTGCGGTCAGATCGCTTCTGAAAAAGCGTAATGTAGCTCAGTGGGCTTTACCTGCTATAATTCTAGATTAGAAGTTTTCGTGACTGCAAGGATTCATACTCTTTGTTTTTTTTCGGTAAAGTCACGTAGGTAAAAAAATAAATAAATGAAAAACAACTAAATTAAATCACGACGTTTCGGAGGCAACACAAGCTTCCGTCTTCAGGTGGAACGGTAACAGCCAAAGTCGCTGTAGTAAGTGAAGAGAGCTAACAGAGAAACGCGACTATTTCGGGCAAGAGGGGGGGAGGAGCCTAAAGACGGAAGCTTGTGTTGCCTCCGAAACGTCGTGATTTAATTGAGTTGTTTTTCATTTATTTATTATTTTACCTACGTGACTTTACCGAAAAAAACAAAGAGTGTTTACCTGGTATAATAAAAAATGGTTTAGTTTTATTTTAATGTTTTACTAATTTGCCGACCTTTCCAACACTTTGCACACCTGTCGTGTTTTTGAATTATTTTTTGTTGTAACTTTCTGACCTACGCCGACTGGACATCTGTTTAAAAGAGCTTTGCAGCTTATCGAATTCCTCCAATATAAAGACTGATTCTGTTAATGTGTCTCGCGGGGGGTCACTGTTCAGCCCTGCTAGCTTTGCCACTGGATCCTAAATAGCTTATAAAAATAAAAAGTGGACCGGTCGCTGCCGAGGTAAAGTATTTCAAAAATGGATTCATTTTGTCCCGCAAATGAAACGGTAAGAGAGAAACCTGTTAACGTAAACACGGGCGGCTGAGACGTCAATACAACTCATTTTAAACCACTCAAAAAAGATCATTCGGTAACTGTTTGCGTGTTATGTAGGCGTGTGTGATGAAATTGGGGGGGAAATATTATTAGGGTGACAATGGATAGAAAGTACTGAGTATTACATATAGTCACACACACACAAGCACTAGGATCAGCTGAACCAATTTTTGAATGTACATTCATAGCACAGAGCAATTGCTAGTCTGATGTTAAAGTCCTAGCTATAGAGAGCAATCACATACAAGAATAAGACCATCGATTCTTTGCTTTTCAGTATTGCAACAGAAAGAGATAAATTGTGAGCCTGTTTCCCATGTTCATGTTATACATGGTAAAGGTGCAGCCCTGCAATTACGTGTATGTACGCTGAACTTCTTTCGCACCGTACCTAGCCAACCGTGGTAATCGGAGGTACTTACTCACATCGCTAATGGTAAGAGGGCCTCTATTCGAGGAAGCTCAAGATAGTCCCATATTTCCCCCTACGCTTCCACGCTAGCCAGATGTGTTGGATGAGATGGAAGCACTCACTATTTACCCCACAACAATGAACTCCCCATCGATTAACTGGAGATGGGTGAACAGAGGCGCGTGGGTGGATTTAAGAAACTAGAACCATTGTTTCAACTGCCAAGCCGGAAGACAGAACTGGTGACTTTTGATGGATTCCATTTCCAGTGTACTAATCATCACACCTTGGCAGTATGCTTCATATTGTAGCGCACATTCAAGGATTTGACCACCCATTGTGTGAATTTGTATATTATTATAAAAAAATATACTTTCTATACTCCCAACACGAATGTGTGCAATTGCCAGTGTAATTAGTGTAAGTGAAAGGAATCTGCATGTATAATCTCCTGTGCCCGTATTTAAATGTGAAACGAAGTGGTTAAACATTTCCAAAATTACATACGGAATTGAACAAACCGATCATTTGTGCACAGTGTCTGATGACGGCATGATAGTGGAGTTGTTGGGTAATTTTTTTTTACAACTATCCACAATGACTAAAAATGCAATAATGTTGATTTTAAACAAAGTGCATGGGCAATTAGCAGCGAGCGCTATTATTTTATTTTGTCAACGTTTACATTTGAGGCGCATCGCAAAAAACACATATATATACTTACAATGTACAGTTCACTCGATATTTTTTTCGCAACATCTTTGTGACAAAAAGGAACTTTGCAGATATATGTACACTTTTTACCGTGTGTTTAATTGCCATCATATGCCGATGTGTGTGTTCCAGCGTTAGCTCTAATTATCACGATCTAATTCCAAGGCAATGCGTTGCTATCGCTTGCACTTGCTGTTGTTTATAACGATAGGACGCTATTGATGCTGCTAATCCTGCATACTGCATAATGCACGGGCATAATATGACTTTGAACCCCCCCACCTCCTACGCATTCCACAAGAAGTGACTAATCCCATATCTGCATTTCCCATAAATATGCTAAATTCCTCTTGATATGCAAATTCCTTTGTCAAGGCGCCCCTTCCCCCCTCCAACCAGCTTAAATATACGCTGCCAAGCCTGGTGGTGCCCATTCAGACGCTGTCTTTCCGACAGACCTGTTCTTTTCACCTGAGGACGGCAGCTTGCGTTGTGGCCGAAACGTCGTGAGAATTATTTTATTATGTTTTGTTTTTATTATTTTATTATTTCCCTTCTACGTGACTTTACCGAAAGAACCAAGAAGATAGGACGCTGCCAGGGTGTCGTGCTTCGACACTCTGGAAATATATAGGTCACCGTTCAATTCCATCACCTGGCACTACAGTTTTCAATAATAGTTAAGTTTATTAAATCCCCCCCCCCCCCCCATATCTATTTACATTTGCAAATGTGATTTGTAACTTTGATCCTTACCTGTGCGTCGAGAGTTCAATGTTGACGTGCCATTTTATTGAGGGACTGTGTGTTACCTTGATATGGTCTGGGACTGTTTTGTTGTTGTATTTTATACAAACACATTCCTGCGGAGGGAGCTGGTAGGAACGTTGGGTTGCTCGGTCAATGGCCAGGGTCAACGGCGGCGTGGTGTATTCCGCAAATATGGCCGACTGTGAGGGCGGGCACAAGCCGGCGTGAGTAGGTTAAACGTTGAGTTTTACAAGGGCACCACGGGGTGACCAGCCCCTCCCCACCCAGCCTCACCCCTCCCACCCCCCACCCAGCCCCTCCCCACTCTCCCCTCTCCACCCAGGCTCACCCCTCCCATTTTTGGATGCACGACGGATGGACGGACACAATAATCCCCTGTGGGCTGGTGTAACCAGGAGGTTCCTACCAGTATTAATGTATTCCTTATTTATATTTAGTGACTTGCTTATTTTTCCTAGCTCATTGGATTCCTCCGGTCTAAACAAAGATTTTGATTCTGGTATAAACGGGTACATCATGGTTTGTTGATTGAAAGCTTGCGTGTGATGGGATACGGCTGGCCAGCATGTAAGAGTAGGCCAAATACTCCCTAGAGTGTCCTTGATTGGAGGCCCTTCCTCCAGCTGTGGTGTGAACAAGGAGGTTGGGGGACAGCCCTGTTTTGCAACGACTTGGGGCAGGTCCACATTTTACAATTTCGGATGAGCCACGCTGTCAAGTTGCCTTCATTCCGACATTGAGAAAGTATCTACCAGTCTGACCATCTGAGACGGAGCGAGGCCTTGGGCCCTATCGCTACATGTGCACTAAAGCTTGACGTTTTTTTGAGAGAGGGAAAGTGAATGTTGCACACTCGAAATGAAGGACGTGAGCAGGTGCTCCAAATCGAGGGCAAACACATTCATTGTGGTAATCTGTAAAACGCAACAGCACGTGTGTCACACACAGCAATCCTCAACCGAGTCGCCATTAACCACGTGACTGGTGTACAAGTCCGGTGAATAAATAACTCTGCCAGCCACCCACAGGCCCAGCTCAGTTAGCGCATGCTGGTGTACACACGTGTATTGATGTACTGCCCAGCACATAAGGACTTTCACAAAACCACACTTTTCTCCCTTGCTGCACGAGGGAATAATTTAAAAAAGTGGTCCATTCCTAATGTGCCACATTACGAGATGTGCTTTGTTAGCATTGCGAACTCCGAAGAGTTTTATCCGTGGAACCGTCATGTTAAGGTGTTGTGTGTGTTGGCGGCATGAAAAATGTCCCATGTTACAGGTTGGGTTCGAGCACCGCACTTTATCCGGGAGGAAAAAGAAGCTTCTTTCGATATGAGTGCGAGTGCATGCAACGGAGGTTAAGATTGTCATGTCAGCCGGCAGGATAGTGTGAGGCGTGAAAGTTTGTAATGGAACATGCAAGGAAGCATCGGTGATAGACTCGTGGAGGGGAGGGCTTTTGCTGTGCGGGGCAATGTGTGTATGGATGGCAGAGAAGGGCAAGCGACTGAGATGTGAACTGGAGTTGACATGCAGAGGTCACCAACCAAGGAGATAATGAAACATTTTAAGAGCTGACCTTAGAGGTTTGAATGTTGACTTTGCAACAGTTGCAGGAGCTCGCAGGGGGAAGAAATGAAGGAAGCAGCGGTGAGGTGTGGTAGCATCAATGGTATTGTCCAAATTGTACTCTTCACCATTATGTATATGTGTGTGTTTGTGTATATGTGTATAAATGTGTGGGGAGCGGTAGTGTGTAGCGGTTAGCGCACTGCACTACGAACCCCGCTCACGGCCAACACCAGTGACGAATATCTGAACCGGTCCTGGGCCTCCCCTAGGTCCACTCAGTCTCAAATGAGCAACCTGGTACAGTGTGACAAAGGCGGCCGGGCGTGGTGCTGGCGTCACACGCCCACGTGTGCCGTGCCGGCCTTCATAGGTGCTCGCTACCAGCACTTGCCCCAATAGTCTGTTAAGGCTATACGGGGTGATCTTTCTCTTTGTTTTTTACATTAAATATTTGGGCAGTGGGAAGCACAGTTAATGCCTCAGCCAAAAATCTCACAGTTAGCCCATAACAACTGTCGATTGCGCTGACGGAACCTTTAAATAAACGCAGCAGCACACAAACAGCAGGCCCAGTACCGAATCAGCAACCAGTAGTTAACTTAGATGTGGGACAATTGAAGAACGGCAACACACCTAATCCACAACGAAATTGGGCAGCAATTTTCGCGGATACTATCCTCTGTTTGCAATCGAACCAATAGCCACCGGGAACCATTCTCTAATAGGACCAGCGAGGTGCGGTCAGGGGAGGCAGAGCCCCCCACCTGTCATACTCCAATGAAAATATCTGTTACGAAAAGTAAAAAAAAAAATTCCACTGGTCTGTGTTATAAATGTTATTTCTGAATGATTCCAATCCTTACAGAGAGAGAGTAACAGGCACGCGCTTATTGCCCTCACTCCATCCAGTGTCTGAGGGGTTGCGCAATCAGAGGGGAGGCTGAACGCGTCGCTGCCTCACCTCTCGCCTCTCCCTGCATTTGCAGCGGAGCTCCGCAAATTTGGCAATTTTGACTATGAAAACGATTGAAATTGTACAGAAATGACATATCACAGATCAGTGGGAAAATATTACTTTTTATTTTATTATTTTTTACTTTTCGTAACAGATATTTTCATTGACCGCACGTCCCTGAATATGACTGCCCCCCCACCCCCCGTCAAACTTCCAAAGCGTGGCTGCACACCCCTGAATGGTCGGAAAATTTGTCGAGCAAACGTGAGCCGTCCGACCAGGATGAGTGGCACGGAAACGCATCCTTGAAAGAGACTCCGTGAATCATCTCCTCTGGGCGAACTTTCTGCCGAGACATTTTCTTGCACGGTTCACGAATTGGGTCCTCCCTGAGTGTTTTGAGGTGTTCTTTCGTTGTTTGTTATTAATGTGCAAGTAGGTCACCCGTGTCGTCGCAAATCATATTATTGAAGTCCAAATTCGTTTTAATCCCCACTTTCCTCAAGGTGACCCCCGTTTAAGCTCGATGTTAATGGTGACGTAATTATATCAAGTTGCTTACATAGCAACTTGCATCCTGTCGCTCCTCGTCCTCTACGTTCTTAATCTTTGTTGTCTCTCTCTCTGTTTCGCCTCCTCCGTGTGCTCCATCACGCTTTCGCTCTCTCTCTCTTCTCGCCCCCCTTCACTGGAACAAACTTCCCCTCCACATGAACCCTATCCTGTTCCGAGATGTCTGCAAGTTGCAGGGTAGGTGTCCTGTTCACCGCTGAATCTCTGAATCCGCGCAAGCGGTTAGCATTCATTTGCTTTAGAGAGGCAAAGCGCCGTTGTACTCACCGCAGAGAACCGTAGCGACACGACCGCACTATGTGATAGCTGGTGCCAAACCGTGCCACACAACCTCCCGCATGGCCTTGTGGGAGCCTCGGTACATCTTCTGACATGAAGACCTCACGATAACGTTATTTTATGTTAGTTTTTCTTCACGATTTCGTTCCGGTGACACAATCGGAATGAAATCAGAAGGAAAACTAATGACGTACACGTACGTTAAGCAGTCATCTTCACTCACTAGTCTCCACTCCTCCATCAAAAACTCACTTTTTGTTTCATAGCTCACCCCACGACCTCTTAATCTCCCCCTCATAACCACTACCGTTCCTGCTGCATCTTCACAATCTCTCTCCATCGCTACCACTCATCCATCCAATCCATTCATCATCATTTGCTCTCATCAATTTACCTAATTCATGCATCGCAGATTCACCCATTACTTTCTCTCATCTCTTTTATTCACCTCATCTCGACCATTACATTCACATGTACCATTGTTAATTCTTTGCGGATCGCCTGGGCCATTCATATAGCGCCTTGGTCAAGGCGCTTACGAATTACGTTAAGATAAGATAATGGGTAATTTGGCTTATACGGTATTCTAGAGCCTGCGGGATATGCGGTGTTACTGCCGTAAGCCATTCTCACTCCGCTGCGGATGAATGGGCACAGCGGAGTTCGTCGATCAAGCAAAGCATGTCGAATGTGGTGGGATAAACTGTGGGTACTTTCACCTATGTGGAAGAGTACATCAAATTGCTTCTTACCCTCTAGAGGGAGGTCCTTCTGCCAGCGGTGGCATGAGCAATAAATTGCAGGGCTGTACCTTTGCATAAAAATATCAGATGCTAATGACGCATTTAGACTCATGGAAGATCCACAACTGTACACATGAGGTAAACAAACTGAGGAACAGTGGAAATGAGACAGTAAATATGAGATTAAAAAAGAAAATAATTGATTCTTCACTGCCATCGTGACCCTCTCTGATGGCCAATGGTTGTTGTGATAAGAATGTTGATCATTAGAGCAGGTTGATCATTGCATTACGTTGATATATATTTAAAGTACAATATCCTTTTCAAATGCCCTTTTGTGTTGGCAACGTTGATCATTACGTCAATTTGGGTACAATTGTTTTCATATTATGCTTAGTTAAGCTAAAGTTTCAGTCGCATTATACTTTTCTGTTACCCAAAAATAATAATAACGAAAAGTTCAACAGAGCTATAATATCTGTTTTATATCAAGCCAAAAAAGGTTATGTCAAGGCTTACACAGACTGACAGACCAAAATAATGATACCATTGGGACCACGGTGACCTTGAACGTTGACCTTTTGACCCAACCGAGATATTGTGTCTCTGTGTACCACCTTTTCGAACGCCATCAAGATTGCTGAAGAACATTGGCTGATGTTGCCAAGAACAATTCCAGCCATATCAGGGGAACACAATCGAGCAGACAAGGATGATTCCTCATCCTTCGCTGTTGCCTTTGGTGGGAGGACAACCATAATCAACTATAATGGATGAGCAATCTTATTTTATGCATGCCGTAAATGATGGGCATGGGTTCTGTCGGATACACAATGACAAATAAAGACAAAGATCGCCCGAAATAGCTTGAACAGACTGTTGGGGCAAGTGTTGTTAGCGATAACCTATGAAGGCTGGCATGGCACATGAGGAGGTGGGTTGCAAGTGCAACTCCTGACCACCTTTGTCTCCCCAATGCTTATGTTTAGGCACCGGACCAGGTAGCCGACCTAGGGAAGGCCCGGGACAGGTTAATGAATTCGTCACCATGAGCAGGAATTGAACTCGGGTGGCTGGGTTCGTAGTGCCATGCGCTCCTCATATAGACTGGTGGAGAACACTGCTCAGATATATAAATGTACACACACAAACAAGGCACAGAGACTTATATGATGTGCATGCAGAAATGCACTTGAAATGTAAATTTAAATGTTTATATATTTTTTGTAATTTTACTTAGCATATATTTGTAAATATAAATTCACATATAGCATATTAACAAGGAAGTAACATATTAAAATGGTACAGCTTGAGAAAATCCTGTTTCATGTTTCTATTGGATTATACTTAGTTTCAAACTGCTTAAAATACAAGAATAGGGTTTTTCCCATTTTTTCTGGCAACAAAACTGAAACCTTTTTACGAGGAATCGTGTCTGCATTAACCACAATACTTGTGGTCAAAGGAGGTCCCATGATGCTTAAAAATACATTGCATTACACACTAAACACAGTTACACAGGATTACAATTCCCCATGCAACGTTTTTGTAGCATGTGTTATATTTTCTAAAAAATTAAATTTTCAATGTTATTTATTTTATCAATAGCAACAATGACCTCAAAGCCACAGAGCACGCAGTTGTCCATAGAGAATTTTACGTAATGCAAGAAGATGCGGAAGAAATAAGATATACGGTGTTAAAATAAATCAGGCAAAACTTATTTCCACTATAATTTTCTAAGCTTGATCTCACCGTGCATGAAAATAATCCAAAGATTATATTTGTTCATAAGATGATAAAAAAGCATATTTACTTTTAACCCAAACGTATGCATACAAATATCCTCTTCTCTTCCTGTTTGACATTGGTAATCATACGAAACAAATGCCACCAGGGAAAGGCAAAGCCAGTTGAGACCAGAATTAAAACAGAGCTCGATTATAATATCAGGCACAGGTGGGAACATGGGTCGTCTTGAGTTTTATGCTTCATAATTGCTTTCTTTTTAGTGAGGTAGTGTAGTAATAGTAATGTTGTGTTGTAAAACCCTCCTCCACCCGACAGCCAATTAAAAAAAAAGTGTCACGTAAATTAAACGTGGCCAGACGTATCACTGCTTCAGCAGCGCTGCTACCGGTTGTTTTCGGAGAGCAATCTTACGACATTTACACGCGGGACGGTTTACAACACATTGTTTTTACACGACGAGCTAACCCAAAAGAAACCGATTATGAATTATAATATCGGTCGTGAAAGCCTACCTGTATAATATTTGAGCTCGATGTTTATTTACATGTTCTATACGTCCACCGGGAAAGTGTGTATCCAGTAGCTTATATAATTCATATAGGCCACTCAAAAAAGCTTAAACTAAATAATGGAATACTGCGTCGGCAGTTGGTGCGTAACTAAACTATGAACAACAAAAATCGCATGCATCAATTTCGGTACCCTGAAGAGGAAAATGTCTACGCAATGTTTCCGGCTATGGCTCTGTTTCTCTGCAATGAATAGCGCCATTTTATGATGTGTTGCTCCGTGTGTATGTTTTCGATATTTTCTCTATGATATAATTAAAATATTTTCCCTCTGCTTTGGATAAAGAGCCATTTCGCAAAAACGTCACCGATTACATATTGTTTATTTTTTAGGGCAGTGTTATTCACTCGTGTGTTGAGTTTTCAAAGACGCCTATGATCAACTCACAGGACCTCTTTCAGTTTCTGTTCGTATTAATCTCTGAGTGATCTTTTAAAATTTGTTTTAAAGCTTTCGTGACTGCAGGAATTCATATTCTTGGTTCTTCCGGTAAATTCACGTAGAAGGGAAATAATAAAATGATAAAAAAATATCTTTTTTTCTCTTCTACGTGAAATATAGTTTTATATATTTTTTTATTTTTTTATTTCCCTTCTACGTGACTCCGAGCGATCGTTCCTCGTTGAACACACACATCCGGTGAGCAAAGCAAGAAAAGCAAATGACCCATCTGCGCAACGTTCTAACGCAACCAAACCACTTTCTCTCCAAATTTGCCTCCAGGAGCAAACGGAGATAAGCTACACCACGGTGAAGTCCAAGTGGAACACCATCACCATTAACGGTCTGAAGCCCTCGACAATCTACACTTTCCAAGTGCGCACACGGACGACGGCAGGGTACGGGCAGTACAGCAGGCCCTTCCACTTCCAGACCTCCAACGAGCGTAAGCATCGTGTCCAATTGTTTATTCTCAACGAACGCTGTAACGGATTTTTTGTTGTTGTTGTTGTTGTTTTTTTTTTAACCAGGTAAGGCCCACTTGAGCCGAAATAGCTCTTTTTTTTCCAGATGCGACCTGGCCACAAATTATTATAGCCCAAAGAAGTGGTTTATCACGTGAAAATGTATAGCGCCCAAATACTCTGAACAGCATGTTGATACTAAATGTGGTGTGGGGGGGGGTATTCATTTATGCGCCGCTATTGACTAAGATGAAGAAACGCACGCGAAAATATATTCAGGCTTAGCGCTGCTTATCACACTTACGCACTGCGAGAGCTACGGTCTTGGCATGTCTATTTATTTATTTTGTTAAATTCATGTCCGAGGTGCAGGGGAAGAATTTCTTTTTTATTCTGAGTTTATTTTTTTGGCATTTTCGAAAAGGTAATAAAGGAAGCACCGAGTTTTAACGTATTTCTACAGCCATTTCCAATATTTCACAGACTATTCAAATTCCAAATTTACGTGACTCTCATGACCTCCATTAATCCTTGCTCCCTGAAAAATGTACATGAACAGTAATTAAACGGGGAAGTTGTTTTAGCACAAGCCAGGACTATTTTGTAAGAATAAGCTGTCAATCTTTTCTTTTTTTTATCCTTCCAACCTTGGTGTAATGGTAATCACACGAAACTTGCCACCCACCCACAGATCGACAGATACTGTATATCTCCCAGTGCTGCATTTGAAACAATGGGGCAGGTTTCTCAAATCCCCTGCCTCTGCTGCACCCAGGAGTTTCAATGGATGCACCACAATTTCAGCTGATTGGAAAGTTGCTTGCAGTGGGGTAAATTGTGGGTAATCCCACCTCTTTCAAGACATCTGGCCAGCGTAGAAGAGAAGTTTTGGAACCACGGCTCAAGATAAAGCGTGCCTATTTATTAAACTATAAACTAAGCTATTTTTACTTAACCAGTTAAGGCCTACTGAGGTATATAGCTATTTTTTCAGAAGCGACCTAGCCACAAATGATAGCCCAACGAAGTGGCCTGCTTATCATATAGACATTTAAAGCAGTCAAATACTCTCAATGCTTAAATCTTGACTTAAAGCTTTCGTGACCGCAGGAACTCATGTTCTTGGGTCTTTCGGTAAAGTCGCGTAAATAGGTTCAAATAAAATAATAATACAAAATAACTGAAAACTACGACGTTTTGATCGCAACGCAGGCAGTCGTCTTCAGTCCTTTTCCTGAAGACGACCGCTTCCGTTGCGATCTAAACGTCGTAATTTTCTGTTATTTTTGATTATTTTCTTTGAACCTATCTCCGTGACTTTACCGAAAGACCCAAGAATACACTCTCAATGCTTGTTTCTAAATGTGAAGGCAAAAAGCAGAGGACCCAGAGAAAAATCCACACAACCACGGGGAGAATATGCAAACTTCAAATATACAGGTGTCAGAGTCGGGATCGAATCCCCTGTATACCAGGCGAGGTAGTTAACATCTCGCCACCGTCTCTCAAGCAGAGGCCGTTCCACCATTAGGGGCATAAACAAGAAAATACAGGTCGACACATTCAAAGTGTCATTGAACAATGTTCAACTCCATTCGTGGTCCTGAACCGGTTGTGGAAATTTCACATTCCTGTAACACTTAACAATTATATTCATAGCACAACCATCTCACATTTTCATGACCAGTTTTAATTAGACCAGAACCGAGTTTAAAGCTGGATCATGCCAGAGCTGTGAGAATTAGGCACTCACCGCTTCTGGAAAAAGTTGACAGCGCAAAAAATAAGTATATAACTGCACCAATGTTAGACGTTTCCTACCATTTGGAGCCACTGCGTAAGTGGCTTGAATTTGTCTACACGTTGCAGTGCTATTCCTTGAAAGAGGTCTATAGTGTACGATGTCCTGTCTCTTTGAATTGCATTAGGCACATGAAGGTAAAAATGTCCCAAACATTATGCATTGTGTGGGCGAATTATTACACTCAACCTATCGCATAAATATTTCATGCATTGTCAGGTTGGTGAAGATAATTTGAACTGAATGTTCACCGAATCGAAATGAAAGTCCACGATTTTAATAATAACAGGTGCAAAGGTGGGAAGACATTTTTTTAAATTAGAAATATACAGTGGAGAAATTACAGATGCATCCCTTCCCAGTTATCCATCTGCTCAAGCAGAGATCACAGCTGGATTGTATCCTAGGCAATTAAGGCTGCTGATTGACCATTTTTTCCAATGTATATGCAAAACATACTTACATTTGGAGATGGTAAATAAAGATCATTAACAATCATAGTCATCTTGCTCGCTCATGAATAGCAAAAAAAAGCGGCGAAATTAATCATCAATTAAACTGCAATAAGTACTATGGTCCAATGCTGAAGTCTAATGTTTGTCTTGCAAAAACTAATTCAGAGCTAAATAAACCAATTATAATTTATTACACAAAAACACACATATTACATTTTTAAACAGACTGTAGATCACTCTCACTACCAGCTACACTACAAAAAAATATATAAAAAATTAAGCAAGCTATTGTGCTTGCAGATGTATATGAACTGCATGCATTTTGTGCCTGTTTATGCGTATACTTACAACCAAATGCACACTGCACAGTTGCAAGGTAAACATGCACACATGCACACGACAAGGTAAACGGTAAAGGTGCATCACGGCAATTGCTTGCACGTGCCACTGCTGGTGGAAGAGCCCCCCACTAGAGGTAATTCTAGAGAGCCCCCCTTGGGGGTATATTGCCTAGTCTTCCATGCCAGCCACAAATATCCACACTTTTCGCCACCACACGTGACCTGCCAACCGACTCTGTTGTATTCATTTATACCGCTGGGCGCACAGAGGCAGGGGAATTCAAGAAACTTGTACCATTGGTTCGACTATCACATCAGGATATAGAATTGTTGGCATCCGAATTTGCGAGTCTAGCCTTATAACCATTATACATCGTGAGCTCACGTACCACGTGACGTTATCTCTTAATCTGGATTGTTCTTAATCGTTATCGACCAACGGTCAATCCACTGCTGGATGACGGCCTCCCTGAGCCACCACGATCTGTCATGCTCCTGCGATGTAATAATTCACCCAGCGTCTGCACACCAGCTGCTTCCATCCCTCACTTGAAATGACAGGCATGATTTCTAGACGTGCCATGCTTGAATCCACTTACTTTTGTGAACAGTACGAAATTATGTCATTAACCTTCTTATATTTTAAAAAAAAAAGTATATATATTTTCTAAAGACAAATCCACGTTGGAGAGCATTAAAGGGTCCATGCATATGCATTATTTTTATTCCTTGTGAGGCCAACTTCAACCTTCATTTGACTACCAATCACGTTTCTGCCAGTATTGTTATTTAAGTGAATATTTTAATGGGTTGCCCCAGTACAAACCTCATTTTCTCCAGTCTATGATAATAATAAAAAATACATTTCCATCACATCCATGGAGCTTAGCTTGGCTTGGTTCTTCTCGCTCGCTCACTGCCCGTTGTGACCTTGAAGATGTTTCTTTCTGGCACGCTGCAGAACTCACTAATCAGAGCAGTCACTCGGCATCCTTCCACCTTATACTCTCTGTTCCAGCCTATAATCATTGGCCATTTCACACATGCACAAACACACCTGAAATTTATTTCGTTAAGCCTCTGATTGTGGCACCTTTAAAAAAAAAACACACAGTTTTCTCCCCATTATTATTTCCTTCCTATATATTTACTCTTGGACACTAATTCAGTTAATGTATGCTGTTAACATGACAAACTGAAAGTTATTGGTCCTAATCGTCTTGTTTTTTGTATGCTAGCCAATCAATTTGCTTTTTTCTCTCTCTTCCGTTATGCCGGAGCAGCTACTTGTGTACAATTTGTCATGCCAATCTGCCATTTAAATCATGTTAGACCTTGAACTACCTTGCCAACATATTTGTTCTCATGGATTTAAATGCCTATAGTGTTGCCAGGCGCATGTACGGAGCCTATTACATAAATCGTGTTCAAAGATTCTGCAAGCGGATGTTTGTCTTCTGAAAACACAAAATCGGTGAACGGTGTTCCAATTCCTCTATAATTTACGTTCGAGCAAAACTTGGGTTAAAATGGAATCCCAAGCTAGAATTTGTAAGTGGTGTCACGGGTCAGGATATTGCCACTGTTGACTATTAACCCCTATATCCTAGGGACCACTTTTACGGTTCCCAAGATATTAATGAGATTGAATCCCTGCGATATTGCATATTGAAAGAAAAAATTACCGTGTAAAAATTGCAACATGCGAAGTATTTTTCTTTTCAGTTTACTGTATATTGCTTATTACATTAAATGCACATCCTTTCTCAAAATTGAGATAATTGAGCATTTAAGCTGAAGTTCCTCAAGGACCACGTTGGGTTTTTGTCCATCATGGTCGGCCACAGCATTGCTTTATCCAGCCATGCTGGGAGCTGGAGTGTACGGATGCGACTTTATTCTGGGGAGTGGTGGTACAGTGCTTAGCGCACTGCGCAATGAACTCGGCAACATGAGTTCGATAGCCGTCACACGGACGACATCGGTGGTGAGTAATATCTGAACCAGTCATTCTCTACCAATGCGCTCTGACCAGCATGGTGAGGTATGATTAAATAATCGCCATTGGAGTGGGTAGACCGTTATACAGACTTACAGCGGTGGATTGACAAAGCGCTGATTATTATGGGGAGTAGTCATGTTTAAAACGGCCTTTGTCCTATCATCACGAAACAATTTGTCATACCGCAGTGCACATTCCACCACTAGAAATTCACAGGGCTTGGCTCGTTTCCACATCAAAGTCTTGGCAGTGGGGCGTGTAGATTATGGGAATAGGTGGGTGGCACTGCCAGAGTTTGATATGTTGGACTGAGGTCCAATTAATATTCGAGAACTAACCATGCCAATCAAAGTTGAAGTAACCCGTGCACTTGTACGTATGTATGTTGAACATCTTTCGCACCGTACGTAGCCAACCATGTTTATCGGGGATGTGGGGGAAAGGACAACAAACTATACACAAAAAGCTGCCCTAAAGAAATTACTTTTCAATCTAGATTCTAAAGTGCATAGCTCCAGTGGCTTCTCAATACTTGCGTGTTCGACACTTGCCCAACACTTGCCAAATGTGAAGTAGCAAATTCTTCCTGCGGTTAGTGCGTGAAATTTGAAACTGAATGCTTTTTTTCTCGTGGAGTCTTAGTGGAAATTAGACTCTCTGGTGTTTTTTTTTATCCTCCAGGAGTTGTGCTTCCCTGGGCATACATCCTGCATTCCCTCAACCGTTACTGCCACTGAAAAGGAGCCGCTACTATGTTTTCCATCACATTTGCGTAATTTATTCATCTCGTTTTTTGCTGACCCAAACAAACCGCCAGAACAGTCGATCCCATCCCCGTGGTTGTTTACAGTCTGTGCTGTTATTGCTAGTTGATCGTAAATCTATTAAAACCGACATTTGACTTCGAATTGGCCTGCCTGTTTTCCGGGTCGATTAAATATGCAAATAAAAAAAAACATTACCTAGTCTCATAAAACGACAGTACAGCGCACACACACACACACAAACACCGACAAAGATTTTTCCCATAAGCCTTCCCTAGGCGGTTTGGGAAAGTCCTATCAGTGAGCAGCACTTGAGGCCAGCACAGATCACAACCTCGCGTGGTGCTTGTCACACCGTACTACCAACCGAGCGAGCCGAGCTCGATTCTCTCTCACGGCCAACGCCAGTGACGCACATCCGTACTATTCCTGGGCAAAATTAAGGGAAAGATCACCCCCACCTCCCCGTATAGCCTGAAGAGATGATTGGGGCAATGGTGCTCGCGATCACCTGTGTAGGCTGGCACAGCGCTCAAGAAGGTAGTGTTGCCAGCACTACTCCTGGCCACCTTGGTCTTCTCAGTGCTGATGTTGCTTTACTCACCACATCAAGTTCTCTGTTCAGGAAAAGTCTACCTAGGGGAGGTCCGGATCCCGTTGTATTTTTCACCACCAATTAATTGAACTCAGGTTGCCGGGGTTTGTATCTCAGTGCACTAATCATGGTGCCACCGCTTCACCCGTTGCAGTACATACACACACATGCCATATTTGAAATGTGCCAGACACTGTTTGAAATTGATACTACAATATAAGAAAATAGCGCAAGCTGTCCCCCATTCGACAGGCAGGCCACCGTTGGAACCACGGTCGTAAGATGTTAACTATCTCACCTGGTGTACAGGAGGTCGTGGATTCGATCCCAACCCTGACGCCTGAAAATTTGGAGTTTGAAATTTTCTCCGGTTCCTCCGGTTTTCCCACCATACTGTATTTATAAAAATGCATTTAGAGTAGTTGGCTGCTAGAAAATTCCACATGAGCTATCATTTGTAGCCAGGTCGCTTCTGAAACATATCTATATAGCCCAGTGAGCTTTACCTGGTAAAATAAAAAATGGTTTAGTTTTTTTTTAATGCCTGGTTAGATAACAGGCCACCCAAGATTAGCAATCTAAAAAATGTCAGTGTCCTCCATGATGCCCTGAAGTAAAATGTCACTTGTCATAATTGCTTACCACTGCGAGACGCCTTCTCTTCCAACTGTGGAATGTATCGCTGAACACCATTCAGCACATGCATTGCCTTTGATACGCGGGTACCTCTTATCGCGTAATTGAAATGTGGATATTAAAAGCGTGTTTCTTTCTGTCTTCCTTTGCAGCGCTGGATATCTCCAGTGATCCGAGCCAGAGCACCATTGTGTGGCTATCCGTAGCGACGGGGATTATAGTTGTCCTCATCATTGTTTGCTTCTTATTGAAGGGAAGGTAAGAAGCAATCTTAAATCATTCTTCCTTAAATCTGTCAAGTACTTTAATGACACGCGTGGCCTCACTTGATATTTCCTAGATCGAATGCAGGCATACTGGTTAAAGATGGATATCGTTGAGGAGTGACCTTTTCTTTTCTTTTTTTTTACAATCTTTTGACAGGAAGCTATTTGTGTAAATGCCTTAGAGATATGATGAGGCCGTGTTGTACTTACCCTCTCAAAAAATATGTCAATAACTGTTATTGGGCAAACAAAGTTCATTCTGCCTTGCGTCGTCAATCTAAAATGCTCGCGTACGATGCAGGCAGTTATTCTAAGTAAATAGCGCTCCGTGATGATTTGTTAGAATTTCAACGGATCGCAAAATTAGTGCGCTCCGCTGTGTAACATTGAGATGTTAATACAAAGCCAGACAAGCAGTGCACCTCCATCTGTAGTCAGTCGCATATGATGCAGGCAGTTGTTCATGTCCTAACTTAAGGCTTGTCTTAAATAACGCGTGCTTAAAATTACAAAAGCATTGGACTTTTTTTGCACTGAATGTATCACAAGGTAACACCTTTGTAAAAAAAAATCTATCACGGGACCATTTGTACCTGAATTGGAGACGTCTGTGTGCATGTATTTTTGTGGCTCGTGGTGGCGTAGTGTTTCGATTTAAAGCTTTCGTGACTGCAGGGATTCATCTTCTTGGTTCTTTCGGTAAAGTCACGTAGAATGGAAATAATAAAATAATAAAATTAAAACATTTTTATTTTATAATGTTTTATTTTCATTATTTTATTATTTCCATTCTACGTGACTTTACCGAAAGAACCAAGAAGGTGGCGTAGTGGTTAGCGCATTAGGCCGCGAACCCGGTGATCAGAGTTCGATTTCCGCTCGCAGCCAACATCGGTGACGATTATCTGAACCGGTCCTGGGCGCCTCCCCGAGGTTGACTCGGCCTTAAATGAGTACCTGAGTGCGGTGCGTGAACATCAGCATGTGGGAGACAAACGCGGACCGCTGGCCACCTACCCTCTCGTGTGCTGTGTCAGCCTTCATTAGGTTCTCACTTGCCTAAGGAGTCTGTTAAAAGCTTTTCGGGTGATATTTGCCATTGTTTGTCTTACACTTGCACACATAACTGTCCTATTTATCTACAACACATTTGTTGTTTCATTAACGGGACATTGTTTTCATTGTCAAAGTAAAAAAATATAAATATATATCTAATTTGGCCTATGGGCTTTGCAGATAAATGTTTTGCTCATAGCAGCCTTGGACCAGTCTTTAAAGAGGCGAGTCCCAGTCAACCAAGTCGAATGCATACACATCGTGCTAACACAAGGACCCAGCCAAAATAATTATTAATAACAATGAGCATTTACAAATATATGCACAATAATGCCGTGCAAGGCCGCTTCTTTATCGATTATTTGGCAGGAACACAAAGGTTCATACAATACATCTGTAGGTAATTATAAATAACGTATAATATTGGCTAAATACCGCTTTTGTGGACATTTGCTAGATTTTGTATGGTTTTCAAAATCAGCGTGCGTTGCTGTGCAAAAACGAACATGTAAATACAAAGCTAGGTAGCAGTGCACTCCATCCATCGTTAGTTACCACCCCTGCAGTTACGGGGGTAAATGAGGTTAACCACCACACAAAGATAACTCACGTGTACATGCAGCAGAAAGCTGGCTATTAGCACGACCCTTTGGAGTAAGGTCAGTTGTGCTTATATCCAACGTGTACTTGTATCAGAAGTTTCCCATCGCCTTCAGCCCACCAATGTACGTAATCTGATATTGTCGTTTTTTTACGGAAATGTGCTTATGAGTTGTGTTTATAAGCAGCTTTTTTTGTAATGTTTGAATCTATTTTCTATCACGTTTGCCGAGCAAATGCCCAAAGTCCTAACGCAACAGGTGGCCATATTTGAGTTGTAACAGTTGTACATGTATGGGTTCATACGTTTCTAGAATTAAACCAGGTTATCAGGCCTTAGGAAAAGAGACTACGGGGGGCATTGATTTGGGCAGCCTTTAGCGGCCACTGGTGCCAGATTGAAAGATGTCGTGTCCACAGCCACCCCACCCAAATAGTTCCTGAAGAGAATGTTCCACAGAATGTTGGTTATGAAATGGGTGGATTGTAAACACCATGTTCCGTTGAAAAGAGTAGACCATTGTGTTCCAGTTGTCTACTCCTGATGCAAATGTGTTCATTCATTACGAGCGAGGTCAAGTTGGTAAAGTTGCAGCTCTGCAATTGCTTGTTTCCCCACTGCTGGCAAAAGGGCCTCCACTAGAGGGAGTCCCAGAGAGCCACTCTACAGCGTATTTGGCCTACTCTTTCACGCGAGCCTGACGTCTTGGCACACGTGGGAGTTACCCACACTTGCCTCCACCGCACGCAACCCGCCGACCGATGAAAGTTGGCATATCCATTTAACTTCGGTGTATAAATTTACGCTGCTGTGTGGACAAAGATGGGGCAATAACAATAACAACTTGCTCCGTTGTTTCAACTCCCGCAATGGGACATAGATTGAGTACGATAACCATTACACGGCTTTTTATCCGAACCGCTCGACGTGCACGTAGCCTCTTTATCACAGCGCCGTGTTCCAAGGGGACAGTGGACAGACTAAATGCAATCAGCGGAGACGTAGAATTTCCATTTTTGTCTGCGACCACGCTTCCCATCAGGATATTGTCATTGGCAAGTGCGGTAGCAGTGTGCACCTTGATTGTAATCCAGGTAAACACGGCCGGGGCATTCCTTGCGGTGGCTTTCTCTGTGATCGGCGCTCGTGGGGATTACGTGTCACAAGGCGACACTGTACGCGTGGCCAATGCGCCTTCACTTTTGTTGCCAAAAGCTTACATTTTCTGGCACATTTGCAGTCGGCGTGTGATGCCTGCAAGTATGCGTTTTCACCAGGAGGGTTATTGGAGGCGGAGAGATGACAGAGTTCACGATGGAACGCACCGGCGTGCGCACATACATTAGAAGGGCCATCGTCCTTAATCGGTAGGATGGGAGGTCCTGAATTCAAATAAAATAAACGGTGTCAATCGATGGAGCTCAACCCCAATGGAGCGTGGAGACCTGAATGGAGTTCAAAAGAACTCACAAACAAACACCTCGTGAAAGACCCGACGCAGAAGATCCCTGGGTTTAATCATCCACGAAGCTCGTGGTCCAGCCTAAACCACATCACCAGAAACCATGGATGATGCGAATGCCCGATGCACAAATGGAAAAATAAGAAACTCCCCTGTGTGTGACTGTGGTCATCCAGAACAGAGACCGTACAACGTACAACGACGCAATGGCCGATCCACAAATACGAAGGAGACATCACAGCGATGCACTCCGCTGATCCTGGCCTGGCCACCTGAATGTGACATTGTACGTTGTTGCTCTGCAT
Organism: Lampetra fluviatilis; assembly: GCF_964198595.1. Classification (NCBI taxonomy): domain Eukaryota; kingdom Metazoa; phylum Chordata; class Hyperoartia; order Petromyzontiformes; family Petromyzontidae; genus Lampetra; species Lampetra fluviatilis. Next base: position 4,988,739 of record NC_136310.1, read on the forward strand.
ATGCATCAGCCATACGAAAGAAAAAGAATGGGGACTCATCCTGCATAACAGTGCATTGTAGTAATTTCCTCAGTCACGAAGGAGTAAGATCATGCTGGGTGCGGTGATTCCTGACCACGGCTAACATCAGGTGGAGACTGATATCTGAATTGCCCTTCCTCCACCAAACCTATTTCACCAATCCGCTCTGACCCACGTGGGGAAGGATGGTCAAATTATGGGAGAAGTCTTCGTCCAGTGGTGGATTAACACATTTGTTCTTATTGCCGTTATTATTACTATTTTACCATATTTCACTTTGACCTGTGGCCACAATCAGAGACACTGAATTCGTTAATTATTTAGCAAGTCTATTATTTTACACATGTGATACACATGTTTAAGTGCATACACTGTGATGGAGACTGAAGAATTTTCGTTAAAATACTAAAAAATTTTGATGAAATCAATAAAAGCAAATTTGATTTATAATTCTGAAAGACAACAACAGCCATTACAGTATTATGCATATTTACCTTTATTTAAATATTTTAAATTGAATATGTTAATCCTAGATGTGACGATGATTTAGGTTCAGAGATGCTTCATTTTGTCCCTACATTATTGCGGATGATCCAATGAATATGCCCACGGTTAATTATAACATTCGAGAGATTCAATTTCAGCCGCACGTTAACTGTGCGTCTAATGTGTGCATATTCATACGCACAGCATGTACGAGCAGAGTGGGAGCTGATTATGGTCGTCAAGATGATTAAAAATTTGAAGTGGCTGATTTGCTTAAAGGGATGATGCCTTTATCGGTGTGGAGAGCCGGCATTGCCGAAAATCGATGTGCAAATCATAGCGGCTGCCTGCGATTAGAATCAAATCATCACGTATAGTGAGCTTTATGACCTCAAACCGGTAACCAGTGAATATTAGAGGGAGGGGGGAGTGGGGGGAAAACATTATTAGTTGGTTATTTGACTTTAATTTGGCCGAGGCCTGCTCTGACAGTTAAAGTTTATTAATATAAGATTGACATAACAAAATACTCTTTTGAGCATGAAAATATATACCACAACACGGTTACATTTAGTCATGCAATCGCAACAAAATATAAACGGATCATTAGGAGGTCATCTTCTTGACAAAAAACACGAAATAATTTGCAACTCTTTGACATCCACCGCCGATCGACTAACTGTGGCATACCCAAATGTGACACCTGGGTAAGACAAGAGCGGGGGTGGGTGGCGAATTTAAGAAAATGTGCCCGTTGTTCCAACTGCCACTCCGGGAGATCGAACCTGTGACCTCTGGATTGCAAGTCCAGTGTGATGATCATTAGCACGGGGGCAGCATCCCTTGAACTTGGTAGCATGTGTTATTGCAGATCACAGGAAGTTGCAGTTTGAAGAGTAAAACATCTTGGGCTCACCACGTGATGCGTGTTTCTTGAAGGCGAGCTTTAAATTGTACATTGCACGCATACAACCTCCCTCTGTGGTCTGCAAAACAAAGTTCGATCGCATAATACATAAAGCTTTCGGGGCCAATATTATAATTCATTATCGATTTTTGGTTAAGGTTATCGGTCTATCTGGCCAATTTTCCGTTGTGAAACCATCCACCACCCGACATAGCCAACCAAATTGAATCGTCGCGTTCACAAGCGTTTAAACGCACAAATGATTATCGTTTCAGCTTGGTCGGTGGAAGTTGCAGAGAAAATGTCCAACCCTATTGGTGTTAGTCTGCATTTTCTTAACCCCCCCCCCCCCCCACACTTTAATCACTTCACAACTTCAAAATCTAAATTTTTTTTATGCAAAAATGTATGGTGTCGCCAAGGGCAGTGCTAAGATATAACTCTAAAGCCCACATGTGATGGATCTTTAACAAAGCTAAACTCTTACATTTTGTGATGTTCACATTTGTTACTTTTTTATATATATAATACCTTCATTTTTCCAGAGACAGACTTCAGCATCGGCTGAAAATCTGCCACGTTTATCCAATTTGCCCAGGGACTTTTATTCACACTCGCCGCAATTCGCGAGAACATCTATTCTGTATAATATGAGATTATCATACAGAGGGGAAGATTTCACACATTTAAAACGTTCAACTTTCAAAGCTGTACAAAAATTGAAAACTCAACAAAACCGCGTGTTTAACTTTAATGTAACGGAGAAGCAGATGGGCTAAATTCAAATGAAAGCACCGGATCTTCTCGCGAATTTTTGTTAAATATAAAGCAAAATTATATTTCCCTTAGTCCAATAGGTTCGCGATGAATACAATTTGACACGCTGAAGCCCTTTTTTGGGGTCTGTTGCGTCTCATAAAAACTGTCTTTAAAATAGAGCCAGGGTATGACAGTATGGGCATGGATTATTGAATCAATCTGTGTGGAGCTTTGAGTTATTTCCCATTTAATGTGTGGGTTTTCTCCGAGTACTCTAGTTTCCTACCACTTGTCAAACTACCCCGATGCAGGATCCTCTTAATTCCGTTCTTGCGTATAATGATGGCAATATGTATCTTGTAATTGTATTGTTTGTTGCGGTTGCACCCGAATCAAGAGCTGAATGGCTCACAGGGTTATTCAAAATAAATGAAACTGAAATAAAATAAATGAAAACAGCTAAATGCGAGCCACATGAGGGTTTCAAGGAAGAGAGTTTGCGTAGTTTTCCTTACGCCTCCATTGAACGAGCGCAGACTACAGCGGATTACTGCACGGGCCAAAGTTTTGGGTCGCATGGCCACAATGCCTTTCAGTGTTTTTGAGGATCCTCCTCAAAAAGTAGTCCTGGGACTCGGTGGGGTTTGCCTGATGAATCAGTCACAGCGATGTCCCGCTCAGATGAACTTTGACCTTTTTTCGATTTAAAGGTTTCGTGACTGCAGGGATTCATATTCCTGGTTCTCATTCAGATGCTGTCTTTCCGACAGACTTATTCTTCACCTGGGGACGGCTGCTTGCGTTGTGGCCGAAACGTCGTGAGAATTGTATTTTATTATGTTTTATTTTTATTATTTTATTATTTCCCTTCTACGTGACTTTACCGAAAGAACCAAGAAGATGAACTTTGACCTGTTGCTCATCGCCAATTTACAGCCCAGAGCCGATCGTGGAAATTCCTCATTCCTGTGACGGAGGCGAGTCCATCCTGTTGAATTCCCCACGAATCTGAGCTTGTTTTATCGACCCGAGAGCGTTGATGGCCTGAGTTAACAAACAAGTGGGATATGAACGACCAACTTTCCCTTTGCGAGCTGCTTGCTTTGTCACTGAGGCTGCAGATTCGGGGCATGATCGTCACCTAAAACTTACTCTCAGTTTTCACCAGGCACGTGTAGGCAAATATACCGCACACATGTGCATTGACTGAATCGGAGACACTAAGAGTTGGAGGCACTCTGTTTATTAACAAGCACCAACGGGTTAATACTTCCAAATAATCCGTCTATAGTCGATTACGGTTACCAGTCAGGACAGCTGGCAGACTGCCTGACTGGCGACGCCGAGACAGGGAAGACAGAGACGGTGGTGAAGACTCTAGCAGCGCTAGTCAGTTGCTACACGTGTATGCCACACGGTGGGCTGACGTGACATAGTTTCATGGACAATGCCAAATATTTCTAGATTTGAAGTTTTCGTGACTGCAAGGATCCATACTCTTTGGTTTTTTCGGTAAACTTCATTGAGTTGTCTTCATTTTATTAAATGTTTTACTTACGTGACTTTACCGAAAAATGCCAAATATAATTAAAAAAACGATTTAATGCAGACTCATTTAAAAGTGCGCATAATTTAACAACATGTAGTGTTTTATATTTCGAGCTAATCACACGCAACATACGGGGGACATGCAATGGCAATACGTCAACAGAGTTAAATCTAGTTATTCTTTCGGATTGGAAGGTTCTCATTAACACTTCGAGAGAATCGTATCCTATATGAATGGAGAAGAAGAAAAAAATACATCGAATTAACACCTAGCATGCCTTAATGTATTTATGACCAGCAGAAAAAACAATGTTCTTTGTCACTAACCATTCACGGCTGTACGTGGCGATTTGTACTTGATATGAAGCTTCCAGTGTTTTGTCGTCTTCAGAGACGGTTGTTACTTTATTTGCCATCCCCAATTACATGCCAAGTGTCCCTATCGGCCATAATCTCACAAAACGAAAACATTTTCACCCGCAAACTCTGCAGCTGCGAGTGCCAGAGGGTGGCCTCGGAAAGATGACTTCCCAGAACTCCTTCCCAAGGGGCCTCAATCAGTTGGCATTCAAACGGAAATGTTTAAATTCTCAGAGCAAGAATAAGCCACGTTACGTGAATGAGTTATCTCCCAAGACGTCTTGCCAGCATGGAATAGTGGGCAAGAAAATCCTCCACAGGGGCTCTCCAGAGCTCCTCACAAGTGGAGGCCTTTCTGCCAGCAGTGGCGTATAACATGCAATTGCAGGGCTGCACCTGACATTTTAAGTGATACTCCAAAAATGTTACGATTTCTTTATATTTTTTTGTTCAGTTATTGGTGATTGAGCTGACACCGTCAACTCGTTCCGTGCGTGTGTATATGTACAGAGATGTATGTTGGACTTCTTTCGCACCGTACGTAGCCAATCGGTGCTAATGGGAGGTGCGTTTGAAGACTCGGTTTAATCACTGGTGGCAGGTCTTGACTCAACCCCGTATCTCAGCAACACTGGCTCAGTGCCCCGGCTCTGCAAGCTACAAGGCCACACAGAACGTGCTAAATTGTTGTTTCGAATCTTTTCCTTGCGTATGGCAGTATGTTCAGGAGTGCCAATGTCAAGGTCTGCCAGCCATGACAAGTGGGCTTTAAGAGATATTAACGACCTCGCCTGGTATACAGGAGTTCTTGGGTTCAATCCTGACCCTGACGCCTGCTGTATATTTGGAGTTTGCATATTTTCCCCGCGGTCGCGTGGATTATTCTCCGGGTCTTCCGGGTTTTCCCTCCACATTGAGAATTAACGTGCGCTTTGAGTATTTGGCTGCTATAAATGTCCACGTGATAAGCCACTCCGTTGGGCTATTGTTTGTGGCCAGGTCGCTTCTGCAAAAGAGCTATAAAGCTCAGTGGGCCTTACCTGGTAAAATACAAAATAGTTTAGTCTTACTTTAGTTTGTGCAGTTGTTGCTATTCCTCATTTGAAGGAGTGCAGCCTAAAGTGGATTACTCTCCTGTGGTCCATGGTTTTGGTTCCATGGCTACAATCGCACTACCGTGGCGTGTGTCTTGAACGTCTCTTTTATGAACGAGATGGGCACATCGGCCTGTTGATGTTCTGATATGGTTGATGGCTAAGCCGGTGTCTTCAGGGAGTGTTGAAGCCAGGAGGTAGCAATCTTTGAATTCTCAAACGAGGTGTTAAAAACCTGAATATCCGCGTTGTTCCACGCTGTGTTCGCCGGCGTTCTTCCGGATCCGGGCGAGATTCTAGGACGGTGTCAGAACTTGAGCTTTGCACGAGGTGACATTGTTGAGGTGTTAATAGTTCGTGGCTAGGTTGTCGTTGGCGAACGAAAAAAAATAGTTGTAAACGCCTCTCGCAGTTGTTAAGCATCGACGATGTGTGCGCGCCTTTAACGGCCACAAGCCCTCACATTCTTTTTTTTGCAATCTGCATGTGGCGGCTGAATGTTTTTAAATTTATGATGAGGAATGGATACGCTCTGGCGCGTGCAACGCAATAGCAACGCAGCTAGAGCCTGCGGGAGATGGCAGCACGGTAAGGTGTAGCGAGCGCGGAGCGTAAATGCTACTCAATTTCCCCATCTTGTCGCGAACAAAACCCCGACAACCCCCACTCCCCGCCTTTGCAACGTTCACTTGAGCTCACAACCCACCACGCTATCGCTTCCAGTGTTCTCAGCGCGTGCAGCTTTTTAATCACGGTTTTTAAAATGTACAGAAGATAAGTGCTGCCGCTTAATGACCTTTTCGTAACGAGGATTAATAATTCACCGTATTGTTGGCAATAGTGCAACACGAGAGCGTGCAATTAATTCGAGTCTTAAGATTTATTTCGAGAAGGATCCCGCTTTTTTTGCTTGGCCGATGCCATGAATGCGTGCTTGGAATATGGCAGGAAGCTGGGAAACCCAGAGAAAACCCATGCATAGGAGGCGGGGGGTGGGGAGTTTACCACTCAGTGCTGCCATCCCTTGACCACCTCACAGCCCCACGCCTGCTACATCCGGCAAGCCCTGGTGGTCCAGCCACCAGGTACTACTAAGCAGCTACTAACAACCAGGGTCACCCGGTGCTCATCTCGTTTCGTCCGACGGGAACAGCCAAGATAGAAAGGTTAAATCGCAGCCACGCAACGACTTGCTCATGCCACTGAGAAGCCCCGTGAATGGTGTTTGGTCTACTCTTCCATGCCGGCCAGACATCTTGGAACCGGTGGGTGTTCCCACACTTTAGCCCAACTGCGCACAACTACTAACTGTGGTGCCCCCATTTATACCGATGGGTGGACAGAGGCGGGAATAATTAAGAAACCTGTCCATGGTTTCCACTGCCGCGCCGGGAGATCGACATGCACCGGCGACGTCCGGTTGCTAGTCCGTCGCGCTCATCTCTACGCCACGGCAGCATCCGACGTTGTACTGGACGAGATATATGTACGACAAGAATCTCTGAGTATAGTAATGCCTCTTAGAAATAGACTGGCTAATGAGTAAACGGTACCATATCGATTTTAAAAATATGACAGGGAAAACGAGGGCGGGGGGGGGACAATATATGCAGTTGCTCATGTTCACACATAGATATAAAGGTGAACCACCATAGTCTTCCGAGCGTCATGCTCAATACGTTCAAAGGCCTCTATTTTATTTAAAATTGCAGGCACTTTGGAGGAAGACATGTCATTATTTGCGCCTTGTTTTCACCGTTCTCTATCCAGCCATCTGTTGTTGTAATGGCCAAGAGCCAATCATAACAAACTACAAGCCTCTTAGTACAATTGTCCGTGGCATTTGGGAATGTTGCTTAAATTATACAAAATTGCAAAGCCCGCAAGGTGTCTTCATTATTTAAGATACTGCACGAAAACACACAAGTGTTACCTTATGTGCGAGGCAATTTTAATAAATTCTAAATATAACGGGTTTATTAAAACTCCGGGATTTTTTATTGATGTAAAATAAGGGCATGTTTGTATTTTAACAAGACGGATATTACCGGGAGCTTTGTCAAACAAAAATAATATTTTGCATAAAAGTCTTGGGGGGGGGGGGGGAGTTTCAAGTATTAGATTTTGTATTAAATGTAAATAACGTAATTCAGTGTAGCCGAAATTCAATTCCCCCTAAAACCTCGCTCGAAGTAGCAAACGCATGTTGGACAGAAACAAATAAAAAAAACTGTTCTTTTATGAACTTCCAAAAGCAATTTTCTTTCGCTGTTGGCCTCCGTCACTGTGTAATAATAAACAAAGAATTAAATAACCCGCCTGTGAATAAGGGTTGGCTTTACACCAGTGCGAGTGGGATGTATTTGATCAGCGTAATATATAGTCCCGACTCTTGACCTTGGAGCGATTGCAGGATGACATCTTGACAAAATAAATGACGAAGAACCCCCCGGGGAGGAACCGTGAATTGTCTATTGAAATCTGCATCGTGATAATATGCAGCGGTCATTTCCATTGTACTTTAAAAACGCAAACGTATTTAATGCGACGTTGATAAAGGTAGCTCGTTAACATCATACAAATGGGAGGTTTTTTTTAAATCCTTTATATTAAGTTCACTTGCTTGCTTGCACGCTTACGACCGTGCAAATCTTTCGGTCGTTTTTTAACCCACTTCCCGTGATCCAATCGAGCTGACATTTTGCACACAGACTCGTTGTGCGTGACATTATTTTCGTGAAAAAAAATTTCCAAAATGTTCCACTTTTTAGGAAATTTTTTTTAAATATTTAATTTAAAATACTAATGTGATAAAAATGAAACTCTTACTCAAGAAAAACAGAAATGAATAATAAAATAAAACCGATGTCACGCATATAAAGGATTTATAGTGAAAAACTTTGTTTTTACGGGTTAATTTTTTTTTATTTGCGAGCATCAACATGCGTAGTGGCTGACGCGATACACACATTCGCACGCAACTGCGCGGTCAGAGGTGTCCAGAGAGGAGACAGCACTGGTCGCTTTGGGACTTGTCGCTGATGATGTGCAAAGGGCGGGGATCTAAGGCCACACAATGCGCGTCGCCTCTGTGTTGAATGAAGCCTTGGAAGTGACTGCATCTGTGCATGAATTCCATTCTGAAGATGAAAATATTCAATGCCAGAAGGGAATTCGGAATGCGTGTCAAAGTTTCCTCCGTGCTTGCTACGAGTATGTGGCGATGCTCGTGTTTATTTGTTGATCTCAGGTCAACTGTCGGTACTCTACATTCCCATTGCAGCGATGTACTTAACACAACCACTTGGCTTACCCTTGGGTGGTGTAACTTACCACGTGGTGGTCATTGAATAGACGAGCATTTCCCATACTTCTTTTTTTATCAAGGACGTCGTTGCGTGGACGATGATTGCAAAACACATTCCACACAATGTAGATAGCACCCGATTTAAATGAGGATCATGCCGCCTGTCACGTGGTGACACGCACGCACGTATACGATATCTGGATCGTCATTCAAATTACCGCCTTCTACATTTGTCGGGGCCTGTTTAGCAATCATTTGGTGGGTGCAGTGTGCACGGACTTCACTGGAGAAGATTGGTGAATGTAGGATGGATAGTGAGTCACACGGACTGGAGTTTGATAAAACCCGAAAATTGGCTTAATTGGATAAGGAACGGCTAAGTTAACTGACGTGTATTAAAGAATTGTGGATTTTGCTTCTCTGCCACGTGTTCTATCAGGGCACCAAAGGGAAGATACGGGTATATAATATATGATACAATTAGACAGTACGGGGAAAAAAGTAAAGCCTGAAAATATTGACCATGAAGAGAAACAGGGAGGAGAAAGCCATAATGGGAGGAAAGACAATCTACAACATTAATCTCTCTCCGACAGCCAACCACTTCATCTTGTGCTTAAAGAGAAAAGTGAAGAGGTATGCACTTGTCCAAGTAAACACTCGCTGCACAAACAGCAGGCATTGTACGGAGGGAACTTACATTAAAATGTAAACAAATAGCCATGGAAGTTCATAATGGCAAACATCAACAACACGTAACAGCGGCATGGCTGCAGAGAAAAAAAATTGTGTTCGTATGTTGAACTTCTGTCGCAACGTACGCAGCCAACCGTGTTAATCTAGTGCTGTGTAGGGCTTCACCTTGTCATTTTTAGCTACATCCACAGGCAGGTGCAGGAAGGAAGGAGAGAGAACGAGAGTGAAGGAGCTGGGGTGGGGGGAGCTCCGCGTAAATGGAGAGCTGCAGGGAGATGCTGTGATCTCCGCAGGGGGGCGGGAGAACACCAGCAGGAGGATGCAAATGAGGGGACATTGGAGGTCATGATGGGAGGAGACAGGAGATAAACGCTTAATGGATGACGAGGGTGTCCTTTTTTCCCCCACTCGCTGTATATTAAACGCCAATTGATTGTCCAACATTAATGAAACGCAACTAATAATCTGACCTTGCACCACTCGAAATGTCCCCCCCCCCCCCTCTGCAATACATCACTTTGCTTCCCAGACTCAACAGTGGCACTGCCGTAGGCACCCCCCGAAGTGGCTTTGCTTCTCATCGCGCCGATATTGATCAAATGGTGCAAGCCCTTTGGCATCACTCTGCATGCACGTTCTCTGTCATTCACACCCGCTGCCAGCGAATTAGCACGCCGTACACACGTATACAAATCTCTCCCCGACGGCTAAATGACATTCTGAGCTATTGACGGGATTAACCAGGACGAAGGGCAGTATCTCCGTTAAAGAGCTGCACTTGTTGACTGATCCTGAATCTGTCAGCAGTAACACCATTCGTGTATCTGGTTGAAAAGCATCGTTTCACTGGGAGATATTCTTGTTTTCCCAAAGGAGATTGTTCGTTTGCGTGCGCGTGCGTTTTCATGGCACCTTATCCTTCGTGTGCCCAAAAAACACCTCACTTGAGTTTTTTTATCCCATGCGCATACCATCCGGACAAAGGTTTTTGGTGAACATACGGCCCCTTTTCATTGATTTCTAAAGCCCGGCAAAGTTGTAGCAAGATTCATTTCAACCGGTCGGGAATTAAAGTCTCTGTCCTTCATACTCGTTGGGGTCTTTCGGTCCTTCCACGAAAAAAGCCCCAATCCTTTTCAGAATGACATCTGGCGACCGATAGATATGCCATTACCAGAGGATCACAGATTTTACATCGGAACACAAGAGTACCGGGCGATCTTTTTAGGTGGGGGTAGTTCCAGCTTATTTAGGGGCATATAAATTATGCATAAGACCTTAAATTTCATTCGGTGAGCAGGCAAGCAGCCAATGGAGCTTCTAAATAATCTTTTTTTTGGCGTTTCGGTCAATGGGCCTTCTTCATGGAAATGGTTGTTGCTTCTGCTTTGAATAAGGACCACTGCATGAAATGTCATCTCTTATATATATTTTTCATATTTTAGGGGAGTTTTATTATTTATGAATTTGTCGAGTTCTTGAGAAATTGTGGTGATTCTGAAGGGTAAAGATTTAATGCAGAATTTTTAACACACTTTATAACGTGGAATTGAATTTGGGATTGTATTACAAATTCAATGCTAAAATAATAATTTAGTGGAGATTATGATAAGAAAAAAAGTTTTACCGTCCATTTGAAATCAACAGATAGAATACACTGGTATAATGTACGCGTTGTTCAACAGAGGATCAGTATGGTATTTTAAGATTTACAAAAATGCCCTTTGCCAACTTACGAATGCTTGAATTATTTGTTGAAGAGTTAAAAAAAAAATGAATGAATAAACAATTCCCCTCTGTACTACTATTATATTCAGTAGATAATATGTGGCATTATCCAGGCAGTCTTATACATTTAAACCACCAGTTTTATACACATCGCAGTGCTTAAAATACTGTGCAGGTGAAAGGCTACCAGAACCTAATATCCGTCAATTACACATAATTTACATATTACTGCTAGCGTTATTTAATATGTGCTGAGAAAATAATTAAGTTTCCAAGCTTTTTTAATTTTGATTTAAAGCTTTCGTGACTGCAGGGATTCATATTCTAGGTTCTTTCGGTAAAGTCAAGTAGAAGGGAAATAATTTAATAATAACAATATTAAACAATAACATTCTCACGAAGTTTCGACTGCAACACAAGCAATCATCATCAGGTGTAAAATCCACGGCAAGAAAATTTGAAAAAATCAAACAAATTTCCAAGCTTTGCTATTTTTTTTACTGCAATGATTTTCTGCCATGGTGCAAATGGAGTAGCATTGCATTTGCAATCCAGAGGTCGCAAGTTTTGGTTTGATTTCCCGGCACGGCAGTTGAAGAAATGGCACGAGTTTTAATGCCACCCACCCACCCACCTAACCTGCCTCTGCAGTGTAAATGGGTGACACCACAGTTAGTCACCTCTTCCAAGACGTCAGGTCAGCGTGGAAGAGTAGACCAAAACACCCACTGAGTGGAGGACTCCCACCAACAGTGGCGTCAGCAGGAAACTGCAGGGCTGCACCTCCGCCTGTGAAGTGACTTTTATTAAAGGAGACAACATGTGTTTGATCTTCAATTTTAAAATCGCGCAAAAAGTTTCCACGCTTTGAAATATTAATAACCATTTCTGCTGTGGCTGGCACGTCTATTGTTCACGTATAAATATATGTATATCAATTCCTTTTTTATGAGAGTTGTTTGAATGCCGCGTATAATACACACACACAAATCTCGCATAAATCACATCCCAAGTACCCAGCGGAATCTATAAAAGGGAAGAAATGCGAGCGAGAAATGCAAATTGCCCTGAAATATAGTAATACATCAAAAGGAGGCAGTAAGCAATCAAGATTTATTCCCTGTATAAAAAAATAAAATATAGACATTCACCTTACGTTTTTTTTATTTCTTCTTTCTACTTCTCTGTAAATGAGGCAGTGACCATAAAAACAGCCATTACGTGTGTTCTGCGTAAAGACAGAGGTGAGGGGGTGGGGGTGATTGTGTGTAATATTTTTTGTTTTAAAGTAAAGCCTTGCCCATGTTGGCATGCGTTTAATGTTACAAAAAATAATGCTGACATTCTATTTTTGTGATGTAAAAATGCACGATCATATTTTTGTTTATTTCGCGAAAATGCTTCCAAAACGCTCCGTGTGCTGCGAGTGTTTAGCGAATACACAATCGCGTGCGGCAGTGCGTAGTGGGGTGGGAGTGTTGGCATTGTGGTTTGCGCACTGCATTGTTAATCCAGCGTGCCAAGTTGGATTCTCTTCCAGCCGTGGATAATACAAAAAAAATGGAAAATTATATCTGAACTGGGCATGCATTGGGCCCCGCTTTCACGAACCTGCATGGTGAAGTATGAACAAACAACCATCGTGACTGACACAACGTGGATGGACAAAGGACTGAAATCACTCCGATTATTGATATCACAGCACTAAATTCCCAGTCTAATTTCATTGCTTTGAATGTCGTATTTTTTGGTTTATTTATGTACTCATGATAATACAATAATATATTTCGCAGACGAAAGGCACCCTTATGTGGAGGATAACATTCTAAATCATCACAGGTGGCTCATTAATCTTGCTCAGGAATCGTATTTTCGCGAAAAAAAATTGAGAACTGAGATCTAATAAATAAATGCGAGCGGCTCGTTTTATATTTAAATCATTGTGTTCTTCGTGATATCGATGGTGGTTTTACTCAAGCAACTCTGCTTTCATCTGCGATTCATTCAGCTCTTTGAAAAGGGGGAGAAGACACAAGAGCAATTGGTTCAATGCGTGAATAATTTCGTTTCGTCTCTTATCGCGTTTGTTCTTTTGTAAATCTGAGAGCGTAGCATAACGATGGTGGTGGTAAAAAGCAGATAATGACATTCTGTTTCAGAGATTTAGCTGTGACAGTGTTTATTTACGCTGTGACAGGAACGTATACATTTCGATTTAAAGCTTTCGTGACTGCAGGGATTGATATTCTTGGTTCTTTCGGTAAAGTCACGTAGAAGGAAATAATAAAATAATAAAAACAAACATAATAAAATAAGTCTGACGACGCTGTCTTTCCGACAGACCTGTTCTTCAACTGAGGATGGCTGCTTGCGTTGTGGCCAAAACGTCGTGAGAATTGTATTTTATTATGTTTTATTTTTATTATTTATTATTTCCCTTCTACGTGATATTACCGAAAGAACCAAGAAGGGGACCGTATACAGTTGAAACAACAGTGCAAGTTTCTTGAACGCCCCTGCCTCTGTCCACAAAGAAACATAGACAACGAGTGGATCGGCGGATGGGGTGTGGTGGGGTAAAGTGTGGGTACTGTCACCCCTTCCAAGACGCCTGGTCAGCGTGAGCGAGTAGGCCCAATAAGCCCTAGAGGAGCTCTCGATAGATCATCTGAAAACATAACAAAAAATTATCGAATGATTCGTTTAAAATAACGTCATTCATGCAAATTGCATCTCACAATCGCTGAGGAATTACGGAAAAGCAGGAAGGCTGCCAGGCGGTGACTTGGCGCCAACCGTTGCTCTGCATTCCTCTACGTATTAAGATGTTTTGACATGATAATTGTTTTTTTTACCCTTTTATCTGGCAACAAAACTGATACCTTTTTCAGTTTTGTTGCCAGATAAAATGGTAAAAACCAATTATCATATTTTTTACTGGCAAATGAGGTTCCAATGATGTTTTGACATGTTGGAGAAAACCGGAGCAGCTGGAGAAAACGCACGTGTACAAGGTGGAAACACTCTCTCTCTCCATACAGAAGGGACAGATTATATTGGTCCGAACTTTGCTGTACAGCGCACTGCTGGCAAGCCAGGGTGATGGCTTCTTCTAGTGGAAGTCGAGGCATGAGCGGGTAACCGCAGGGGGGGGTGCACCTTTGCCGTTTTGTTTGCAAAGTATTGCAGGGAGTACAAAGCAGGTGAGAAACTCCCGAGTCTGCGGGACCTGGTTTAGGGGAATCAAATAACACGCAGGAAAACAGGTTGTGCAAATGCAAATGCAAAATATAATAAGTAAAACGCAATGAGAGCAGGTACAATTATTTGAGAAAATTGCATTAAATTAACGAATATTAATTATTTATCATTTGTCCAGTTACCACGGTGTCTCTCGTACCAAATCATCTGCGAATAAATCACCCCAAATGTGCCCAATCTCGTCAGATCTCAGAAGCTAAGCAGGTTTTACGCCTGGTTAATACTTGTATAGGCGACCGCCTGGGAATGCCAAGCGCTGTAGGCTTGAGCTGCAAGGCGACCAATAGAACTCAGTACAATAGCACATTCGTGCATCTATCTGTGTGGAGCTTGGAGTGTTATCCCTTGGATGCGTGGGGTTGTTTCCAGGTGTTTTAGTTTTTTTACCAGTAAATTCCCATTAAGGGAATCTCATCTTAATGTAATTTTCGTAGCGCCTTAACCACGGCGCTTTGCTAAGAATTAAGAACGGTACGTATGAATGTAGTGGTGGAGATGGGATGAATAAAGGAGATGAGAGGAGGCAATTGGGGCGAATCTGTGATGCGTGATATCGGTGAAAGCAAAATTGATGACAGTGAATGATGATGAATGGATCGAATGAATGGGGAATGAGTGAATGCCATGTAATGAGAATATTAATAGGGAACAGTAACGGCGGTGGTTGTGAGGGAGAGATTAAGGGGGTCGTGAGCAAGGGAAAAAACAAGTGAGTTTTGAGTGAGGAGCGGAAACCAGTGAGGTTACTGCTTAATGTGGAGGGGAAGTTTGTTCCAGTGTAGGGGGTTCAAGAAGAAAGAGAGTGAAAGCGTGGTTAGAACAGACCACGAATCCCGATATTGAAATGTGGGGAATTTTTGAGATCCACCTCTGAGCATGCATGACAATTCCTGAAACAAGTGTCTTAAGACTCGGTGAGGCTTTTCTGGGTACCTAGAAGGAACAATTGTTTGCTTGTTAATTGTTTTTATGCTGAGAGTGGGGGAGGGGTAAAAAGGAAGAAAAAAAACTTTCAATATTGCCACATTCGTCTTCGTCAGTATAAAAAAAAATATTTAAGCAAAGGCTAGCCTCTTACAAAAACAGAGATAAGCTTCCTGAAACGTGCACACACACAGCGGACGCAATTGTACACTGGTGAATTAGGTGTGCCATATGTTGCAATTAATTATAATCCGAATGCGATTCCGTCTGCTCCAGATTAATGCCTGCTCTGTCCTCGGCCCGCTCGCTGCTGCGATGGCGTTGTATCTGTCGACAGCCGTGCGCGATGGTTTCGGAACACAAATGTTGACGGGTGCAACTCACAGGCCCACGTCGATCACCGCCAGCTCTCGCATCCCAGCCGTCTGCCCCTCTTGCATTTGAAAATTAAAGTTTTCCATCGCGTTGTCTGCCATAGCGCAGTGCCCCCCTCTCTCCCCTGCCACGCACAATAAGAGCGATCGCATCGGGTGCCACATACCAGAGCATTATTTACGTATTTAATGTTTCTGTATTTTATTTGCTAAGTAGTGGGGTTTTGTTTTTGTATTATCCGTGTAATGCGCCGACTAATTCACGTGCAGCGTTGTGGGATGCAATTGCATGAACGACGCTCTATAAAATGTCATTATTATTGTTTCGATTTAAAGCTTTCGTAACTGCAGGGATTCATCTTCTTGGTTCGTTCGGTAAAGTCACGTAGAAGGGAAATAATAAAATAATAAGACAGCGTCTGTCTTTTCGACAGACCTGTTCTTCACCTGAGGACGGCTGCTTGCATTGTGGCCGAAACGTCGTGAGAATCGTATTTTATTATGTTTTATTTTTTTTTATTTCCCTTCTACGTGACTTTACCGAAA
Organism: Lampetra fluviatilis; assembly: GCF_964198595.1. Lineage (NCBI taxonomy): Eukaryota > Metazoa > Chordata > Hyperoartia > Petromyzontiformes > Petromyzontidae > Lampetra > Lampetra fluviatilis. The sequence goes on from NC_136310.1 coordinate 5,004,750, forward strand.
GAACCAAGAAGATTATTATTGTTGTTATTAAAAACTTAAGACCCTGTGTAGCTCAAGGGGGCACCCCGGGTTCATGGACAAGAATCATATATCAGCTCAAAATCAGAGACTCGTAAACACAACCGGATAATTGTCTTTAAGATGCCAATTAATCTATCTTGCTTCTAACTTGTCTGTATCTCTCGTCGCTCATCTCCCTGCATACGGTATCGATTTTTTTTTGTTTACGTTTCTCTAATCTCACTACATCTCTCAGTGTGTCAGTTGGTCATCTCACTGGCTGTTTTGTAAATTCGTAGAGGACCCTCCCACAATTTTTTTTTGCCGCCACTGGCCACAACTGGCAAACTTTCTAGGTCGTGCGGCGCTCATTTACGGCACGTCCAAGTTTTGCCTTGGCCTCAATTAGCAGCAGCAGAATAATAAGATGCGCAATGTGTTCAACAGCAGGTAGCTTTGTGGGTAAGCAGTTGGATTCGCAGCCGAAACCATATTTGCCTGCGCAACACATTTTGGTGTGTGTTTTTTTATAGATATTAGTGAAATAACATTGCACACTGACGCACGCGTACATTTGCGTGTGTGTACATGCACGGGGGAGCGGCAGCGTAGCAGTTAGCGCGCTGTGCTACGAACCCGGTGACCTGCATCAAATTCCTGCTCACGGCCAACACCTGTGACGAGTATCTGAATCAGTCCTGGGCCTCCCCCTTAGGTCGACTCAGCCTCAAATAAGTACCTAGTACAGTGTGTAAACATCACCACTGGTAAGACAAAGGCGGCCGGGCATGGTGTTTGGCCACCCCCCTTGTGTGCCGTGCCGGCCTTCATAACAGTCCATTACAGGCTATACGGGGGGATATTTATCTTTGCTACAGCACAGTATGAGAATGTTCAATTCATAACCTAGGAACCAGTGTCCCTACAACTCTACGTTTATAATATTTCCGAGTTGGCTCAGAGGTCAGAGGTTAAGTGCACTCAGCTGGCAGCACTGGAATCCTGAGTTCGAATTATGGTTTCAGCCGCCTTTAATTAAACGGGGCTCTCAATTATAGAGAGTTTATAGTTTCAGCATTGACCATTTGAAAAAAAATCCCATTGAAACCACGTACTTAATTTTGATGAATTCCAGGTGTGAGGATTAATAAAAGTAAATTTTGAATGTGGTGGCAACAGTCATTACTCTCAGTGGTAGAGTGAGTGGGAAAGTGCATAACCCCTGCTGTGTAGCCCACAGGTCTCCGAGACTTGTCGGGAAAGGAGAATATCTCACAATACAGAGAGAGGGGAGAACTGCATGTAAAATAGTCTCGGTTGTTGTATTATTGTGCAAATGACAAACATCAGACATTTAATGTTCCGGAAAGATGTGTAGATTTCCAAGAATAGCTACTTCAACAAGAGGAGGATCCTGGAAAAACTAGGACAGGTGGCAACTGTTCCTTTTAAAATAGATTAATATTTTGGAGTAGGACATTATATTTTAGTACATGGGCAGATTCAATTTTTTGCAATTTATCTGTGCAGTTCACCCTAATATGTAGTACGAATCGTTGATGCACAGTGATACTGGGATTAATTTAGCCACTTCTGCTAGATGACTCCTCTTATCTGTAAGGTGAGTATGGATGATAATAATTGGCTTGCCGTACATCCTCGAGACTGCTTCCGAGTCATTTCAGGTCAGATCAAGTCCAATGGATAAGTGTAGATAATGGGATTAATTTTCTGTGACTTCAAAGTTACTCCCGGAATCTATGTAAAGCACAGGTAAGAGGATGAATAGATGTGCGGATAATAGGAAAGGGGTTAGATCGATGCAGGGAGTGGGGGAGGCTGGGCATGGCATGAATCATAGGAAGAGTGGATAATAGGAGCACTGATAAGCAGAGCTTTACTATACAGTACACTATCTGTGTGTACCTCCATCTACCCATGTGTGCTTGCACGATTGTACTTGTCTAGGCCTCCCCTCGGTAGACTCAGCCTTAAAATTAGTATTTGGTGCACTTTGTAAACATCAGCAGAGGGGAGACAAAGGCGGCCAGGCGTGCTGTTGGCCACCCACCCCAAGTGTGCCATGCGGGCCTTCATATGTACTACTCACTAGCAGCACTTTCCCAAACAGTCTGTTAAGGCTATACAGGATATCTTTGTATTTTTATCGAGAATGGTGTCGTGGTGATTTGCACGCTGCACTACTTTCCCAACCACTCAGGTTCTGCCCCTGGTCCTGCAGAAGATGATTGGGTAATGATTGAACCTGGGGTTTGTTTGTTTATTTTGAGACCCGAGTATAAAACGAGTAACTTGTGTGCGGCTATCAATATCAGCCAGCCCACCCCCCGGGTAGACAAAAGTGACCCACCACCAGCGGTGCTGGCTGTATTAAACTTACAGCACAGCCTTCTTAGTATGTGCTCACTCACAAACAGCATTTTTCCAAACAGTCTGGATGTGTAACTGGGGACCTTTGTCTTCGTGACTGATGAGTGTGTGCATGGAAGTGTTCATACGTCTATGTATTGGGGAGCGGTGGTGTCGTTGCGGTTAGCGCTACGCTGCGCTATGGACTCGGCGGACCTGAGTTCGATTCCCGCTCACGGTCAACGCCAGTGACGATTATCTGACACCGGTCATGGGCCTCCCATAGGTCAAATGAGTATCCTGGTGTGGTGTGTAAATATCACCACTGGGGAGACAAAGGCGGCCAGGCGTGGTGTTGGCCACCCACCGCCTCGTGTACCGTTCCGGCCTTCATAGGTGCTCGCTAACAGCACTTGCTCCAACAGTCTGTTAAGGCTGTACGGGGGATCTTTGCCTTGTCTTGTGAACGAGTGGATGGGTACGTGTGTGCCTGCGCTGTTGTGTGTGGACACAAGCCTATCCTGTGCAAACAAAAATGTATTCACGTGCGATGCATAAGTGTGCGTGTACACGCACGTGGAAATGTTTGTGCTCCCGCAAGACTAATGATGGCATTACAAGAACACGGTTAGAAAATTAGCTTTTTCACTTCTATTGCAGATATTTGACATTCTAATGTATGTGTGCGTGGCTTTGTTGGGATACATTCCTAATGAGCTATATTAACCGAGACAGATGCTCCCTAACAATAGCAATTGTTCCAATATTCTGTAAGTCTACATACATTCTTTCTTTGGTTGTACATTATAGACCATCAATGATCCACTGTTCAAACTCTATACATATAACTTCTTAAACATATTTTTTGTCTAATATTCATCAAAGGTTGCATGACCTTGATTTGACCTTGACAGCATTGTGAAATGAATTGTCTTTTAATTTTCGACCAAAATTTGCCAACTATATCTCAGTTACGTGCATCATAAATCACGTGACCTCAATTTGACCCAATAGCACATGTTCATTTTGTCCTCTTCGTGGTGTTGTCAGTTAAACAGGACAGCTTTGTCTTAAATTTCGATTTAAAGCTTTCGTGACTGCAGGGATTCATCTTCTTGGATCTTTCGGTAAAGTCACGTAGAAGGGAAGTAATAAAATAATAAAAATAAAACATAATAAAATTATTCTCACGACGTTTCGGCCACAACGCAAGCAGCCGTCCTCAGGTGAAGACCAGGTCTGTCGGGGAGACAACGTCTATTATTATTTTATTACTTCCCTTCTACGTGACTTTACCGAAAGAAGCGAGAAAAAGCTTTGTCTTATGCGTGACATGGTGCGACACTTTCCCAGTGACCATTATAATGTAAGATTCCTGAACCCCACCCCCCCCCCGTGGACATGAGTTCGATTATACACGGCTAACATCAGTGTAAAGCCCACCCCCATTCATTAACTCACACCAACCAGCATGGTAAAGTATAGTCACATAACCCCCCATGGCATTTACAGATTGGGGAGGTCTTCAATAGGTGGGTCAGAGTTTGCTCGTTAAAGCTAATGCTGCCGAATAATATTGGTCTTGACAATACATTTTTTCCATTCATTGTTCATACGTGGTATTGCACAGCACTAGCAAAACTTAGAACAATATTAACCTCTTTTTTATAAAGCGCCTTCCATATTGAAGTATCTCAAAGCGCTGTACATAAAAAATAAACCGCACTCACAAACATAGATAAAGTCTAAGCGAAATAGTAATCGGACAATATCAATCCCAATGACAACTCTCGAAATTCTCATAAAGTACTCAGATACGGTAACTGATTAAGAACATTAGCAAGAGAATGTACAATGCAAGATTGTTTTGATTTGCTATTCCTGTGTTAGATTGTGTTTTTTTAAACCCACCTACAATATCACATTTTAACAAGCAAACTTTCGCAGATTGTACCATTCTCACACAGCTTGTTGCAAAATTTTAAGCCTCAGCATTGACTCAGTTAGCTCTTACTGCATTATATATATACACCATTTGTAGCACTTCACTGATGTTTCTTCTATCACAGACACTTCATGTAACATAATCGTATAGAAGGTATATTTTATATATATTTGTGTGTGTGTATATATATACTTTGATTTACTCTGTACGAACTTTCTTCCCATCAAACATTGAACGTGCAACCGGCTTCTCTCTTCCCAGGTACTGCGGTTACAGCAAAGCGAAGCAAAACTGCGATGAGGATAAACAACATTTCCAAGGTAGCCATGGTAAGCATAGCCTCTTACGTGCAGTCACGTTCACCAAGTCTCTTTACCACGTTGCAGCAGCAGCAGATATTCTCAGTAACGTTTTACTTTTCATTAATATGTTAAACTCTCCCTTGTGTCATTTACAATACAGTAGAACCCCTCTTAACGAGCACCCCTATTAACGACTAATCGCTTTACGACGGGCCTCCAGAGAACCCAATGTTTAGTGTATAGTGTAGTGTATAATGTAGTGTATAGTGTAGTGTATAGTGTAGTGTATAGTGTAGTGTATAGTGTAGTGTATAATGCAGTGTATAGTAGTGTAGTGTATAATGTAGTGTATAGTAGTGTAGTGTATAATGCAGTGTATTATATAGTAGTGTAGTGTACAGTAGTGTATAGTGTAGTGTATAGTGTAGTGTATAGTGTAGTGTATAATGTAGTGTAGTGTATAGTGTATAATGTCGTGTATAGTGTAGTGTATAATGTAGTGTATAATGTAGTGTATAATGTAGGGTATAGTAGTGTAGTTTATAATGTAGTGTATAGTAGTATATTGTGTAGTGTATAGTGTGGTGTATAATGTAGTGTATAATGTAGTGTATAGTAGAACCCCTCTTAACGAGCACCCTTGTTAACGACTAATTGCTTAATGGCGGGCCTCCAGACAACCAAATGTGTAAAAGTAAGCAGCCTGCTTCTTTTTTTATTCAATAAATATGCCGGTGGTGTACGTGCTATTTATTTATTTTATGTCTTCAAGACAGCTTTCATTGATTCTCACAACACTTTTGCGACGGCGTGAGCTTGAAATGTCAGCCCAATTTTCGTTTTGAGCATGTTTACGTGTGGGTGGAAACTAGAGTGCTCCAATAGATCCACACACACACACACGCGTGCTCACAAGAAGGGTGTGGGGGGGGGGCGGGTGACCAGCGCTCAAACTCTGTGCAGATCGGTCAGCAATCCCGGTTCGCTGTGCTGCATGCTTCAAGCGCCTTGGATGTTCTGTCGGTGGAAGTCTCTTGCACGCAATCTCCTGATGAATACGCCAACACAATCTGAGATGTGCTCAATTATAGAGAGTGATTCATCTCAGCCAGGACAATGCGGGAAACACTGTTCTGGGAAAATTCAATGCGTGGGCTTTCGCGACCAATATTTTTCGTAGTTGGCCATCGAAACTCAGACATCACCGCGTTGATATCGCATGCGGCAACTCCTGTGCCACCACTCCCACGCTTAGATGTGTTTTCATGAAAGGCAGAACTGTACTTAGTTTGTTGAATTACCGAGTACGTGGAGATTGCGTTTCAATTGCCCCGCTTTGTGCAAATTGCTTATTTGCATAACATAATCATTCACAAATTCTTATGCTCCATTTATACAAATGCTGTATAAACATGCGGGAGACAGATATCTACATATATATAAACACGGATAGAGCTAGTTAAGCGTGGAGCTTTTTTATATCAATCTCCACAAAACTATTTAACTTCAGAAATATGAATGGAAGGCAAAAACGCTTGTTTTCCAGCAGTAGGGACAGCAAAGGGTTAGCAGTAAGCTCCTGTCAATGACGATGTGGAGACTGAGAGAGCAGACAATATTTTGTGATCAGACGGAGTGGAAGGTCCCGTAACTGACGTATGGGAATGGATCTATGCATGTTGAACTTCTTTCGCACCGTACACAACCAACTGTGCTGATCGAAGGAACGGGGTAAGGACACCAAACTAAACACAAAAAGCAGTTCTAAAGAATTGACTTTCCGATTTAGATGTAAAAGTGCATAGCTCCAGTGGCTTCCTGATATCGGAAGGAAAGAGTGTTCCAATCGGCTGCAGTAGCGCATCTGAAAACGTGCGATGCAGTGACCGTCTTTTGTTTGATGGTTAGCCAAAAGCTGCTGCGAGGATGAGCGGAGTTTGCATGTATGTATGTTGAACTTCTTTCACACCGTACATTGCCAACCGTGCTTAATCTGAGTTTGCGTGATAGCTTATTCTCCTTCACGAGAAAAGCCAGCCGAGGGGGGCGTTAATCAGTTCCTATTTTTAAATCCTTTATATTAAGTTCACTTGCTTGCTTGCGCGTTTACGACCGTGCAAATCTTTCGGTCGTTTTTTAACCCACTTCCCGTGATCCAATCGAACTGACATTTTGCACACAGACTCGATGTGCGTGACAATTGATTTTCGTAGAAAAAAAATTCCAACATTTTACACTTTTTAGAAAAAAATAATTATATTTAATTACCAATTGCTTAATGGTGGCAGGCAATCATCTGACCCATAGGTGGCAGCCACCTCAAGCCAGAGGACGAGAGGACTCTAGCCGCCACGCATATAAAGGATTTATAGTGAAAAACTTTGATTTTACGGGTTAATTTTTTTAAGTTTGAGTAAAGTACTGCACTTTATGCTGTAATTACAACTTCTGGGTTTGAGTCATGTGTGCCTTTGCTTGTCTTTGCAGTGAAATTGCCCGGTCTGAAGATGTACATAGACCCTTTTACGTACGAAGACCCATGCGAAGCTGTCCACGAGTTCGCGAGAGAAATCGACGTCTCGTACATCAAAATCGAAGGCGTCGTTGGAGCCGGTAAGCGGATATCTTCACTCTCGCGAGGCGCCCGTCGAAGGATGGGGGAAAGTAAGCTGTAATGTAAACCAAGTGATTAATTATAAAACAGTCGTTTTCAGAGTCACTTGAAACTGAATGAACTGGTGACTAATTCATGAAATACTACTGCATGTATAGCTGTCCGATGTGTTTCTGGGCGTTATTCAGCACGTTGTCCAACGTTTCGCTCCTCGTGCTGGGAATTCAACTCAATTCGGTTCCAGAACAAAACTCCCAGCGTGTGGAGCGAAACCTTGGATATCGTCACGCGGTGCACATCCCGAAAGCACGTCAGAAGACTACCCCCAGCGAACGCGCAACGTTGGGTTAACGTTGGGATGTGGTTGGAACCGTCGGGCCAACATGGGCCCAACGTTACATATTTACTGGTGAATTCATGACGCTAGATCATGCTGTGCAGTTTCACAACAATTTTTATTTCTCAAAGGTCTGAAGGCAACAAACTGATGTTGCGGTCCTCTGGCCTGTCAATGGTCATTTGTATTCAAGCGAGACTGCATTGTTCAATATTTGATCATATTTGTAAGAGTCGAGCTCGCCCACGTAACCGTGCACATCTTACAAGCTCCCATATATGAACACGTACATCAATTCAGCACCAGCATACCGTTGTTTCCTATTACGTGGCAACCATCAACTTTATGAGCTATTGGGCCACTTAAGTACCGACTTGTAAAATCCTTCCCTTATCCAACAAAAAAACAAATCAGTGGCCCTGCATTGCAACGTGCATTTAAGGGATGAATTGCTTGTGATCATTAAGACATATTTTACTTTAATAAGTGGAAAATAAATCAGCATTTGTATGGGTAATAGTCACAGCACTACTGCATTCACATCGTCGGCAAGAATAATTTGCTTTTAAAGTTAGATTTATTTTTTAATCAAGGAATGCTTCAAATCATCTCTCAACACAAACAGTGCCCAATGAAACATTTACAGGGCCCGAGCAAGCATTTTACGTGGTGCTGGAATTTAATTTTGCTTCATTTTGACAAATTGACTCATTTAAATGAACAGCAGAAGAAGCGACAACGGCCGCATTGTAAATTTTAATTTATTATACATTGTTAAAGTTCTACAACGGGGTGGGTAATAGTTTCCATAAACTGACGAAAATCTATCGTAATGGCACTTTAATTTCGACGCATTTCATTTGGCATTGTTACACATCAGTGCGGGGGCCGGCAGAAACCGTATTTTAACTTCCACGCATTACAGGTCTTCCATATGTATTTATCAAATGAATTGCATTGATGTTGGCAGGAAAGCCTCACTTGCTTCTCAAGGCTCATTTTAGGCAATGTCCTGCTAAGTTAACGCAGGAGGGGACATTTTTGATATCGGTTTTCCCAATTGAGTACATTTTCCAAAATTTGGCAAATTTTGGCCCGTAAAGCCAGCATTCGAAGGCCTACTCTTTTCTCGAAATCATGTCACGGGATCTCTAACGTCCACTGAGAAGCGGACAGCGTGTATATTATCCTTCACGGGGAAACTTAATTTATGCAACGCGGTAATGAAGTTGACACATTTCCCCACCATCCAGAAAATGCCCAGATATCTTTGCACAGCTGTGAGCTAAACCGGCACAGAAGTTGCCAAACAAATGTTGTCAATGCCACCCCACGAACTGTTTTATCAGCGATCGGTCATTTTTTTCGTGAATTATCGAGAAGGAAAAAAGTGCGTGTTAACCTTCAACGGCCGGCGTATGTAAAAAGGTAAAAGTGCAGCCCTGCAATTGCTTGTCAATGCTTGCGCAAGGGCCTCCACTAGAGGAGGCTCTGGAGACTTCCTTGAGAGGGCATTGGACCTACGCTTTTACACAGCCAGACATCTTGGAAGAGGTGGGAACCCCCACACTTTGCGCCACTACGTTCGGCATGCCAATCGTACGACTGCGTGGTGTACCCATTTCCATTGCTGGGTGGATAGACGCGGGGAGAGAGCTAGGAAACTTGCACTTTGCTTTTAACTGCTCCGCCGTGACATCAAATTGAACCTGCGACGTCCGGATTGCAAGTCCGGTGCGCTAACCGTCACACGTCCCGAGCCGTAATTCCATTACCGCGGAAATTTGCCATACGAGACGGGGACAGAAAAACCTTGTACGATACTTATCAACCGGGGCGAGGATTTTGACACGTGCGCTTGCAATTGGCAGGCGAGTTTGGCGAGGTGTGCCGAGGTCGGCTGAGGCTGCCTGGGAAGGGAGAGGCCTCCGTGGCCATCAAGACGCTGAAGGCCGGCTACACGGAGGAGCAGCGCAGAGACTTCCTGTGCGAGGCCAGCATCATGGGCCAGTTCGATCACCCCAACATCATCAGGCTGGAGGGGGTCATCACCAAGAGTGAGTGATGCACTTTGTTCTTTTGGTCAACGTGCCAGGCACAGAGCGAGAGTACACGACGTCGGGACTGACCGGCATGAACACGTGCATCAACAGGTGGCTCTGGGTGTGATCTAGAGAATGGGTGAAAACAAGCAAAAGGAAAGAGGGGGAATAATATGAAGATGTAGAAAAGAGAAAGCTACGCTTTTTCTCAGGCCCCGTGAAATCAGTGTTCATGACGAGATAACATTTTACTCTTGCGGTGTCGCGATTATCGCAATATTATTTTCAAATAACTCTGCATTTGAATGTTGCATTAGTATTAGTATTGTATTTACTTAGTTTTTTTCCTGTAGAACCACTGCTAGTCAAGACTAATTAAAAGTTATTTAGCTGAATTTTCTGGCAACAACAAGTCTTCAAATTCAAAGCCTCCTAGTCATTGCAACCTTGGAATCCGCAACACGCTCGTCGTAATGCACGTGCTGCCAAATGCACACAACACATATTCAACGAACTACGACAAACGATATTTTTTGCAAACGAAATGACCGATGCGATTTGCCGCGGCTCTTGCATCGTACCGGTGTATATATCGTGGCGTCGCCACATCGCGGCAACCCCCGACTTTGTTCTCACCTTTGCAAAGGTGACATCGCCCCTTGAATACTGATTCACCACCCACGATGCCCACGCGGCCGCGCGAGCCCGGCGATGCAATGAAGCCCCATTATTGCAATCAATATAATCACAGGGTGTAAACTAGAAAAAATGATTCACGAGTGGGGGTTTGATGAAAATAAGTGAGCTAATGTGTGCGCACATACGAGTATTGACGGAATGGTGAGAAGAAGCTAAGAATTTTATATAGCGATCCCATTATTTTTTATATTTTCAGGTGAAAGGACCTCTATTTTTTTTTAAAGGGACTTCAGAAGAAGGTACCTTACTGCAGCCACCCTATGCGTTGGTGTGTGAGCAAAGGGCCTATGTAGTATGAGTTCGATACCCACTCACGGCCAACGCCTGTGACGATTATCTGAACCAGTCCGGGGTCTCCTCAAGGTCCACTCGGCCTCAAATGATTACTTCGTGCGATGTGTAAACATCGCCACTTGGGAAACGATAGCGTCTGGACGTGGTGCTGGCCACCCACCCCTTCGTCTGGCGTGCCGGCCTTTCACAGGTGCTCGCTAACAGCACTTGCCCCAACAGTTTGTTAAGGCGCACGCAGGGGATCTTTGTTGTTCTAGATTTGAAGCTTTCGTGACTGCAAGGATTCATATTCTTAGGTTTTTTCGGTAAAGTCACGTAGGTAAAAAAAACTTTAAATTTATAAAAGTAAAATGTGATTTTTATTTTATTTTTATTTTACTTTTATTAATTTAAATTTTCTTACCTACGTGACTTTACCGAAAAAAACCTAAGAATATCTTTGTTGTTGTTTTGCTATGTATGCGTTGCTGCGTGGGTTCCTGTAAGCACGTGTTTATGTGGCATGGAGCGGCGGTGCGAGTGACTAGCACGCCGCACAACTCCCAACCTTGACTAACACAGGTGTGAAAACCTACCCTGGACTTCCCCCGAAGTTGACTCGACCGTACAAGAGTACCTAGCATGTTGTGTGAACACCAGCAGTGGGGAGACAAAGGCAGCTGAGCATAACACTGACAACACCACCTCCTCGTGTGCTGTAGTGGCCTTGATAGGTGCTCACTATGCGAACTTGTCCCAGCAGTCTGTTGAGGCTATCCGGGCGACCTCTGTCTTTGTCTTGCGGTAGTGCCCATCTCTGTGTCTGCGTGTGCGTGACATTGCATCCTTGTAGGACTTGCTCCTGTGCTGTGTGTGTGTGTGTGACCCCCCCGCCCCCCGCTATCTCTGATTCACGTCCCCACACCTTCTGGTGGTCGTCCATGCATTAGACACTGAGCCATGAAGGCGGTCTTCAGAATTCCGGCTGTTTGATTGCCACAGCTGCCCGGTTGTCTGTGAAGCATTGGGGGGAGGGATTTTTTTTTAAATCACAAAACACGAGTTAATTAGCAGCATAAGAGTCTGTATCAGATTCCAGATGCTAAGATGACTTGTTAAAATTACGGCCCTTTACACTACTAATGCACAAGGGATGTTTGCTGCATATGAGTTATTACAGAATGGGGATTGAAATCGTATTGTTTGGAGCAATGGCTCTGGCCTTTCAGACAAAAATGAAAACAAGTTCATTTTGCTGGTTGTGGGCAATGCAGTCAGAGTGTAATGGGTGAGCGCGTTTGGAATGTATGGGGCTGAAACAATGGGGGCAAGCTTTCTTCAATCCAGCTGCCCTCTGTCCACCGAGCGGTATAAATGGATGCAGCACAACGAGTCGATTGGCAGGTGTCCTCGTGGTGGGGTAAAGTGTGGGTATTCTCTCACCTCTCCCGAGACGTCTGGCCAGCGGGGAAGAGCAGGCCTAAACAAACATACACCTCTCGATGGGCTACCTTAAGCTGCTTCTAGTGGAGGCCCTTTTCTACCAGCAGCGGCGAAAGGGACTGTGGGTAAAAAAAAAGCGCCTTGTGACTCATCGGATTCGTCCAGTATAAAAAAAAAATCTGATTCTGGCGTGTGAGATTGCAGGGCTGTGCCTTCATCTTATACCGAGCAACAGTATCATCCTCTATGATCACATGGAATGTAAATGATTCAGCCTATTTACTCTGCATAATTTGTGTACATGGGTCTGTTTGAATATTTCTATGCGTTATTAGATTCGGTGAAAGGTGACCGATAATGGCACGAAATTATCTCTACGGTAATTAACCTTGGCTCTCCTTATCGCGTTCCTGGTTACATCAGCAGTACGTTCCTCATCAGTGCATCACCTAAGGACAATACAACATTCAAGCTGTCCGTAACAACGTATATATTAGAGACGTTCCCAATGATTCATATTAATCCAAAAAATGCGAAACATGGGCCCAAACACCAACGTTCGGAAGATCCCGATTTTTTTTTTCATGTTCTGGATTGACCCAACGATGTCACGTAATGTAATGTAACTTTATGTGATGTCACATTTCCATTACCCCATCAAACGTGGTGTTATCTGGCAACGGCACGTAAAACAATTGCCTCATCTAAATTATCCCCCCAAAGAAATTCTACTTTGTCCTTTACGTACAAACCTCATCCCGAGTGTATATTATCGAAAGTGACGAATTGATACGAAAACATGCGCACGATGTTTCTGGAAGGGATAAGTTTGGTTATGGCAGCGGCAGCAGCAGCAGCAGCAACAGCAGCAGCGGCGGTGGTAGTAGCAGCAGAATTTCGCCCACCCCGGGAAAAGTGATTTGCGAGCTGAGAAGGAATTATTAGCGAGCACTTGATTGAAGCTAGAGGTGTGTGACTAGCTACGCGGTTGACTGCTTTCAGCCCTTTCCCTTGCTACACACCAATTCAGCTCTGACATATAACAGCCAGCTGCTAATTTCATGCCAAGTTGACCTGAGGGGAGGAAGAGCCCTGGCTGAAAATAGAAGCCAATTAGAAAATGTTGCATAAGCGACAATGTTTAGGAGGCTTCGGACGCAAAGCCAAAGTTTTGCGCTGCAATGGTAAGCTTGCCGGTGGGACAGTTGTGAGTGCTGTAGTATTTAGGTGGTTAGGTATGCGTGGATGCATTCGGTAATGAAATTCACTGATTGCAATGTGTGCCTTACAGGTATACCAGTCATGATTGTTACGGAATATATGGAGAATGGCTCTCTGGACTCCTTCCTAAGGGTAAGTGCGTTCGGAAGTAATGAATAATTAAATTTTGTTATTTTCGATACAAAAAAAATTGCTTCGTGGTTCAAATGCATTCGCTTAATGCAGACCTTTAATACGATGTTATTTGTGACGTTAATTGTGTGAATATTACAAGAAACGGGGCGTTAAGATTATCTTCACATTCGCCTAAACCTATCGGCTATACTGTAATGTTATAAAGCCCGTGTGTAATGTAGCGAATATCGCCCCATCAACCGCAATTTTATTTTGGCGACGTTAATTTACTCTCAGTACAACCATAACAAGGTAAAGGTGCAGCCCTGCAGTTGCTTGCTGCCCGCCACCGCTGGTGGAAGGGGGCCTCCGCTAGAGGTAGCTCTAAAACGAGCCCCTCGAGAAGGCGACTCGGCCTAATCTTTCATTAAAATGGTTGAAGAACACTCAAAACTCCACGTAGATAGGTTTAAAATCATACTCATTCTACTATCTCCTATAGGTACCTCAATGCCCTGCAGGTTGGCACATTAATTTATCCATCTGTGATAGACTTACCCTGCCTTTAAGCTTATGGATTTTACGAGTCCCCCACCACAACCAAACAATATTCAATGTGTATCTGCATCTTCTAGTTGCCTTCATATCCAAGATCTCGCTCTGAAAGTGAACGTGTAGTCTCAATTGGCTCTCAACTGGTCGAATATAATATTACTGGCCGACTAGCAGGCCTGGAAGTACATTGAGAGACAGAGAGATGAGCACGTTGATTGTAGAACATACCCAGGTTAAAGACTAAAGTTCAAACTGTTGAGAAAAGTAAGTGGGCTGGGACAGACCACGTTGCTGAGAAGGGATAACCGATGGTCAAGAATAGTGATGGAGTGGCAGCCAAGGAATGGAGCACGCCCGATGGAACATCCACTGAGGGTGCCACGATAACGATATTTTAACTATCTCTCCTGGTATGCAGGAGGTCGTGAGTTCGATCCTGACCCTGACGCCTGCTGTATATATGTAGTTTGCGTGTCTCTCTCCCCGTGGTCGCGTGGATTTTTCTCTGGGTCCTCCGGTTTTTCCCTCCACATTTAGATTCAACATGGATTTACAGTATTTGGTCGCTGTACATTTTCATGTGATAAGCCACTTTGGTGAGCTATCATTTGTGGCCAAGTCGCTTCTGAAAAAGAGAGCTTTTTAGCTCAGTGGGCCTTACCTGGTAAAATAATATATATATATATTTTTTCAGTTTTAATAGATTGGGGCGACGTGCAGGTGAATTGCAGACTCACGAGAGATGGAAACAAATTGTGGAGGACTTTATTCAGCAGTGAAAGAATCAAATTTCCCCTGCGTCTAAATATGTTTTTGTTTACTGCATGATTCATTATTATATCACCCTTTCTGGGCTATTAATGCACTTCCAAGGTTATTTATTTTAATGGGTTTCATAAGCCCTGACAGTCCATTTTGCGTCGTTCCTAATCTCTTTGCATGTTCCCAAGTGTGTATACATTCTCTTTTTTTCCACAAGTTTTGGATTTTTGTGAAGACTGTAACTATGTTCCTCATTCACCATGCTTGTTAAATGGATTCTGTTGCATTGCTACACGCGTTTGCGATGCTCATTACACGTTTATATTCAGTCAGAATATATGTTGGCCAATAGTATACATTTGTAAATATTCTTTAAAGGTTATTAATACGTGAATCATAATAATAATACGAAAAACGATGTCGGCTCATTTAATTGCCAATGCGGAGAGAACGGTGGCACAGTGCGAGGCCCTCTCTGCTCTTCACCCAACAACCTGATGTTGAATTTCGATTTAAAGCTTTCGTGACTGCAGGGATTCAACTTCTTGGTTCTTTCGGTAAAGTCACGTAGAATGGAAATAATAAAATAATACAAATAAAACATAATAAAATAATTCTCACGACGTTTCGGCCACAACGCAAGCAGCCGTCCTCAGGTGGAGAACAGGTCGAGAGACAGAGCCTGAGGTTGATTCCCAGCAACGACCAACATCAGTGGCGAGTGATATCCAAACGGTGCCAGAGTATATTTGCCCTCGCCAACCCGCACTGATGAGCGTGGCCACGTACGGTTAAACAACCACAATGCCCAATACGTCTGTAATCAAGGCTGTAACCATGTTGTTAGTAATTGCCAATGGACATATCGTAGGCCAGCTTTGGCTGATACTGTCTTGTTCGAGCGGTAACAAAGAGTCAAAAAAGTGATTTTGCTGCTCGAACGAGCATTGAGGCGGTGCTCACCTCCTGCTTACAGTTATGTGAGACAGTGGTGGGAATTCCACATTCCTATGGCAGGGGACGAGTCAGACCGTAGGCCAACCACTGCTGATTTCGCCACAAAGTGGTACTCATCACATCGACGCCAGAGGGGTGATGGGATGCGCCAACCGCCCGCTGCCCCTCCAATAAAGATTTCATAACATGGCAGTCGAGTATTACAATCGGCAGGGAAGCTTTTCAATGTAGCAAACAAGAACGGGGGGAAAATGAACTTGCAATGAAAACGAAGCGGAGTGAGTGTGGTTCTGTTTTTGTCGGTGCCTTGCTCAGCAACTGACAAACGGCGCGGGCAAAACCACGGGTAAACACTGACGTGAATTTACAATTAAACGAGACAGGTTGAAAAGGAGCAACAAATTAAGCAATTAGTCTGTCACAGCGGCATTATTACACCCACTCATCAGCTACGGACGCACCAAATGGATATTTTTAAAAAAACGACATCAGCAAAAAGCATTTGAGCGCTGAATGGCCCTTTTCCAATTTACCGCAAACGCACGCATTTTTATTCGTATTATTATTATTTCATTCTCCTTCTATAATTTTGCAGAAACTGCCCCAGCCAAGGACAATATTAGAAAATGAGAAATGTGTCAGCTCAAGCGGACTGGATTTTTATAAGTGGCTGCAAGTTGTTACAAGTGGCAACAATTTCTCACCTTTGTCAATAACGTAACCATAAAAAAAAATTAGAATTGAGCCCTTGCTTTTTTTGTGGACAGTTTTACCGATTGTGTTTTTTTAAATGCAATAGTGAAAAAGTACCGCATTCCAGACACAGACAGGCCATATACAATAAGATGGTGTAGAAAACATTTTTTGTGCAATTCCCAATTTATGTTTTATTCAATGTCCCACTCTTGCATTAAATCCATTGCTAAGCGTCCTCGATATTGTGATATTGAAGTAAATATGTCACAGCGGGTAGGTCATAGACACTGATGCAAAAAAGCTATTTTTCAGCACATCAGTATGTTTACTTTTCATTATCAAGTCCCAGCTTTTCAATAATACTCCATCCCATGCTGTGTTCCACCTCTTGATCATTTTGATCCTGGTCCAATTTGAATAGCTGCCCAAGCTATACACATTCTGCTGTGTTTTACAGCTATTACCCCTCATATGGATATCTCCAATTGTTTGTAGAATCTGCAGTACATGGCCTCAACCAGGCCGGCATGGCACGGGAGCGCAAGTTTGTGTTTCCACCGCAGAAGCCAGGTCGTCCTACTGATGCAACATGCGCTGAACGAGTCAGGACGCAAATGCAGACGACGCCTTGACGCTGTGTCCTCGTGCCGTATTGACTTGACGTCACACGCAATGAATGTGTCATTGCCTTTTGTCTTTAGTTTGTTGTCCTTCACCGGCACCTCTGATAAGCACGGTTTGCTACGCACGGTGTGAAAGAAGTTCAACATATATACATACATACGCCCAATTCCTGTACCTGCTTCGCCCCGAGTCAAATTCAAATGTCTTGCAAGGCCAACGCATCACGGTTTAGTTCTGGCTCAGCCTGGCAATGAGCGAGTAGAAAACGACGAACCTGCACCATGAGGCCCCCTATATCAGCTCTGCTCAAATATGCCAGTTGAATAGGGGCGTTTTTTATTATTGTTTTTTCAACCGTTCCTGATGTTGCATACTCCAAATGAAGGACGTGGGCAAGTGCTCCAAATCGAGGGCAAGCACATTTATTTATTGTGGTTAATATTCATCTTGTGAAGAACCGCACTGCACTCTGTAAAATGCAACAACACGTGTGTTACAACCAGCCTTGCTCCCGAGCCGCCATTAACCATGTGACTGGTATATCCGCGTGGTCATTCAATAACCCTGCCAGCCACCTACAGGCCCGACTCAGTCATCACATGCTTCTCTACACACATGCATTGATGCACTGCACAGCACATCAGGACCTTCACACAACCACACTTTACTCCCTTGCTGCACAAGGACATACTTAAAAGAGTGATCCATTCCTAATGTGCCACACTGATCATTTTTTCTTTTGTTTAACCCGCCTTGCAGAAGAACGACGGGCAGTTCACGTCGATCCAGCTGGTGGGGATGCTGCGCGGGATCGCGGCCGGCATGAAGTACCTGTCCGACATGAACTACGTGCACCGCGACCTGGCCGCCCGCAACATCCTGGTCAACAGCAACCTGGTGTGCAAGGTGTCCGACTTCGGGCTGTCGCGGGTGCTGGAGGACGACCCCGAGGCCGCGTACACCGCCAAGGTGGTGCGCAAAGCAAAGCGGGCAGGAAACACACGACACCGAGTCCCTGGGGTTGCCACCTGCCCCCGGCGCGGCGACACACGGGCTCGGCGGCAGCGCCTTTGCCGCTCGTTGCGTAGATGTGCGGTTCGAGCCCAGCGGCCGCCCCCTGGTTAATGCCGCAGCGTCTGCTTGGCGGCGGAAGTTGGAGATCCCGTGACCGAATTTGAAAAAGGGAAGGAAGTTATTGCGTGTGTGCCGGCGGCACGATCCGACTTTGTGACGTTTCTTTTTTATTGCTCGTGTGACCCAATTTGGTGAAAAGAAAAATCTTATAGCAACATTGTCCCTGAGCGCAAAAATCCTGCAGACGATGCCTGCGAAACATTGCGCCTTCGTGACCGCCTTGCTATAAGAATGGCATACATACAAAGTGTCACACATTATTATTTGAACGTCCTCTTATTGAGGCAGATGTGCCTTGGGAAGATCTTTAATTCTTCCAGGGACTTTAAAAAATCTCGGTTTTTGTCAATTGCGTAATCCCATGTTCTCCGAATTATTATGGACTTAATTTTCTCCATATATTTAAAAAATAAAACGTCGGGGTTGGATTTTATAATCCAGTTTCAGGGTGTCTTGTTTTCCAGAGCATCCTACAATATGGAGAATATAGTCATACAGCACTGAAAATCCAGAACTCATCTACATGTGGTTTTCTCCTCTTCCGATACTGAGATATTTTTCCCCATGATGTGTCCCGTTTATTTGAACCTCAGAGGTGGCAACCCTATGAGTAATGTTGGCCCAGTGCACGCACACACTCACAGTCTAAACTGGGTTTTTTGTTGAATGCAAAGCATGGAATGTGTTTATGTTGCGAATGTTTTAATAGGGTTTTTTTTTTGCATGATCAGCAGGCACTGAGAACTTTTAAAGATTTTAAATGTGGAGCGCAAGCTCTGAAGTGTGTTTGTTTTAAGAGGAATTTTCAAAAGAAACTTTTGTCCATTTATTTCATTCCCAGGAGAATCAGCCTTTTAATGGTCAATTTATCATTCAGCAGTTCGTATAAACTACTCTACCAACTACAAGGAGAAAATGCGTTTTATGAGGAGAAAATATATTTGAAATTGTATTGGTCTAATGTGGGTCATTTAAACAAAAAATTGTGTGAGTGAAAAAAAATATTTTATAACTTTATTAGTTTGATAATGGGTAATAAAAAAAAACATACAATCAGTTTCAGTCCCTTCATCAATTCACTGCAGGATGAAGGCCTCTCTCTCCACGTTGTGTCAGTCACGGTGGCTGTCTGACCATACTTCACCACCGTTGTTCGATGCGGGTTGGTGAAGAGGTTGGTTGCACACAATCGGTTCAGATATCACGATGCCGTTCGCCAAGGACGGGTCATCCACGTACTGACAATTGAACTCTGGTCACCTGGTGTAATATACCGCAGTATGCTGACCACAACGCCACCACTTCCCCAAGAATGCACGTGTGATATGCATAAGACGATCTTGTTCAACATGTTCTTCCTTTTAAGAGTTTTCATTCCACCCATAACAAAGTGTAGACTTTTTCGTTTGATCCCTGCAATTGTGGGATCACAAGGCCGCTCATTCAAAAGCGTTGGCTCAAAGCTCAGATTCCAGAATGATAATTTCAGGACATTTTGATGGACCACAAAACGATTTTCATTTATTTCAGCGATGTCATCAGGAGAGACCCTATCTGGCAGAGATTGTGATATTCAAAAAAAATGTATAATTAAACTCATGCATCGGGCTGCTATAAAAAGGCATTTGTATGTACGTTTTAAGCAATGCAGTTTGTTAGAAAATGTGACATTAAGTTGTGCTGTTAGGTGGGGAAACATTTCTATACAGTCATGATTCTCACTTTGCAATACGCTTAATGCGCGAGTGGTCATATTTTATATGCATAGTGAGAGTTTTTAGACTTTACCTGGACTTTTTTCTGACGTCTGAAAACATAACATAGTCCGTTAAAAATGTAAGTTTTGCTGGCTAGCGCACGGACAGATCGATGCGCTGTGACGTCACCTGCCATCCAATAGTGTTGAGCCGCGTTCGTGCGTCGCGATGACATCACACCTACCTACCCCCCGCCCCCCTCCCCCACCCATCCTCCACCCCCGCCCGTTGGATCTCACGCAAATACGAGGGCAGTGCTAGTTTAAGACGGAGGGGGGGGGGACAAAGTAAGTTCCACTGATGGATGAAAACCTCTCCAAACACTGTGTTGTGGGTCGTTTGACCACACTTGTTGGAATGGAACGGTGCATTTAAGTTGCGTTCCTGGCCACGGTGATGCAAAACGGCAGCCCGTCAAGTGGCAGGTGATGTCCGAGTTGACCTTTGTCACCCCCATCACCAACCCACGCTGACCAGCGTGGTGAAGTATAAGCAGCAGACAAGCCTCATGACCAACACAGTGTGGGGTAGGACTTCATCCAGCGGTGGATTGAAAAATCGCTGAAAGTTATCATGTAACAAGACATTCTCTCATCAACATTTTTATTGTAAGACACTTAGGAGATTTAAAGCTTTCGTGACTGCAGGGATTCATCTTCTTGGTTCTTTCGGTAAAGTCACGTAGAAGGGAAGTAATAAAATAATAAAAATAAAACGTAATAATATAATAAAATAAAATAATGTAATGTCATATTATTTTATTATGTTTTATTTTTATTATTTTATTACTTCCCTTCTACGTGACTTTACCGAAAGAACCAAGAAGACACTTAGGAGAGTAAGATGAAACCCAAACACTTTGCCTAGTATCGATAAAGTTATACTAATCTGGTAACATACGCCTACTAGATTATAAGACGCACTTCCAACTTGTGTTTGCAAATAAGGGGGGCATTTTCTTACAATCCATAGAGTACAGCACATGCCGAAGAACAGGTGATACTGCCCTTGGCAGTGGTGCACAAACACATATAACCCCAAAAAACGATGGTCTTGAGCGATGGGACTTCTAAAAGGTAATATTTGACAACCAGTAGCAGCTGCTGATCAGCTCTAACCACGTTTCTTTTGCACATAACACTCAAGTACACACTAAACACACGGTTTACGTTGAAAATTAATTAAGTACTAAATGCCACATTGAACGCGTGGTAAAGTATCGGGAGCATGAAGCCCAATGCTGGCTTTAAACTTAGTTTGAGACGACAAAGTTTAATTCAACTGCACGGACAACTGAAGAGAGTCCTACAGAGGCACTTTGCTTAATTTCCCATGGTAGAAGTGTGGCAACGGTCTGCAGCATGTGAAGAGTTCACTTGAAATGTCTTGATTACATTTTGAAACACGTTCCCATGAAATACCTGTCATTTTTAACAGACGGGTACTCCTGTTGATTTCACGTTTAAAGTTTAAAGGCCCCTGTCAATCCATTGCTGATCTTTTCAACTTGGTGAAGGACCAGCTCTGACGTTAGCTTTGACCAGGTATTGAACTGGTCACCGTTTAGAGCGCAGTGCACTAACCTCTGCGCAAGTGGTAACACTTGTGCCTCAGCAAGAAGGACCTGAGTTCGATTCCTGACTCGGGTGCCTGTTCGATGTCGATTTTTTTTTTGTATTTTCTCCCACCTGCTCTGCACGGGTTTCCTCCGGAAACATTATCAGCAAATGACAAAATTTCCTTGACACAGTGCAGCAAAAATCCCCCTCTACTGTGAAAACTTGGTGGTACCCTGCTGCTGAAAAAGATTCGTTAGACTCTCGTGAGGCTCTCCTGGGTAAACAAGTGTAATTAAAAACAATAGTAGTACAATAACAGGAAACGATGCGCTCGGGGAGCAGATTTCCCAGGTCACGGTGCTGTCGTCGTCGACAAGGTTGATAAGGTTGTGTGAATGTCGCGTTCCGTTTGCTGCTGCTGCTGCTAGCAGGGAGGGAGGATCCCGGTGCGCTGGACGGCCCCTGAGGCGATCGCCTACCGCAAGTTCACTTCTGCGAGCGACGTGTGGAGCTACGGCATCGTCATGTGGGAGGTGATGTCCTACGGCGAGCGGCCCTACTGGGACATGAGCAACCAGGACGTGAGTTTGAGTTTTTATTTTAATTCTCCCCCCCCCCCCCCCCTTACTTCCATCATCTACTGGACTCGTGTCCGATCGATGGATTTTTTTTAAACGCGCATCGGAACTCCTCGAGTCCGCGTTGATGTTCGCCGAAACCCTTGAAACAAAAATCCGCGATGAAATGATGCGACGCGAAAGAAACATCTCCTCGGCGGTGAAAACGCGATTTGCGATTTTTCCGGGAATTTTAGGGCGTTGGAGCGGAGCGAGGGGGAGGGGGGGCCACCGCGAATGTTTGAGTTGGGGACAGGAGGAGCGCGAAGGAGAGAGCTTCACTGTCGTGGAGCATTCGCGGTGCGCAGCTGTTTTCCTCGTCTTCTTGGTTCTTTCGGTAAAGTCACGTAGAAGGGAAGCAATTAAATAATAAAAATAAAATATAATTAAATAATTCTCACGACGTTTCGGCCACAACGCAAGCAGCCGTCCTCAGGTGAAAAAACAGGTCTGTCGAGAAGACAGCGTTGTGGCCGAAACGTCGTGAGAATTATTTTATCATATTTTATTTTTATTATTTTATTACTTCCCTTCTACGTGACTTTACCGAAAGAACCAAGAAGATGAATCCCTGCAGTCACGAAAGCTTTAAATCGAAATGTTTTCCTCGTGTTATTGTTCGTGGATCAAACGAGCCATTGGGCATGTGGCTAAAGGAAAAAAGAACTGGTTTGTGTGTGTGAAAGCAAATCCTGCCAGGCATACTGCACGTTGAATATAAAGTAGTATCTTTTGTTGAGAACGGATAAGTCGTTAAAGATCTCAGGAAGCTGTTTTGCGAGAGGAGGCCATTACAGCCGGTGGTTTCTTTACCAAATTATCCAGACCCACAATAATGGAACATTCCTTACTGCAGTTCCCATTACATTTCCCTTCCCGGGGTATAACGTTGGCACAATTACCCTCCTTGTATGCCCAACAGGTGATTAGCCCATTAGTGCGGTTTGATGGTAGAGAGAAGGCGAGTGAACACATTTCGGACTCAAGTCCAGGTCAAGTATCCGCAGTATGCAGCGAGCGCCGATAAATCCGTCGCAAGAAATTAAAAAAAAACCACACGGTGTCATTTAAATACGCGTTACATGGCGATTTATACGACCGTTGTTTATCTCAGACTTGCATTTCGGTGAGCTCAGTACAAAAGTTGTATTATACGCAAGTTAACATCACATTTTTCACACACAAAGGGACCCATTCACGGGTGAATTCATACCAGATTACGCGTGTAATACATTTTAATTCTTCACAAGCGATGGAGCAAGATAATTCTCATCCGTACTAAACGCCGTTGTAAAAACAGAATTGTTCCACTGTTCAGTACAATAAAGGGAAAAAGATGAATTTGACTGTGCCAGGCGGACTGCCACAGCGAGTTGAATGCTCAGGCAAGTCTCGGCTCAGGGAAAACTACACACAGATGGGTCATGTCTCGAGTAATGTAATTAGTGCCCATAATTTTATCGGATTATGATTTTACACTGCTCCATTCTTTATGCACTTTTTTTGTTCATCCGTCGGTCTAACTCCAAACTGGCTTGGAATTCAACGGGGTTCAAGATGGATTCACAGCGATCAGTGTAAAAAAAACTGAGCCTTTGTTTAGCGCGCGTCCAACTCTGCCATGCCGAAGGGGGGGGGGGGGAATCCAGGATAAAAAAAAACATTAAAGAAAGTTAAGCACGAGCATATCCTGCGTGCATGCGTTCATGTCAACCACGGTCTCATATTCTTAGGTTTTTTCGGTAAAGTCACGTAGGTAAAAACATTAAAATTAATAAAAGTAAAATAAAATAAAAAATAAAAATCACGACGTTTCGGAGGCAACACAAGCTTCCCTCTTAAGGTGGAACCGTCACAGCCACGACAGCTCGTGATTTATATTTTTATTTTATTTCACTTTTATTAATTTTAATGTTTTTACCTACGTGACTTTACCGAAAAAACCTAAGAATATGAATCCTTGCAGTCACGAAAGCTTCAAATCTAGAATCAACCACGGTCAACTGTGACACGTTTATCGATGGTAGCCCCTGTGGCTATTAGGCCTGAAGTATTAATGAGCGTTTCTGTTACTGCTCACGAGGAGGAGCCACTTTGGGCTGCGTTGGGATGATTTAGTCGTGCAAGGGATCCCCCCGAGAGACGAACGCTGTCACTTTTTAAACGTCAGCACACCCGCGTTTTGAAATTAGCCTTTGTAAACAGTTAAATTGAGAAATCGACTTGTCAAACTGCGCATATTATCAGGCTTGTCCGTTCAGCAGGCTATACCCATTGTTAAATGTGGTCATCTCTCAGCAGAGGTCGCAAACGGGTTTTGATTCCTTACCCGTACCCGTACCCGGCCGCACCAGGGTCGCAAACGGGTACCCGTACCCGGCCGTACCCGTACCGGGTATCGGTTACCTGATTGCGACCTCTGGGATGAAGCCATGTTGCAGGCGCGGATGGATTGATTCTAGGAACTTGAATTGTGAGAAGAGACAAGACGTTGGGAAATGAGTGACAAACGGTTACTCACCAATGACTCACGGTCTACCCGTACCCGTATCCGGCCGCACCAGGGTCGCAAACGGGTACCCGTACCCGGCCGGGTACGGGTAGCCGGGTATCGGGTAGGGTACGGGTATCGGGTACGGGTAGCCGGGTATCGGGTAGGGTACGGGTATCGGGCACCCGGTTGCGACCTCTGTCTCTCAGTTCACCATTGGGGATATATTTCGGCTCACAGCTCACCTGTAGCTTTCCGCTACGGGTGGGCCGTCAGCCAATCCGCTATGTCTCTTGACGGAGTTCCCATCACAACCGCACACTTTGCCTTCACTTTAATTGGCAAAGGTGGCAGAGCGGTCATCATACTGTGCTAACGAAAACGAGCCCTTCATCCACCAGTGGATAGACCATGGCTGACGATGATTTTATTCCACATTGCAGATTTCCAATTCAGAATGTATTGCACGACTTGTATTCACCCTCCTATGAGCACAATTGGCTACGTACGGTTGCGAAAGAAGTTCAACATACATAATACATCGCACAGCAATCCGGGGGTGGAGAGATAGCACAACGGTTTGCACACTGTGCTTTGCGCCTGCAAACTTGAGTTCATTGCCTAAGAAACTTGGGAAGATAAACGATGGGAGGGAATTCCGACGTGGAACAGTGCGAGGGGGAAAACGCGTCAAGCAAAGTGCTGGGAGCTGTAGCGCGGTGGTGGAACACAGTTTGGATGAGACGAACCAGTGTCGGAATCGATGAGGGGAGTTCATGGGAATGGTAACCCTTGTAGATTTGAAGCTTTCGTGACTGCAAGGATTCATATTCTTGGGTTTTTTCGGTAAAGTCACGTAGGTAAAAAATTCAAATAAAAATAAAAAAAATCACGACGTTTCGGAGGCAACACAAGCCTCCGTCTTCAGGTGGAACCATCACAGCACGCTCACTGTATTTACTTGATACATTTACTTGATACAGCGAGCGTGCTGTGACGGTTCCACCTGAAGACGGAGGCTTGTGTTGCCTCCGAAACGTCGTGATTTGTTTTTTTACCTACGTGACTTTACCGAAAAAACGCAAGAAAAATGGTCACCCTGATAGTAGTGATAGAAGAGTTATAAGGAGGCAACTGATTGGGGTGAATCGCTGAGTTCTGGATGATCAACGAACCTGACCTCGTTGCGTAGAATTCTTTCAAGTGCAACGAGGCACTGTGTGGGCAAGGTTCCAACTTCCGCACAATTGTTTGCTTCGAACGTATGCGAGTGATACATTTGTTCACGGTTAAGGAAAGCTCTGTGGAAGTAGTTGTCGGAGTGGTGGCACAGATGTTAGCGCACTGCTCTCTAAACCCGGCGACCTGAGTTCTCTACCTGGTCACAGACAACAAATGTCAGCGGCGAGTGACGTGTTAAGCGAACCGGTTTTCGGCGAACACTTAACCAATGCGCAGTGACCGTCGTGGTGAAGTATGGTCAAACAACCCCCCCCCCAAAAAAAAACATGACACCACATTCAGATGCCTTCAGTGAGTCGACAAAAGGGCTGGTTGTGCTTTCAGTTATTGTCGTGATGAGAGATGTTGCCGACTTTGCTCGTACCCTCAATACAACTCATGCGGCGTTGACTCCGTGGGTGAAGCCCAATGGTGCAAGGGGTAATATGCCTGCCGGCATTCATGCATAGGACTCCTGTGTGTGCCCAGTAAAACTGCAGCGGATTGCCTTCAAAGGGCACATTAAAGACCTTGTGACATAATTCCCAAGAGAAGACCTCCTGTGTACTTGTGTCGTGGCTTAAATCCAAAGTTGGAATAACTCACGACTAAATCGCATGTATTTATGTGAAAAAAGGACCCTTCTTTGTTTAGCAGCTGGGAAAGTTCACCGGTAGAACAACTGCGTGTGGTTTTTTTAAGGTCGTGAGTTCAACTTCCACCAATGGCCAACTCATCCCCATTATCCCATACAAAGGACAGTAGAACTATTATTGCCACGTAGCGATCAAAGCACTGTGGAGTGCTTTTCAAGCACCGAATTTGTCTCTGAAAAGCAGCAGAATGACAAGACGACAGTTTTGAAACGGTGCATGTATCCCGCAGCGTCAACATCGATCAGAGACATGGAGAACGGCAAAGGTAATGGAAGAAAAGCGAATGATAGACATCGATTTAAGGACATAACTGGGCATGGGGGTAGGGCACATCACGAAAGGGATGTTGGCCTATGGACAAGCCTGGTGATGGAATGGCATCAATAACAAGAGAACACACCGGAGAGGAGTACTACTAATGAGTTGGGAGCAATGAGGTCAATGCAATGGTCAGAAGTGAGATGAAAACGTGGAATCTCAGGATCGCGAGGGGTGGCGTTGGCCATGGGGAAGCCTGCATCCAGCTGTGGATAGATAATGGATGAATAACATTGGATGTCATGACTTAAAGCTTTCGTGACTGCACGAATTGATATTCTTTGGGTCTTTCGGTAAAGTCACGTAGATAGGTTAAAAGAAATAACAAAAAGAACAAAAACTACGACGTTTCGATCGCAACACAAGCGGTCGTCATCATGACGACCGCTTGTGTTGCGATCGAAATGTCGTAGTTTTTTGTTCTTTTCTTTGAACCTATCTACGTGACTTTACCGAAAGACCCAAAGAATATAGTGAATGTCCTATGTGGAGGATGGCCTCTGTCAAATAAATCTAGAATTTCCATCACATTCAGAATCACTAATGTGTATCAGAACAGCACCTCTGATCATTTGACCATGAAGACCCTAACTTTTTTCAACATCTCTGGTTATGCAAACCGCTCTACCAAAAGTAATGTTAGGTGACATTTGGCTCCAGCCGGGTTATAAATAAAAACTTCTCTGCTGGAGAACATCGCTTTGAGAATTCCACGTGTCATAAAATGCCATTACAGTGAATAGTGTTGTTTTGGTATTGTCGGTATCATGGACATTTGATAAGAGTCACTGAAAATATACTTGCCATTTCTCAACAAATCAATTCGGGGTAGTGAAAGGAGTGCAGGAATGAAAATTATCCAGCACAGGCCCTGCCTCTCATGAACAGGCTCCCAAATACTATCCTCGTATCTCTCTTTTCCACTTTACAGCGGAGCCGTGCTAAGGCCATGCCGAAACAGCTTGGCCCGGCTAAGGAGGCAGCAGGTTGTTTTTTCCACTGCAGAAACCGAACCATACCGTTGACGTCACGTGCATCATTAGCCCCTATGCCTGGCCCTGCTTGGCCCTCAGCCAAAGTCAGATGTTTTTTGAGGCCAGCATATAACAGTTTGGTTCTGGCTCTGTGTGGAATGTACGTATGTGTGTTGAACTTCTTTCGCACCGTACGTAGCCAACCGTGCTAATCTGAATATACTGAGATAAAAACCACCAGATCCATGATGGCCCCATGCTGGCATGGCTTGCATGTGCAAGTGGAGAATGAGTATTGGTATCGTGATGCCCTCCTGAGGATGGCGACATCTCTGTCAATGTCAATGGACCCCCAGTTGAGATCCCTCCTAGGAAAAGGCAATTATTATTTTTATAAATATATGTATTCTGTTCGTGTACGCGTAGTTAATAAATAAATATTCCAAACTACATGACACGCAAATGGGGGGTGATAGCCTCAGCACAAAACCTGACACCGCTGCCTTTCCACTCACATGTGCGAAAGAAAGTTCAGATGCCAACCGCCGCACATTTTATCTCCCGACACACAAACACACGTACGTGGATAGACGATGACCAAATCGCCAGAACGTGCACGACCTTGCCGAACCTTAGACTCCAAGCAGAGTTGAGCCTTCAGAGTGCTCGGATGCGTGACCGCCATGCAGAAAGTGGCGAGGCATTGTGGGCAACAGAGAATCCTTTCCAGGAGGGTCCCGCTTGGAATGGACCGGTCAGTTTTGCTGTTCAAGTTATTTTGTGCGTGTGGGAGATGAAGTGCCCGGAGAAAAAACCAATACGTGCAATAATGATTTCAACTTGTAGGGCGCCACACAGTATTTCCTCACTCTCGACGAGAGGGAACCGCAGACGAGCTGCTGCCAAATACCCCCAAGCTCAGAGATCCTCTATATGTGGTGTTATCAGCCGATTAACTATTTGTAAAAAAAAAATCACCAGGTAAGGCCCACTGAGCTATACAGCTCTTTTTTTTATAAGCGACCTGGTCATCACAAATGATCGCTCAACGAAGTGGCTTATCATCTGGAAATGTGTGGCAGCCAAATAATCTAAACGCACGTTGATTCCAAATGTGGAGGGAAAACCCGGAGGATCCCAGAGATAAATCCATGCGGCCACGGGGAGAGAGAGACACGCAAAATCTAAATATACAGGCGTCAGGGTCAGGATGGAACCCACGACCTCCTGTATCCCCCGCGAGGTAGTTAACATCTTAGAAACCAGACCACCCAGAGAAAGCCGACGTGTGTGAGCAGGTGAGAGATAATATTCCAACTGCGCTCAGACAGGTCAGAAACCAACTTGCTGTGCCACTTTCTGTCTTGTGGTCACGATTTCAGTGGAATACGTAATCTCCAAGTTTGCTAGATTTACAGGCGTGTACCACCACACCCACTCATGATTACTCTCACTTGCGGTTTTGTCGCGGATTACTGTCTTATGCGACTCGAGCATCGTTTGGTTTTTCATACATGTGATTGCAAATTAGTGTAATGCGTTTTTGGGAAAATCGTAATCTATTAATATTGTGTTACCTTGTTCGGGTCAGTGCGTATGTGTGTTAAGGTAAACACATGTCAATGCAATCGATGACATTGAAAACCGACACAGTGTAAGCAAACGAGGTACTGAATTCATGGGTGCAAACATTGCAGTCACCATAGTAACATTTAACGAGGGTAGAGGAAAAGGGTTGTTTGAGTAAGATTTTACACAATTGTACGCAAGATTGTGCACAAGATTGTACACAATTGTCCGTCAAAATTTTGCACTTTTTAATGGTATTTATTTAACGGCCGAGTTTTTTATTTATTTAAACTTGACCTAATTTACCTTTGCTGAAGTTGAATGTAACATGCATACATATATACTTAATTTAATTCTTATTATTACTGTTTTACGTACCCAGATCGGCCCGGAGTACTGTTTTGACAAAGCGTTGTTCTAATTTGTGATTCTAATTGATTATTCCAGTGTATTACAAAGCTAAAGGTGCGCCCCTGCAATGTCTTGCTCAACCCAATGCTGGCAGAAGGGCCTCGGATATATATAGGTCTAGAGCCTACTGGACATCTGTGAAAAATAACTTTATAACTCATTGAATTCCTCCAGAATAAATAAGTATTCTGGTTCTGAGAGCCCCTATTGAAAAGGTGTTTGGGCTTACCCTTCCACGCTATAGCCACACACTGACAGACTTTAGCTCACCACACATGACACACAAACTGTAGTGTACTTATTTATACCGGTGAATTGATAGAGGTGGGGGGAATTTAATAAATGCGCCCGGTGTTTCAACTGCCACGCCAGAAGAGTTTAACCAGAGCACTATGGATGTAAAGTCCACCGTGCTCACGTTTACACCATGACAGCACACACACACACATATATAAAATTAGGGTGGGAGGAAATGTTCAAATATCATAAAAGTAGCACAAACTAAAAAAAAACATTCCTAAACCAAATCGAATGCATATCAATCTTTGATGACGCGTCTCAAGAGACTATACTTTCATCCAAGTCCACGTACATTTTTTTCTTATTTCACAAGACGAGGAGAAGAGTGGGAGAGACACATCCAGTGTAGTTTTTTGTACTTTTGACAAACTCCACTTTGGGTATCGCATGTTGTATTTTATATTTTATACGTCAGCATTTGATCTAAGGGCAGCTCAGGAAAAAAAAAATGTACATTGTCATCCCGTGTTTTAAAAGAGATGCGTGGCAAATGCCCAAGATTTTCCACAAAGCTTGGCGCTGCGAATAGAGTTGCAGTGCGCGGGTCGCTGTTAGTCATCACCACCTTCCGTTACTATGGATAGATGCTCCGATACAAGATGCGTTGATTTTCACGGCTGTCTCTTTTGGGTTGTACAGCACACGTGGTCCGCCATCATCTCCAACATTTTACTGTCCGTCGTGGGGAGCTTCTTCGATACAACAGTTGAAATATGCATTCTAAATGAGCACCTTGGTATATTTTTTTCCTATTGATGCTGCGAGTTGTTTAAGGAGTTTGTGAATAAAAAAAATCGGCTTAATTACATTCGGCCATATCGTCAGACCAGCGTCGACTGTTAATTGGCAGTGACATGTGTCACATCACAAGCTTTTAATCCCTAAAATGTCAAGTGGTGAATGAAGGACATGGCAGTGGGGATATCCTGCAGCTGAACTAATTATGAGCAAGGCAGGATACACACGTACATCCTAGCAACCGGTAAACAGGCTTCACATGCTTAAGTGTCACACTCATCCAAAAAGTATCTGAAAAAATGGAGCACAGTTAATGGAAATATAACGTCGTAATATTCGGATGGAGCACCGTTCAACATTATCCAAATATCAGCCTACGTAGGCCTGGGTTTGAAGAGTAACGAAGACAAGTGGTCAAAAATGTTGCCCTCCCCAAATTGGTAGGACCGGTATCTGAAATTACGTTTTTTTTTTTTTCACCGAGTTAAATGTGATTTGATATTTTGAGTCAGCAACCTCCAAGACTTCCATGGAATAGTTGCCTTTTACATTTTTTGCTTTGATTTCTTGCAAGCATATACTGGACTCTCCATGTGCCGAATGTCAACTCTAATTTACATCACTCATTCAGTCACTCCGACCACCTATGTTAGATACACTGTATTTTCACACGCATGAATATAAACTATTATCATTCTGTCATCATTACCCATGTCCCATTTGTCGCCGAACATTGGTTTTGCCAGGATGAACAGTTCCCTGTCTAACACTTAAGGCATTTGACGGCGAAAGTATCCAGGAAGGGGCATAGTCTTGTCATGCAATCATTTCTGGAGACTCTTAAATTCAGTCTGCGATACCAACCACACAATGGTCTACTTACGTCCACACAAATTATCACCGAGGCCATTACCCGTCGAGTTCAGAGTGTCAACGAAGGACTGAGATCAGATTCTGACTCACAAATGCTGCAACCAGAGACCATTTAGAAATAGGCAAGGACATCAGAAACAATTGGAGTTATGTTTTTGAAATAAGTGAAATCTACCAATTTTTGCAAGAGGTGTTCTTCGGTATAAAAAGATAAAGGTGCTACCCTGCACTGTCTTGCTCACACAGCTGCTGGTGGAAGGGCCTCCCACGAGATGGAGAATCTTAGAGAGCCCCTCTAGAGGGTGTTTAAGCTTCATCTTCCATGCTAGCCAGGTGTCTTGGAATCCATCCGTGAAGCTTTGTACACCTTTCCATCATCACCCCGCGAAAATTGGCCATCTCCGCAAATTCCTTGGTCCTCTTGACCGAAACTTTCATTCGTCACCTCCCTCCATCCTCTGCGTACTACACAGGCTGCACTTGATCCAGAATGTTGCCTGGGCTCCTGGCTTATGCTCACGAGTGGAACGGACTGCATTGCCGTCGTCCTGAGAGTTGAATCCCATTGGCTTCTCTCTATTCACCTTGTGCATCAGCGACAAAATCTCCCTCGTTGTCCTTGAAGATCCACGCGTGGCCTCGTAACCCGAGCCTCTCCGACCTTAGTTCCCTGCAGCACTCCCCTCCTCAGCTCCGTCTACTCTGAACACACAGCCCTCTCTCTATCTCTCTCTCTCCACCTCACATCAATCTGTACACAACTTTGGTGGTCACCGTTCCGTAGTGTTCACCTCGTGCTCACTGCTCCGCCCTCAGGATTATAATGTAAATATAGTTTCCATTTTGTACACAGTGGTTAACTGTAAACTTCCCCCCCCCCCGCCGCGCTTTATTACGTAAAACCCTACCTGATCGTGTTTATTGTGTTTGATTTTCACATCCGAGTGCATGTGTGTTACGTTATGGCTGATGTGTTTCATTGGATATTTTGCAGATATTTAAAAATAAGTTAACACCGTGTGCTATGCACTTCTTCCGTCCAGGCTGGTGGCTTAGTCCTGGTGGCTTCGTCACTTGCCTCCGTTTCTCTCATTGCTTTATATTTTTAAAAAGTTTATTTTTCTCCAACCTTCATCTTGCTGGGTTCACGTTCACAAACTTCCAGCACCAGCAGCCCTCCACCGCTGGCGATCACCTTCATCGCGATATCCCATCTGCCGCTGATGTCTCTTTCATTCCTCTTTGCTCTCGTGCCGTCTCCTCTGCCGCTCGATCAGTTCATCTCAGCTGTCCTCTGCCTCTGTTGCCTTCCACTACCATCACCGGTTGCTTTGGGGGGATTCCCTTTTGGATCCATTATTCCGACAGAACGATGCCATAGCAGGCTGCGTTCCTCAAATGATTGTTCATTCCATCTTCCGGTCATCATCAGCAGCAGCAGAATTGGTTAATCCACTGCTGGATGAAGGCCTCCCCAAGCCACCACCATGTCCCATTATCCTGCGATTGAATAAGCAGTCTAGCACCTGTGCCCTGTCAAACACACTCCGTTCCTCGGCTGTCACTCCATTCGTAACGTTGACCATCATCCATCATCCCTTCTCGTGGCTTGTCCTGCCCAAGCCCACATACTCGTGCAAACAGTTTGGACGATGCCATTAACCCTACGTGCGTTCTGGCTTGCACGTGCTCCACTTGCTGTCTCTCTCAGCGGTACCTCCAGCCGTGCTTCTTCTTCCTCACCGCGCGCTTTTCACGCGAACGTAAATCGACGTGACGCCTTGCAGAGAAGTTATGGAGGGGGGTTTTAGCGATGACGTCCGAGCTGCTGACGATGTCCCACGTGCCCCCCAGGTGATCAAGGCGATCGAGGAGGGCTACCGGCTGCCGGCGCCCATGGACTGCCCCCTGCCGCTCCACCAGCTCATGCTCGACTGCTGGCAGAAGGAGCGCTCCGACCGGCCCAAGTTCGGCCAGATCGTCAACGCTCTCGACAGGCTCATCCGCAGCCCCGGACTGCTCAACACGCTCGCCAACGGCACCTTAAGGTTCAAGTCCGACTCTTTCTGTGAATGATACAAATAAACCACACAGCCCTCCCCACCCACCACCATCGCAGCAAAAGAATTGTAAAAAAAAGTTTTACTTTTGAACTATTTTTATTTTACCAGGCAAGGCCCACTGAGCAATATATTTATTTATTTTATGAGCGACCTGGCCACAAATGATAGCTCAACCAAGTGGCTTATTGTCCGGAAATGTATAGCAGCCGAATAAGATCAACGCATGTTCATTCTAAATGTGGTGGGGGGGGGGGGGGCACAGAGGACCCACGCAACCACGGGGAGAGAACATGCAAATGCAAAATGTACAGCAGGTGTTAGGGTCGGGATCGGGATCGAACCCACGACCTCCTGTATACCAAGCGAGGTAGTTGACATCTCCTCGCCACCGTGGTGCCACTTGCATGGCAGGATGACGCGACAACTCAACATAATGCGGTGCGTGTGTGTCACGTGGTCCACCGCAATGCTCTCGGACTTGCCTCTGCCAGTCTCAAGAAACTGAAAATGTGACCTTCTTATCAAGGTGTAGCTGAACTCTTACGGCTCTGGAATGTCTCTACGTCTGAGAACAGCCAGCCAACATAATTACATGTCTTTATGTCTTGCTCCAACTGGCCAGGGAGTAATTAAGAAAAGCCCATTATTACTTTAACATTTCAAGGTATATTTATTGCACACAAATGCAGGTGTTCAGTGTTAGTTCTTGCGATATTGTCCCAGCTAGAGACAACGTTAAATGCTTGTACTGTGTCCATTGTGATATTATTGTATTGGACGTTTCTAAAAGCTATTTCAAAAGAGAAAATGTGTCAGTTTAATATCTTATTTTAAAAAAGTGACCTCATTTTTCACGTGTGAAATGTGATATAATTTACAGCAATTAGTTATGATGAAATGTAATCATTATACATACGTGCTACTTTAGAACAATAGCAAATTGTGCTCAGCATTTACTGATACCATACTTTACAAAATAAAGCTTTTATTTGAAAGTAGAAAATTTGAAACCTAACAGTTAATGTCTGCCTAGCTAACCAAGCTCGCAAATCAAACAATTTAGCTAAAAAGGTAAACCTCAAACCGAAGTTCTTGTGCAAGAAAATTGTATTCTCCAAGAAAACTTCTAAACCATGCAATTATAATAATAATCAGGTTAATATCAGGCCAGACACTATTGTGACTCAAATTTAATCTTCGTCTGTAAAGGCTTGGCTGAGCAGGTAACGTTTTAAGCTCCAGTTTAAAGCTTTGGACGGTCAGGCAGTCCCTGACTGCGGTGCATCGCCACCGGTGTGCAGTGGAATGTCAGACTAGGTGTGTCGCCGCAGTTTTTTTTTTTGCGGAATTATATGACAGCAAAGAACCACGCTGTTCGCAATCTCTGACAGATGACGAACTTTCCTCCATGCGGTTGAGCGGCCCATCCAACAGCCAAACACTCCCAGCCCTTTCAGGTCCCTCGATCGCATGTTCCTATCGACCCACCCAGCCCTCTCAGCTTCTTACCCTCACCCAGCCCCTCTCAGCACCCTCATTCGCACGTTCCTACCGACCTACCCAGCCCTCTCAGCTTCTTACCCACCCACCGGCCCCTCTCAGCTTCCTAGATCGCACATTCGTCCCCACAAACTGGGACCCAAACTGATTGTTTTGGTTCAGTGTGCTGTTAAAATGAAAACAGTTGAGATGCACTGCCTTACTTGACGAGGTGGGGGATTCCAAAGGTTCTGGGCCTTATAAGTAAAATAATGGGCCCAAGATGTTTGTAATCGCACCTTGAGTCTGTCTAACAATCCCTCATCGGTGGATCAAAGAGGTCAGGATCATATAACTATTAAAACGCCTAAAAAATAAATGTTAAATTGTGAGGATCAATATTCATAAATTCAACTTAAAAGAGTTCTTTCATCCCATTTGAAATATCAATTTTTACATATTTTGTCCACTCAATTAGCCAAAATGTCATTAGCATATTATTTGCTAAATATTTCCATGATAAAATGATTCTTACACGCATGATTCAATGCAAGTACGGTGAAATAAGGATAGATTTTAAATCGGGGATTGATGATTTTACTTTAACGTCTGAATGCTTAATTCAAACTATCACTCTCAATATTTTAAAAGTATAAAGACCATAATTATCCGACGTGTTATAAATGGAATTCCCAGACCGCCTCCATTCCAATTTCGAAAACACATTTAAATCGAGTATTGATCGGCTTGTAAAATGTACGATCAAATTCTGCGCAACAACTGTGTCCATCAGACCTATGTGTTGCCTCCTCCATTAGTCACAGACTAAAATGCCCCGGACTCAAACAAACCAATGGGCGGCCACTCATCTCCACTGGCTGGAGTCGGTCAGCGGCGTTCATTCCACATTGATATGGCAGGGGTCAGTTTTTTTTTACAAAGGAACAAATCCTATTGGCTTTCTGCAAGCGGACTCACGGTTATCAACTTCTGGAGGAGTAATTACTCCAGCCGACCCCTGACCAGCATTTGAACTTTTAGCACCACATTCGGTCGATAATTAAAAGCCAATAATCATGGCTCGTGCAGCTGTGCAGGCTGCTGGATCAATGCGTTCATTGGCGCTTACGAATGTAGATGCTTTTGAGAATGATAATGGAAGGCAACCATTGTGCTCATTAGGTTTTGATTAAGGGTGGAGGTAAAGGTGCAGCCCTACAATGACCAGCTCACGCCACTGCTGGCCAAAGGGCCTCCACCACTTAAGGGTCTTTTGGACTACAATTTCGTGATTTTTTTTTTATTATGAAACTAATTTTATACTTTTTACATATATTTTTTTCTCTCATCGAAGTATATATATTGCACTTAGTTTTTTCAGCCTGTTAGCTTCGAAAGCATGAATGTTTTCACATTTTAATGTATAATTATACAAAAAAAATTGACACTGGAATTCTCGGACTGTCTCATTGAGCTCTCACCTGGGGTAGAACAAAACAGCCAGAGCAGAACGAGCAAAACAGCACAATCGCTTCCAATCCCAGATAAAAGGTAAAGGTGCAGCTCTGCAATTACTCGCTCATGCCACCTGCTGGTGGAAGGTTTTCACGAGAGTGAGCTAAAGAGAGCATCTCTTGAGCGTAATTTGGCCTACCTCTTCCATGGCTTCTTACAAGAGGCAGGAGTGCCCTCTCTTTGCTCCACTGCACACAACCTATCGGCGAACTTGTAGCGTTCCCATTAATCTTTCAGGGTGGACAGAGACGGGGAGCGGTGGGTGGGGTGGGGGTTAATTTTCAAATGCCGCTCTAGGAGATCGCATTGAACCGATGACCTCTGGATTTCAAGTCCACCATTGCTAATCATTACACCACGACAGCATCAAGTCAATCCAAGGCCTCAGGTTTAATTATCAGAAGGAGATGGAAACCTTGAGTAGATCTCTTTACTCAGCATTGTATGTAACCACTGCAAGTGGCAATCTATCCGCGGGCTCTCAGTCACGATGTTGCATGGCTGTTCTGCACATTGCACAATAAAAATAAGGGTATGGGAATTAATTCTTGATTTGAAGCTTTCGTGATTGCAGGAATCCATACTCTTTGGTTTTTTCGGTAAAGTCACGTAGGTATAAAATAAAATAAATCACGACGTTTCGGGCGCAACACAAGCATCCGTCATCAGGTGAGAAAGCATGATTTTTAAAACAGTCTGCCTCAGCAGCAGATCTTTAAAACAGTCTGCCTCAGCAGCAGACCTTGCTTCCCCACCTGATGACGGACGCTTGTGTCGCGCCCGAAACGTCGTGATTTATTTTATTTTATACCTACGTGACTTTTTCCGAAAGAACCAAAGAGTATGGGAATTCACGTTGTCCACAAAGATGGTACAAGAAATACATAGAACGAGAGCAGGCTGGAATGCCTGTGGAAGGGCGAACATGATAGTGGAAAGGCTCATGACCGATTTTCTGAAGAAAAAAGTGTTCAATCATTGCACACAGCCAGCTACACTCTTCCTTCTAACATGAGGAAGCCACTGGAGCTGTGCACTTTTAAATCCATATTGAAAAATCGCTTCTCCGATGAGCACGACTTGTTATGTACGGTGCGAAAGAAGTTCAACATACACGCAGACGTTGAAGAGAAAATGGAACAAAAGCTAAAAAGTGCAGAAAGCAGCGTGGGGGAACGCATGCTTAGAATTTACACTGAGAGACAGAAAAAAACGTTACGCATAGTTAATGGCAGGAACCCAAATCGGAGACATCGCATTCACTGCCAAGAAAGGTAAATGGGCTTGGGCAGGACACATCGCTGAGCAGGATGGATGCCAGTGGACGAGGCTGGTCACAAAATGGAGCAATGAGATCAGTCGGTGCGCAGGAGAGAGATGGATGGTAGCCGCACTGAACTGTGATGGAGGATGGCGAGGCCTTCATCCAGCAGGGGATAGATAATGAACGTGCTGACGTAGTGAATATGTGCCTACTCAATACCAATGTTTTTTTTTTGTCACGGGTTTGGAATTCAAATCCAACTCTTCCTAGAAATCACGACATAAATCCCATCAAAGTAGAAACATTCGTTTTGGGATTGCCACGTTCCACCCCATTCTGGCTTGGTCCTCTAGACGATCATGCGGCCACACGTTCAGCTCCGATGGCAGTCGTGCCTTCCTGCTGTTGGCTAGCACACATGTGTGCAGGATTAAACCTATGGGGGGGGGGGGGGTGGAATCCTGTCTACTTAAGACGGGCGCCTGTCAATGTCCCAGCTATTATTTAGGATAATACAATATATTGGCTGCTGGATTTACCAGCACTTAATCTCTTTTCCAGTGAGATGGCACATTGCATTAACCCAGTAGCAGTAATCCCATCACTGATACGTAATGCTCCAATTCCTGATAAAACAACATTCTGCCGTGATAGAGTCTGTATCAATATTTGTAAAAAAAGAAAAAAATAGGCTAAACCATTTGTGTGCGCCTACAGAAACCCTGATACTAAAGTCACCAGCAATGTGCCTGATCTTGTCACGTATTGGAAGCTTAAGGCAGCAGTGTACCTTGTTAGTAATTGGATGACACAGACTGCTTGGGAATACTGGGTGTTATAGACTTGGGCTGAGGCATCACCATAAGATAGCATGCAGTTCGAGAAATGTATTGGGGTCACCACGGTGGCGAGATGTTTACTCCCTCGCCTGGTATACAGGAGGTCGTGGGTTCGATCTCATCCCTGACGCCTGTCTATCGGGAGTTTGCATGTCTCCCTCGCCGTGGTAGCGTGGATTTTTCTCCGGGTACTCCGGCTTTTCCCTCCACATTTAGAAACGTGCGTTTGGAGCATTTTGCTGCTCTAAATGTCCACGTGATAAGCCACTTCGTTGAGCTATCATTTGTGATGGCTAGGTCGCTTCTGAGAAAAGTGCTACATGGCTCAGTGGGCCTTACCTGGTAAAATAAAAATATCTAGTTTCGTTTAGTATTCTTGAATCTAGTTGTGTGAGTTTTCTCCAGGTACCTGGGTTCTCCCACAAACCAAGCTCTCATCGATGGCATTGGCCACGCATTTCAAGGCAGCAAGACCACTCCTGAAAAAAAAAGCAATTGTACGATTCATACTCTTTGGGTCTTTCGGTAAAGTCACGTAGATCGAAAAATTATAAAAGATCACGACGTTTCAATTGCAACACGAGTAATCGTCTTCAGGTGAAAAAATACAGAAAGAAAATATGATAATAGGTTTTTCCCCTTCTGGCAACAAAACAGGTGTTAAGATGTTAAAACACCAAACTGAAACTTTTTACATGGAATTATGTCTGCATTGCTTGTGGTTAATGCAGACATGATTCCTTGTAAAAGGTTTCAGTTTGGTGTGTTAACATCTTAACACCTGTTTTGTTGCCAGAAAAAAGGGGAAAACTCTATTATCAAATAAAGGAAAGTTGTATTGCTTTCACATTATTATTGTTGAGGCCAGAGATCGATATCAAGTTTCAAATCTGTTTGTATTAACCACGTGAGAACTTGAGAGACCATAATTGTCTCATTTGTAACTGCCAGTCTTCTCAGGTGTTGGTGTTGACCCATTGCACGAGGTACGGTGGGCTATTAAGTGTTGACTCGAGGGGAGGTCGGAGAATATACACGGGCACCAATTAATAACAATGCCAATTTTTTACGCGCAAATTGTTCACTCGCCCCTAACGGCAGCGACCCTGAGGCGTGGAGCCCAGCTCAGAGATCCGTTCAGTAATAGTCAGATAGAAAGATGTTTTTTTGAGAAGGCGCTTAAAGGTGGAGGGAAATAAATTAACCCGTAAAAACAAAGTTTTTCACTATAAATCCTTTATATGCGTGGCGGCTAGAGTCCTCTCGTCCTCTGGCTTGAGATGGCTGCCATCTATGGGTCAGATGATTGCCTGCCACCATTAAGCAATTGGTAATTAAATATAATTTATTTTTTCCTAAAAAGTGTAAAATTTTGGAACAAAAAATTTCACGAAAATGAATTGTCACGCACAACGAGTCTGTGTGCAAAATGTCAGCTCGATTGGATCACGGGAAGTGGGTTAAAAAACGACCGAAAGATTTGCACGGTCGTAAGCGCGCAAGCAAGCAAGCAAGTGAACTTAATATAAATGATTAAAAAAAGGGCCAGCACTGCCAATGTGGAGGGGCATGGCGGCGTTCCAGTTGAAGGCGCCGACAACGGAGAAACGACGCAATGGCGATCGTGGCCCTGACTCGAGGTGTCGAGAGTAACTCCTGGGCATAGTTGCGCAGAGTTCCGTTGGTGGTTTGGGAGCAGGGCGTCAGGAGGTCCGAGAGGTATGGAGGGTAACGGCGTGCAATCAAGCATGTATCGCCGGGATCAGAGCTCAGCGTGCTAAACCATTATCCCACATCCATCCAATATACACTTACACATACCCACACAACATACAATCGTATAATAATAACATTGATGTTGCAGGCTCGCCATTTGAACCTTGGAAAATGGCCTACATAGTTTGCGAATATGTTTTGCAAGTGGCCCAGTGGCTATTTCGTCAAGACTGACCCTCTCTGATGATTCCAGTGCCTCGCATGTTTCCAGCCAAAAGCGTTCGAAAGGCAGCTCATTTGTTTGGACACTTGGCACCATTTGACAGTCAAAGAAATGTTAAATCCATGAAGGCTTAGCTCGCCAAAAATTGCTCTTGCAGACAAACAAATATCCTGTGCCGCCTACGCCTCTCCGCCAAACGCCTGTCTGGCATTTACAGATGGACTGCAATACGATCTTACATACCCTGCACACACTTGGAACAAGTCAATGTGTGTCAAACTGTCCATCACTCAGTATTCTTAATTTCACTACGCAATAGATAGCACCTGGGATTCGTCCCAAGGTGCTATCTAAATGTGATATATCTGCAAACTGCTTTTGCAGACATATTTTGTGATTGTAGTTGTAGGTGATTTTACAAGTGGGGCTTTGGCTATGACTTCATCCGCAATCACCTTGTGCAAAGCGCGGACTGTTCGTGCATACGATCACAAAATAAAGCGTTTTCTCAATATATTTAATTAAATAGTAATAACGTCGAAAGCAGAAACTGAGAGCATTTGCTAACATCATTTAGTCCACCTAAGCCACATTGTCAATTGAAATGTGGTGGCTGCATGTTTGT
Organism: Lampetra fluviatilis; assembly: GCF_964198595.1. Taxonomy (NCBI): domain Eukaryota; kingdom Metazoa; phylum Chordata; class Hyperoartia; order Petromyzontiformes; family Petromyzontidae; genus Lampetra; species Lampetra fluviatilis. The sequence goes on from NC_136310.1 coordinate 5,046,046, forward strand.
AATCCGGCAATTTGGAGGCAAGCGTTGGTGGATGATAATATATATTTGTGAAACTCCCGAATTCACTTGGCCGTAATGTTGCTTGAAGGTAGCAGCACAGCAAGAGGGTCTGTGAACCACCTGTACGGATCCTTCAGTGGTATCCCCTTGTCCGAGTGGGGGGGTTCTTCTGCAGATGCTCTGGTTTCCTCCCGCACACAAAACCCCACGTTTGACCCCACCACACACGTCCTGCCAAAATCGACTCCCTTCGGTATAACCATTTATACTGCTGGGTTGTACACAGGCTGCAGGGGATTTTAATAAATGTGTCCATTGTTTTAACAGCCGCGCCGGGAGATAGAGCCCGCGATCACTGGATTGTGCATCCAGTCTGCCTCTGATTACAGCACAGAAGCATGTATGTTTCTATGTATATTGAACTATGGAGGAGGCTCGTGAAGGACGCTACTGGTCAGTTGGAGGCAGTCGCCCTCCAACAACAACGGAGGGCAGAGGAGCAATGCTCACAACAACGGACGGAATGCCTGGTGGCTAAAATGCAGCAAGTTGGCACAGGAGGGGGCACAGCTGGTGCATCTGCCAGTCATCTCAGTCAATCGGGCCGTGGCTCCTGGGTCTGTCCCGTAACCTCCTGCCAGCGAGCCTTCGATACTTCACGTGGCCTCAAAGTGCACCTGGCCTGGCACAGGCGCCGTGATGACATCACCACCACTGAGTGGCGAACGGCGGCTGTTGTTGTTGAACTTTTTCCACACCCTACATAGCCAACCGTGTTAATTGGGAGGTACAGAGAGTGAGTGTGCTGCTTACTGCGAGTGAACGTTTGGTTTGTTCTTGTCTTGCCCAGGCCACAGAACCCATTTCTGGAGCACAGTGTCCCACTGTTCATCGCCTTCCGTTCAGTGGGGGACTGGTTGGATGTCATCAAGATGGGGCGTTACAGGGACAACTTTGCCGTGGCAGGCTTCAACCACCTGGAGTCAGTTGCACAGATGAGCCTTGAGTGAGTAACATTGTTTTTACTCGCTGCGGCAGATGGCAGTGGCATCAAAATGTGTTTTATGTAAAATATTATTATACATAAGTGAACTTATTTTTCTGAAATTACATTGGAGGGCTATACAGCACAACTGCGAAAAACAAACGCAGTTAAAAAAAATTCTTCTTCGGAAAGAATCTGTCGTAGGGGTCCCCAGTGTGTTACAGTATGATAGGGGCTCCCCCATAATGAATTACATACAATTTATTCTGTTGAGAAATATGATCTGCAAGCTTTTAAATGCTACTATTTGGGGGTCTTTTTAATGGACGATATTTTTTATTTCAATCTTGACTTAAAGCTTTCGTGACTGCAGGAATTCATGTTCTTAGGGCTTTCGGTAAAGCCACGTAGATAAATCAAATAATAAAAAAAATCACGATGTTTCGATTGCAACGTCGTGATATTGTCATTATTTATTTAGTTAGTTTGAATCTTCTATTTACTTTAAGAAACGAAAATATCATATTTACACAGAAAGTCATTATAGGTTGTTGCAGAAAACATATGTACAGTAATTGGTAAATATAGCAGCTATTAGGCTGTATACATTTCAGTTTTTAAACAAAATCAATTATTATTATTTTGGGATAGTTAAGTAATTTTATTTTTATCCTGTGCTTGAACAATGCTGCTAATGCATGTCATTAAAATGTATGCAATTTATAGGTTTCACAATGTTACGTTTTGAACAAAATTATTTTCAGCACCTTAATTAAATGCCCACGCTTCTGATGCTAAATAATTTTCGTTAGTTTTGCTCAAAGCCGTTTAAAAATACGACTCATCTCATCTATCCCACAGATAGAAAAATTCAATGATACGAGAAGTTTCTACTTGTCGTATGCAATAAAATCCCTCCTTATCTTCAGTTGCTCACCGACAATATTAAAGACAAAGATCCCCTACATATCCTTAACAGACTGTTAGGGCAAGTGCTGTTAGCAAGTTGCACCTATGAAGGTCGGCACGCACACGACGGGGTGGGTAGCCAACACCACGCCTGGCCGCCTTTGTCTCCACACTGCTGATGTTTACAAACTGCACCAGATACTCAATTTGAGACTGAGTCGAGATAGGGGAGGCCCACGACCAGTTCAGATAATCGTCACTGGTGATGGCCGTGAGTCGGATTCGAATTCGGGTCGCTGGGTTCATAACGCAGCGTTAACAGTTGCACCACCACTCCCCACACACGCACACAACATGATATCCCAGTGGCCAATTCATCTTAAACATGAAAATTGTATTCCAGGAATGCCTTCGCGTCACCGGTGTAAATAACATAGCGTCTGTCGCCACATTCTTTCGACTTACCACAGATTTGCAGATAAAAAAAATGTAATTTGATCTCTAGATAATAGCATCAATCACAGGGCGAGTTAAATACCATGAGCAAGAAAGGTCACAATTAAGAGAGCCCAGCCGAAGAGCAATAACAAAAACCCACAGATATGCCAATAACAGTGCCCGAAGAGGAAATTTATATAAAAAGGTGACATTTTTGCACAATTGCCCTTCTTCAAAGCACGGACGAGTTTCATCGTATGTGCACGTGCTATAATAAACAATTATAAAAAGTACGCACTGCTGATGTACTAACATCAAATGTTCATGATGTGCTGGATAAACGTCCGGAGAAAAGGGACTGCATTTTTGCCACGATTAATGTTTCGCCGTGCGTGTGCGTGTATTCCGAACAGTGACGTTATACGGATAGGCATCACGCTGGTGGGCCATCAAAAGAAGATTCTAAACAGCATCCAGATCATGAGAGCACAGATGGTGCAGATGCAGGACTCAGGAGTTCAGGTGTAAAGCGGCACTTTACCGGGACTGGCCCCCGAGCTTCTACGCCCTGCTCCCACTGCCCCCGGAGGGCCCCACGGCCGGCTCTTTATTATTTAAGGGAGAATTCTCCATTGCAAATGGAATAAATGGAACCGAATAGGGGTGGGCGGGGGGGGGGGTGGTGGGGAAGGGGGTTGGAGGAAAAAAAAGTAAAAGGCAAGATTGGGGGATGATGATGTTGAGAACATCTGCAACCGGCAACGCACCGCACGTGTTTCTGACGTGAAGCCGAAGAAGAAGTAACAATCGCGCGCGGCGCTTCTGAGACGACGTCCCCCTTTGCGCCCGCTGTGAGTGACGTGGTGAGCGGAGTGGGAGGCGAGCATGGACAACGCACGCCGCCGGTGGCTTGCGATTCACGGTGGCCGCGGATCGCATCTGCGCTCGTCTGTCCGATGAAAGGATGAACGTACACGTTTTTGCTTTGGTTTTATACTCGATATATTCACGAAGCTCTTGTGTTGTAGCAAATAATTACGGTCGCATCGCAAGTTTTGATTCCACGCTACTAAATGCTTGTACAAATTAGGAGCAGAAGCACTGACGAGTGGCAATTTTTTGTGTTTTTCCGATTGTGGGATTCTTTTCTCTACGTATTCCTTGGTTCTCAATTATATTCGTTGTTGACAACACCGTGATGACACCTGGAGGTTGTCAATCAACACCTTTTCATTTCACGTTTGTTGTGATAGTGCTATTTACCTAATAAGAACACAACATGATCAGAAACGTCATACCTCATTTGCAAGTCGTTGGGTTTATTTGACGTTTTACCAAATCACTGATAAACTGCACTCTCTGTGCTCTCACATGTGTCATTGAAATGGAAACTACAATTGCGCGTCATTGAAAAAGTATTCCCTGGCGCTGCACGTTTACAACAGGGCTATATGTTGTGAAGATAAGATACGGATTGATCAGGTTCATTCCAGGGTAACAATTTGCAGTTCTTTGTCAATCCACTGCTGGATAAAGGGCACCCCATTCTGTGTCAGTCGTGGCACTCTTGTTTGACCATACTTCACTGCTATGGTCAGTGCGAGTTGGTGAAGGGAGGGAATGCACGGCTGGGAATCTAGGTATCAAACTGCAGTTGAAAGAATCCAAATGGAAGATCTAACTACCTTATAGTTACATTTTTATTTAAAGCTTTCGTGACTGCAGGGATTCATATTCTTGGTTCTTTCTGTAAAGTCACGTAGAAGGAAAACAATAAAAGATAAAAAAATATATAAAACAATAAAATTCTCACGACGTTTCGACTGCAACACAAGCAATCATCATCAGGTGTGAAAAACACAGCATGACATTTTTTTTCTAATTTTCTTGCCGTGTTTTTTCACACCTGATGATGATTGCTTGTGTTGCAGTCGAAACGTCGTGAGAATTGTATTGTTTTATATTGTTCTTATTGTATTGTTTCCCTTCGACGTGACTTTACCGATAGAACCAAGAATACCTTCTAGTTGTATGCAAGTCGTGCAATATCATGTTGGAGGCGGTGCCACATTGTTTTGCACACCGAGCTATGAATCCTGCAACTTGAGCTTGATTCTCTTCCACAGTCATCAGTGGCGAGTAATGTCTCCACCGGGACTGGGTGGGTCCCCCTCCTTCACTAACCCTCGCTGACCAGTGTGGTGAAGTATGGTCAAATCAAGAAAAATTACATGACTGACACCATATGGTGGATTGACACTGGCCTGTATATTATTATGCTCATTTCACAAACGTATACACAATCATTATTTCTCATCTACAAATCATGAATACAAATTGCTTAACTTTGTTCATTAACTCCACCCATCCACCCACCCCTTGCGGCTAGCAATACAGAAGTTTAGCAATTAAGCACCACTAACATTTGGCGAAGCAGTAAAACAAAAAAATACATTTCCATAGAAATTTTACAACGCTCCATAAAGTCCAAACATAAAACTACGTAAAAATAAAGTACTAGAAGGACATGCTGGCAACGTCATAAATTGACAACTTCTCATATTATTATTATTATTATTGGGAGGCCAGGGAGGCGAAGGGCAATAGAATGACAGCGTGCACCTTGAGATGGTATTTGCAGCTTTACTTTGAGCAAACGGTGGAGCGATGGTTAGCGCACTTCACGACGAACACAGCGGTCCGAATTGAGATTGCTGGTCACGGCTAGCATCAGTGGTGATTAATTCCTGCACCGGTCCTGGTTCCCTCTTCCACCTTTCACCAACCTCCACCATGCGACGTGGTGAAGTACGGTGAAACAGACCCACAACATGACCGACACACACAACGTGGGGAGGCCTTCATCCAGCAGTGGAGTGATAAACCGCTATAAACTACTAAATGAATTGAGCAAACAGAAAAAGAACAATGTCCGGTAAAAAAAAAATGGGCCTTCATAAGATGTGCATAATAAACGAAGTGACATTCAGGCCATGAGAATGGTCATAAAATCACAAATAATTAGCCAAAACTGCCTTAAGCCAGGCATTAGTGAAGACATGTGAAAATTGTGCTGTCATAACCCGTTCGTGGCCATGCAAAAATAATCATTTATAAAGGGGAAATATGCCAAATGTTCCTAAGAGAGCAGCGGTTATGGTGACTGTATGTGCATTAAATCAATACTAAACGTATTAAGCTGGCATAGCCAGCTTCGATAAACGACAAACAGGGTGTTCGTAAGGTTGCGTTGCACCTCCCCCTTGTAAAGAGAAACTGTTTCGGTGTTGTGAGCCTCAAACCACACGAATAGTTTTGTTTCCCTGTGCTGATCGACAGTTGAGTACCTTCGGTAATGGTCATGGCATCCTTCACTGATCTGTACAAAACAAAAAAACGAATCCCGTTTCGTGTGTGATCACAGATATGGCACATATCGTTATCGACGATTACACATCAAGCTATAATTATTCAACACTGCTTAGCACCGACCTCACGGTTGCCAATATCATCACCAATTATTGTTCATGCTTTTTTTTTTCTAACACTTGGTTGAAGCAACTCTGTGACAGAAGCAGACTCGAACGCACACGGTGCTTCGATTACGAGAGTCTCGTTTCGTTGACTGTTAGTTGGCTAGGCCGGATCTCGTTGGATTTGCACGCAGGGGCCTGAACCTTCAAACGTCCTTTGGGACCGACTCAAGTGGACTCTCCTTAGCGGTGTGAATCACCGTTACGATAGCCCCCCCCCCACCACTGGAGCCAGACCTGTGTGTCCATGGTGACGTTATGCTTTTGGCAAGGCGCTTAACAGACATATGAGGTTCGACAGAGTCCCTTACCGGCTCTGGCTGGTCTAGAGCAGTGGCTCTCAAACCGGGGGGGGGCCTGGCTGGGCCTAACGTGGCAATGTCCCAGGGGGCAACGCGAGGTGCTTTATAAATCTGTGAAATTACATCATACGTGATAGTCATTGGTGAATAATCACGTATGCATCTGCCAACATAAAATAACTACGATAAATGTTCAATCCAGGCGGTAACTTAGGACGACGAAAAAGACCTTGCTAAACCCGTTGATCGTAAACAATGTGGTTTCCCAGAGGAACCAGCGAGCGTGAACAAATCATGTCGCGCGCGCGCATAGCGCCCGTTTTCTTTGATTTTATTCGCTTGCAGACACCAGCAGGTGAGGATATACCTCACAAAATGGACGACTGGTTGAAATATAGATGCTCATTATTGATACATTTATCATCTCAGAGCCATGTTGGGGGAGTCAGGCAAGGCGAGTTTACTCGGTTGAAACAAAATTCAACAAGGGGGATACGGGAGCCGAACAAGGTTGAGAACCACTGGTCTAGAGGAAGCCAAGAGACAGGCCTTTCGTTGGTGATGTTAACACAGGAGATGCCTATCGTGGTCCTACTACAGATGTCTCTTCTTCACACGTGAAGCAAAGTCATCGACCTGGTCTTTGCTCGGAATGGTACACAGCTAGCAAGTCACAGCCGTCCTATTTTTTTTGTTGCAGGTCAATTTTGTGTTCGCTGACACGTATCTCAGCATTGCTTCGGCTGTACGATTTGAGCTTTGAAAATTGTTTTCATTACCTTATTGACGTCCGGTTTCTTTGCATTTTGACGCCGATGAAGGATGGATGCATATTGAGGAAAGTGTCTGCTCTTCCAGTGGCTAATGTTCCCTTGCCACTATTAAAAGCAATGCAAGTCAAAAATATATATATCAAAAATATGTATTTGGATTTGAAAACATAGTCCTGCATTTTTTTTGCCAATATGGCTCGGACATGAATTAATATACAATAAAGTTGACATCCTTTGATAATTCTGCTCATTGTGCAGAGAGTGCATTTTGAAATGAAATCACCAAATTGACCACGGCAAATTGTTTTCAGTCGAATCCCATAAAAGGAGCGAAGGCACTTTTTGGTCTTCGCGATATACTTCACCAGTTTACAAAGGAAGCTTTACATGGCAATTCTCATTTACACTTTTATATCCATTGTCTGTATATATATATACACACGGTATAATCACACCGCAACTTGGAACTTTTGTTTTCACAGTTGCAATGCATGTCGTCAGACCGGTGTACAATTTTGTTAATTTATTAAGGCGTTTTTAGAGAGTGTTGCTTATCGCTTATGGCATAACCTCTGAAGTCCAAGAGCGCCAACGCAATGTTCTTATGAGAGAGTGGAGCAAAAGCTGTATCTTCCAATTGTGTGCGACGGGCACAAATAACATGAAAGCAACTGAAATAGTGCTTCGTGAATGAGGGTGGGTCACGTAAAGGCTGGTATCTCGGCTCATTATGCAATTTCAAAACAAAATAACATCTTTAGACCGGAGCCCTGGAAATGCAGGGTGATCCATTTATCTGTGCCCGACTAGAAATAGCGTATTCTTCAGATTGCAAGATCTTCTTAGGTTTTTTTTTTCGGTAAAGTCACGTAGAAAGTAAAATAAAATAAAAACAAAAATCACGACGTTTTTGTTTTTATTTTATTTTACTTTCTACGTGACTTTACCGAAAAAACCTAAGAAGATGATTCCTTGCAGTCACGAAAGCTTCAAATCTAGATTGCAAGATGCTCACGAAAAAACAACACACACCTCTCCCCCCCCCCAAACATTTTCCCCATGTCTCAATACTGTTACCCACACCTACCAGATCAAAGACACACACACACACACCAGACTACAAGATGGGACGCACCTGCAACTCTTGTTGTAAATTTTACAAGGAAAAAAGCTGCATTTTATAATCCAGAGAATACGGAAAATGAGAAAAATTGTCGACAAAACATCGCATTTCAAAGCAGCTACACGTCTGCTAACAATCTCAAAAAACGTATTAAATCTCCTCTGCAGGGAGACGGAGGCAAGAGCGTCAATAGACATCGGTGGGGTATCTATGAATGAATCGCCTTGTGCATTGAAAGAACACAATTAGTAAAGAGGCCATCTTACAGGTAGAGCATAATAGTCAACATATGTTACCAGATTTAATTAAAAGTCTTCAATCCGGCCCATGATTTGTTTAAGCAAGGAGAAGGCATTTTGCAACTTCGATAAAATGGCATTAAAACATCGCAAAAGGATACTCTTTTGCAGGGTTGATGACGTCACGCATTTGAATAATGTTTTTGACTCCTTTGACAACAAATGTTGTTGTTGTTTTTTTGTTTCCCCCCCCCCTCCCCGTTCTGATTCTGTGCGTCGGCAGTGCTCAGGGGCCGATTAGGTCCAGGGCACTGTCGTATTGACAGCTGCATTTGCAGTTATAGGGACAAATTGGGCTGATATTTGGTGTACGATAATGTATTGCATATGTGTTGCATATGTTTGACGGCTGGCTCTTGTGTAAATTTTTACTGCTGGTATAAAAAAAAACTGTAAATAATTACAGTATATGGTGAAGATTTATTCTCTTAGAGTTATTAATACCTCAGTGTCTGTAAAACTGTATTCACGTCTTACAGATAACTACTGTACGTAATATGATTGTTGCTTATCTTTTTTGTTTTCTAAAATAAAGAATTCAACTGTATTTTATTATCATATACATGCAGTGTCATGAATTGATTCCAGTTTATGCAACGTACCGAGAGGGGAAGGGAAGGGGGTTAAGGTGCAGCCCTGCAATTGCTTTCTCCTGCAACTGCTGGTGAGCGTTACACCCGTGGCGTACGAGTGTTGCATTAATTTATCGTACTCCCTTGTAAATCAAACAAATATTTATACATATATATATAAGAAACAGCATACCCTGTAAATGTAGCCATAAATCCCAAACATTTCCGAGGCTTTAACAGACGGAGGGACAGCTCTAGTAATTTTCGCTCCGTTTGAACAATATGCATGGTCCGTGTGATTAACAACGGTTAGATTTTGAAAAATTTGGTGGACCTCATTTTAACGATCTATATGCAGCAGCACACAATAATACATCTTGTTGTTCGTCACTTGATATAGTATTGCAAGCCAACCTTGCTCATAACGCATTGGCACTGCATGTTGTTACAAAAGCCAAAGCTTTGCTAAATATTTTTAAGGAAATACATTTACCGCTTATTATTTAGTCAAGTTTTGTACGTACGTACATACGTATGTGTACATTTATTGAGAGATCATTATTATTATGCACTGATGAAACTTGATACGTATTTTTATAATTTAGCCACCTCCAATTAGCACGTACGATGCGAACGAAGTTTAAAATACATACATACATAAAACAACCACCAGAGATGGCGTAACAATATAATATTGATCCCTTTGTCAATCCACTGCTGGATGAATGTGCTTTTTGACCATTCTTTACCACGATGGCAAATGCCGGTTCGTGAAGGGTGTGAAGATGGATGGAGGTGCAAAACTGATTGAGATTCCATTCATCCAGGATGGAACTATTGTCAAGATCAAGGTGGCATCAATGACCAAAGCCACTGAAGCTTTCATACCTCGGCAATGCGTTCTACCTTCTGCCAGATCCCGCAGCTGCTGCACAGTAGACACGCGCGACCTTCAATATCTACCCTAACGGCGTCCCACCATCTGGAAGCGGGGTTCCCAGCGCTGCGCACCAACGAATGCGCCACCACTTCCCAAACCCGTACATGTGTTAGCGCGCGTGTGCGCATGCGTGCGTGCGTGTGTGTGGTCAATAACCAGCAAAGTTCAAAGCCTCGAGACTAATTTTGTTGAAATGCGTTCAAGTTGGCAGAGAGTTAGCATTCTCTAATTGATTTGCAACAAGACAAAAGCACTCTGCCAAGATCAGAATTGGGCCCTTGGTAGTCAATTCACCTAGGACATTCGCTCGCTTTTCGTACATCACAAAGAGCCAAACGCTTCCGGTGAAACAATTGCGATGGGTTTTTTATGTCTGTAGCCAGGAGGCCGGCTGGACAAATCCCACCACGTGTGTTCTTTTTTTGCCTCGCAGACTCAATAAGCAATATTGTATCTCGACAAAAGCCTCACTTGGTTATAAAGCAATGCATTAAGCAAAGAAATCTATACTTTTTACGGTGCGTGCAATCACTAACGCGCAAAACTCGTACATATTAAAAATGCATGTGTTCCCTTAAGCATGTACTTTACACCATTTTACATCTTATTATCGCGATCAGGATTATTTTTAGAGACGGTAAGTTATTTTAAATGTTTACGGTGCGCAAAGTGTACAGTGGCATGTATGTCCCTGCGTGGCTGTTGAGCTATGCAAGTCATAAGAAAGCACTTGGTCAGGATCCCAATCGAAACTGGGAAATGAGGTTGTAATTGGAAACAGAAGAGGCCTTTTTTTCACGATGCCAGATCAAACAGATCCCCACAGAGGTAACCCAAATGTCTGATCTTCGTTTGTGCCAGTAAAAGAGAACCCATTATGAATGTAGAAATCTCACTTTTGCATTTGAATTGGGTACACGGCTATGCAATTGTAGTGAGTCAAATTTCGATTTAAAGCTTTCGTGACTGCAGGGATTCATCTTCTTGGTTCTTTCAGTAAAGTCACGTAGAATGGAAATAATAAAATAATAAAAATAAATTTTATTATTATATTATTTTATTATGTTTTATTTTTATTATTTCCATTCTACGTGACTTTACCGAAAGAACCAAGAAGATGTAGTGAGTCACTTCAGAGGCACTACTAGTATGAGGCATACACGTTCATTCTACACTTTCCACAGTATAGGGGATAACTATATACGGGCCAGGACAGCCGGCACACTGCCTGACCCAACACCGATGAGGAGGTGAAGACCGGGACGAAGACTTGTGAAGATGACGGGTTCCATTTCCAAACTGCAGCAGCCCCGACCCAGCGTCAGGGCCTCCCTCTTATCCTCCCCAGTGTGGCCTCCAATGGCTCAGGGCTCTAACCAGGAGAACGAGTGCTACCTTGATGCTCATTTGAGCAGGAAATCTCTTTTACTGTATCCTATTCAGAAAATAACGTTTTCATAAAATATTATTTTATATCAATGTGCATTGCTTCAATGGAATAGACAACATTAGTTGCGTTTTAACATATCGCGCAAGTATGTGGAAATCTTTGAGGAACTCGTGCACAGATGTGTTGTATCATGGCAGTAATATAGATAGGTTAAGGTACAGCCCTTGCATTTGTTGCTTTACGCCACTGCTGGTAGACAGGCCTCCACTAGAGATAACCCAACCAGAGAGCATGTGACCTACTCTTCCACGCTTGGCCAGACGTCTTGGAAGAGGTGGGGTTACCCACACTTTACCCCACCACACGCAACCTACCAATCACTTAACTGCACCTTTGGCTGGGTGGACAGAGGTGGGGGGATTTAAGAAATTTGCCCTTTCGTTTCAACGAATCCTGTACTAAACTAAAAAAAATCATTTTACCAAGTAAGGGGCCGTCCATAAATGAAGTCACGCGATTTTGGACGATTTTTAACCCCCCCCCCTCGTCACACGGCGTCACAAAAAGTCAGACCCCCCCTCAAATATGACGTCACAAAGATCTGCCCCTCCCCCCTCAAAACCATATTTCCATTTTGAAAATAAAACATGCTTCAAATCGCTTTAAACTATTGTCATTGTAGTGCGTATTTAATGTGGCGCTGCACTCTGATGTTGTTGGAGAAAACACCTTTTAAAACGTCTATTTAATAAAGTAGAACGTGGTGTCTATATTTATTTAAAAATTGCGCATTTTGATGTGACGTCACATTTCTCAAACCCCCCTCCCGTCACACATCGTCGCAAATGTCTGACCCCCCCCCCCCCCCCACCTAGGTGCGTGACGTCATTTATGGACGCCCCTAAGGGCCACTGAGCTATATATCTCGTTTTCAGAAGCGACCCGGCAACAAATGGCAGCTGAACGAAGTGGCCTATGACGTGTAAATGTATAGCAGCCATATGCTCTAAATGCATCATGGGACCTCCTTTGCCAGTACCAAAATATGAGAATTGTTTTTTCCCCTTTTTTTCTGGCAACAAAACCGAGTCCTCTGATAGTGCATTGTCTTTGCGCGGTACGCCTTTTGGCGTCCTCTGGTCTAACACCGTTTGAGGCTAGGCTCGAAAGAAAGCTGTCTCTGGTGTGGACCAATCAGCTTCAAAGACAATGCATATATTATCAGAGTATGTTGTTTCGTTTGCATTCTGACCACAAGTATTGTGGTTAATGCAGACATGATTCCTTGTAAAAGGTTTCAGTTTGGTGTTTTAACATCTTAACACCTGTTTTGTTGCCAGAAAAAAGGGGAAAACCCTATTCTTACTCAAAACGCATGTTTATAAATGTGGAGAGAAAAAACTGGAGTACCCAATGAAAAAATCCACGTGAACACAGGGAGAACATGCAAACTCCAAATATACAGCAGGTGTCAAGGACGGGATCAAACCCACGACCTCCTGTACACCAGGCGAGGGAGTTAACATCTCGCTACCGTGGCCCACTGTATTGCAAGTTCTGTGTGCTAACCATTACACCACGGCAGCATCCAACATAGATTTGAATGAGTAACATTTGTAGGCACACAAAAGCTTACCAAAATTGACTACGCATTCCAAGAATCCCTGTTAATTATCCAAAATCATGACGATTCTGAGAATCCAAATCCTGACCAATTTAAATGTATGAAGCCGTAATACTTTCAGTCAATTTAAGAAAATATTGTGCAATTGTACATTGTGAACAGCCACTTGTTATATACATGAATGCAAATTTGCAAATAATGATCAAAAAGTTATTCTTATGGGTCCTTGCGTCTAATTTGCAATTGTCTGGTTTTATGGCCACGCTTTCATTGGAATCCACTTGTCTTTTTCTCACTGTTGTAAACTGTTGTCACTATTCATTTAGTATGTATAAGTGTCCCTTGAAATTACATTAGGTTCAAATTTGTGCACTAAATCTCTGCTCTTTTTTATTCATGCAAAATGCCGTATATACAAAATGCGTAAGTAGTGTAAACTTGGCAATCTAATTAGTTTGTCATACATTTGTTCTATTCATAAGCCTGAGGCCTCCATGATTTCCTTTGAAAAAAAAAAGAACAGGAAATATGTTTTACGTGAAACATTTGATTTAACGGACAATCTATTTTGGAGGAAATATCAACTGCGATAAACGGAGCCGAGCCTGGCTGATACTTGGATGGGCGACCACCTTGTACCTGCCAGGTATTGGTGGGGGGGGGGGGGCGCGTGGGGTTTGTGAGATAACCATGGGATGGCAGCGCTGAGTGTCGTCAACTCGTACTCCCACCTGAAGACGATTGCTTGTGTGTCAATCGAAACGTCGTGATCTATTATTTTTTTCTACCTACGTGACTTTACCGGAAGAATCAAAGAGTATCGTACTCGGGAGTTTTTTCGGGGAGCTCCAGTGTTCTCCCGCGCAAGTAAAACACTCACGGATGTAATTGATCCAAACATCTCAATGTGAAAGCTTCCTGAAAAATGATCATCAGCCATGACTGATCCACAGCTGGATGAAGATCTTCACGAGCCGTCGCCTTTTCTCACAGCCCTGCAATGTAACAACCATCCCAGAAACTGCACATGAGCAGAATATCATCGCTCCATCTCCACTGTGTGTGTACGCTAGGAAGCATTTCACTCCTTGGCTGCAACTCCATTGTTAATGTCGACTATCATCCATCATCGCTTCGAGTGTCCTGCCCAAAGCATTCAACATTATATCTTTCATCTGTGTACGTTCTCTAATCCTCCGTCTTTTTCTTGGTGTAATTACAAGCGTACATCTGTCCAAGTTTCGTTGCACACTTTAAACATTTTGTTCCATTTTCCTCATTATGTCCACATTTCTGGGTAAATAATAGGCATTATTATTAACAAACAGTATGTCAAAGCAATGACTGATGAATATACCAAGTCCTCGTGCTCGTACAAGACAAGTCCATTCCTGAGTCCAAGAAACCCGATTTTGTCTGTTGTGAAAATGTAGCTGTTCACTTTCAAAAGCAGATGAGATTCAGTAGCGATATTCTCAAAGAGGAAACGGGCATATTTTCTAATTATCATGCCGCATCTCTAGAGCCTTGTTGGAGCCTCAGGGGATAGAAATTTTGAAAGACCGTGTCGTAAAAGTAAACCAAGCAGTTATTGAACGAGCGCTGGCGTAAAGCACACGAAAAGCAATCGAGGTTATTCCCGTTATCATTCTGTGTGGGTTACAAGAAAATGCAAAAATATATCGGGTAGGGCACAGTGCTAAAATTGATTGCCAACATTACACGTGGAATTATTACCGCCACACAACATCAACGACAATGACTGACTCTCCGAAGAGCTTTCGAGTCATACCGCATGTCGCTTGGAACGATGACCTACGTTTGACTCGGCGTTCTGGGCATCTGAGGAAGCCCATTCGCTGCATGAAGACTCTTCCTCTGGTCTAGCACCAATTGAGACGAAGCTCAAAAAAAGCCGTCTCTGGTGTGGAGCAATCATTTTCAAGGACAATGCATATATTATCAGTGTGTTTTTTGTTTGCATTTTGACCACAAGTATTGTGGTTAATGCACACATGATTCCTCGTAAAGAGGTTTCAGTTTTGTTGCAAGAAAAAAGGGGGAAACACCTATTATTATTTTTAGAGTTGTTTATTTGTTTAATCTGACATAACGATGAACGATGAACTGTAAAGATGCCCAGTGAAAGAAAGATGAAAACTATGCACGTGTACGATTTGTAACTTTTGGCAAACAAAAATAGAAAACGTTGGGATGCCTTCATTGCACACACAGATCACTCATGACGCTACCCTCTTGTAAAAATGCACAAAGCAGCCTGTACTAATCTCAAGTGAGTATTCTGCACCGTAGCTAATTGCTATTTTTGGACTAAAACAAAAACATTATAATGAACAAGGCGTGTGATACAATTATGTAGAGGAAAGTCAACCTGACCATCCATATCCTACCAACTCAAAGCTTTGAAGGGGGAGGGGGGGGGGGAATCCAGGCCCATAGCCAAGCTAGAACTTTCTTCTAGAATGCAACAATCCCTACCCCCCTCTCACCATGTCGACCCCATTGCCTGCTGCCTTGTGCCCACCCACAATATCTCAGCTGGTCACGGGACTGGTCGTGGGCCCTTCATGTCTGACATTACACTGCTCAAAGCCACTGCGTAGGTTTTCGCGGTTGTGTATGCGAGGCTCTCACGATGCGATTCGTATCGCGTGCTGTTGGGCACGCTGTCCGACACGGGCTTCATTGTGCCCGGGAGCAGATTTGCACACGGATATTTTTCACACGAATACTCTGCCCCCCAATGAAGTTGGAACCCCCAAACAATTTTTGGGTATGATCCGAAAACCCGAAATTAAGATGTAAACTATGAACTATTTTTTTTATTTTCCAGGTAAGACCCCCACTGAGCGAAATAGATCTTTTTCGGAAGTGACCTGGTCACAAATGATAGCTCAACAACGTGGCATTTCAAGTGTTAATTTATATTGGCCAAACGCATGATGTTGATTCTTCGTGTGGAGGGAAAACCCGGATGACCCAGAGAAAACCCCACGCGACGACGGAGAAAACATGAAAACTCCAAATATACAGCAGCAGGCGTCAGGGTCAGGATCGAACCCACGACCTCCTGTATACCAGGCGAGGTAGTTAACATCTCGCCATTGTGGTGCCCATCGCTCAACCTTATTATTCAGGACGCGACTAGGATGACCATGGAATGAGAGCACTAAATGGAAGAATGCCTTAGCGTTATCTACATTCCCTGCCAACTCCATGGCAACATTTTCCCAACCGTGGATGTCTCGGCACCGTGAAGGAGCCACAACGAGACTGAGTTGTGGCACCGCATTGGAATACCTGACTCTTACTACACATCTTCTTGGTTCTTTCGGTAATGTCACGTAGAAGGGAAATAATAAAATAATAAAAAATAAAACACGCGACCACGGAGAAAACATGCATACTAATAATATAATTGTATTATGTTTTATTTTTATTATTTTATTATTTCCCTTCTACGTGACTTTACCGAAAGAACCAAGAAGATGAATCCCTGCAGTCACGAAAGCTTTAAATCGAAATTCTTACTACACACCTCGTCATGGAGCATAAACCATCACGCGAACTCCGATCATCCTCGCAACGGCGTGTGGCTGGCAATAGAACAAAAATGTTCACCGCATTGCTTTCAGGTGAGCTTCTGCGGCCGTCTGGAATGCTCTTCCTTCCGATATTAGGAAGCCACTGAAGCTATGCACTTTAAAATCACATAGATTGAAAACTCACTTCTTTAGACCTGATTTTTGTATTTAGTTTGTTATCCTTCCTCCCCCTGTACCTACGATTAGCACGGTTGGCTACATACGGCGCAAAAAAAGTTAAACGTACATACTGTACATACAACCGTCGTTTGGCACACTCTTAACTCATGTGGATGCAGCCCGTGGAGCACAACCACGGCAGATGCGCTCAGCTCCTTCCGTGTTTACAACATCATCAAGACGATTGCTGGCAGTGGGGCCCCAGAGAGATTACGGCGTGGAAATAAAAGTGTGTGTAAAAACAAAACGAAAGTTTGAGAAAGAACGCTCGGCGGAATTGGCCGGTGAAACAAATGAAAGACAAATAGGTCTAGACCAGTGCCAGTAAAGAGACTGGACAACCAAAAACCTTTCAACAACATTTGGTCAGTTTCCCAAACAAATGCCGTCAAGTATCACTCACTCGTGTGTATGTATATATGCACACATGTACTTACACGATAAACACATACACGTGATGTGCTCCCGTTTTTTGTAAGAATCTGACAAACCTGCAAAAATCAGGCTCGGGTACAACATTTCAGATGATCCCAGAAAAGCCAGTTCCAGATGTATCCACAGACGGTGAAGATACGAGAGTTCGTGTCCATAGCAGACTCTGCAACTTTACAGGAAAGGCACCCCAAGCTCTTCTTTCAAGACGTGCACTATTTTGTACGACTTTAAACCGAAGCACCTGTGAGACTACCCATGGGATGCGTGAAGGTGTATGTATAGTGGCATGGGTTGGAGCTTGACATTAAGACGTGCTAATCTTAATAAGTTCATGCCTAGCGTGTGGCACCTAGATGGAGAGGCAATCGACGGCGTTTTGGGACAGCAAGTCGGATAGTACATTTTTTCATGTTTTCGCTACAGCTTGTGCATTTTGGGCTTGGCGGGGGGGAGCAGTGTGAAGGCAAAACGCTTATTAAATCGAGGCATGAGCGATCATTTATTAAATTCTTTACAATTTACAGTTTATTTGGAAAAACCCACCGCCAAATGTAGACGTCTGCACGTCATCTCAGTCATGGGGCTTGTGTGTATCTCACGACGGTGATCGGTGTGATTTTATTATTTCAAATATTTTCTGCCACTGCTGTCAGCCATGAACGGGAATCAAACTGTTCCACCACAATGTTCATGAACCGTATAACAATGCGTGTGTGTTACTGACATCTATCAAATAGATATAGTAAAAGAAAATGTAAACACATGCTCTCTATACATTATTAATTATTCACTTGTTCGAAACTGAAATTCAAGGAATATGGGTTTGCGAAACTCGTGGGTTTCTTTTTTTACGTCTCACAGTGTGGAGGATGAATCCCATCATATGAATATCTAATTATCTACGAGTAATAGCTCGCAATTAACATATAATTATTACGTGGCAGAATAATCCATTGAGGGTGATATGCCTTTCACCTTGCAGCCAGTTACGAGTCTACGCCTTTTGTAACATGGAAGACCGCACGTGGAGGCGAACGGAGTGAGGATGAGTGGGCGTGTGTTTTACCGCTTCAGTTCATCTTTCTGTAATAGGGGAGGATACTTTTTTTCTCAAGGCAAAAGTGTCCAGCAACAGTATCTTTAAGCAATTGAATGCATTTTTTTGTTTTTAAATCCTTTATATTAAGTTCGCTTGCTTGCTTATGACCGTGCAAATCTTTAGGTCGATTTTTAACCCACTTCCCGTGATCCAATCGAGCTGACATTTTGCACACAGACTCGTTGTGCGTGACAATGCATTTTGGTGAAAAAAATTCCAAAATTTTACACTGTTTAGGGAATTTTTTTTAAATATTTAATTACCAATTGTTTAATGCTGCCAGAGGACGAGAGGACTCTAGCCGCCCCGATGCCACGCATATAAAGGATTTATAGTGAAAAACTTTGTTTTTACGGGTTTACTTGTTTACCAGGTAAGGCCCACTGAGCTATATGGCTATTTTTCACAAGCGGCCTGGCCACAAATGACAGCTCAACGAAGTGGCGTTTGTGGAAATGCATAGCAGCCAAATCCTCTAAGTTTATAAATGGGGAGGGGGAAACCTGGAGAACCCGGAGAAAAATCCACGCGACCATGGGGAGAACATGCAAACTCCAAATATACAGGTGTCAGGGTCGGGATCGAACCCACGGCCTCCTGTATACCAGGCGAGGTAGTTAACATTTTACCACCGTGGCAACCATTCGCTCATCATCGAGAACTGCCTTTTACATCTCACGCAGAGCATGGCAATTTAACTGTAAACCGTCACCAGCAAATAGCAAAACTAATACAAATCACAAACATTAAAATTAAAACTTGATACAGAGCAAAAAAATCTATATTCTGTCCGATGTACACGATGAAAGAAACATCAATACCATGTAAATATTCCGAAGGAATTAATCCGATTTACAACGGAAGACGGATCGAGAGGGGAGTGTGGTCGTTGATGAAGGCCAGGGAGGCTGTTTTTTGTGGGCGCACTGCGTATTATTGCTGCCCTCCTCCGATTTTCTTTTTTTGTTGGCATGCTGATTTTTTTTCGCGCCGTACGTAGCCAAACGTGCTAAATCGGAGGTGCTGTTGTTGCTGCTGTTGCTGCTGCTGCTACGCTCACGCACCACGAATCTCTCTTGCAAATAAACCGGGCAACTGGCTAAACGGAACCACACGTGTAACAAATGAAATTAATACAAACTCAACTTCTCTCTCTCTTGTGTCTGGCCACATTAAATTGGCACAGAACGCCTTGCACCTTGCAGAGGCGTGCCGTTATTTGGCTGGACAGAGTCGAAGAGGTAGTGTAACGTCCATCGGCGAAAACATATTTAACGCTGTGAGCAAAAAGCATTGTTGACAGCGCACGTGGAATCAACAAATCTTGCTTTCCACTGCTCGCTATAAGCAGCACTAGCGTATGAGTCATGTTTAATGTGGAAACAAAATTCTGGGTTTTTCCTTGGAACACTTGGATCAAAAAGAGCTGCACTGTAAGCAAAAAAACCAAGGTAACTACTTGCTAGTGCCAATGCGGAAGAAAGGGCAGTGTTCTTCATTCATTTTCAGAGGGCAGAGGGGGGGGGGCACTTTCGCCGATAAGACATCATCAGTGTGAGGGTCGCCACACCGCCTGCAAGACAAAATAATTCACTTCAACACGTAGGTTGTCGCGACCAATATTATCCATAACAGAGGATGTGAAATCACTGGCGAAACGTCGTACTCGAATTGTGAATGTTGTGGGTTTACTATCCAACACACCGGTATGCTGTACTAGTAACCAATTTGGCATGTTTTGTTTACGTGACACACCTTTTCTAATTGGCTGTGTCGGGTGGTGGCGGTTTAAAGACACATTTGCATGTACGCGACCTCACCCAAAAAAAACTCTATTGTGGAAAATAGTTCACACGTGTATTGTTAGGGGCTGCACTAAAGCCCACCAGGGGCTGCCAGTGGTCACGTGGACCTTGCAATGAAGATTACTGCCCTGGAGAGCCACTCGAGAGAGGCATTTTGGCCTTCTCTTCCACACCGGCAAGACGTCTTCAAAGAGCTGCGGATACGCACACTTTACCCCCACGACACGTGACCTACCCAAATAGCTGTAGTCTACCCATTCATCCTGTCAGGTGGACAGAGGAGGTGATATTTGGGATGTAAAAAACTAAATTGCCCATCGCGTCAACTGCCGCGCCAGGATATCTAATCAAACTGGCGACATCTGAATTGCAAGTTCAATGTCCTGACCATTGCACCAGGAACAGCATGCTCGTGGGAAATTAGGGGATGAAGGTTGACGTGAAAATGCTGTGCGCGTGTCAATATGAGTGAAGGTCATGCACACATAAATTCTTAAAATGTACAAATGAGTCATTAAAGTTGCAAGAGCTTTAATAGGACTGCATTACAGAACGCGATGCGTGGGAAACAAATACATATTTTATTCACTTCGCATATGCAGCGGTGGAAAATATGTATGCAGTCGTCTTTGAGCTGCAATATCTTATTAGCATCACCAAACAATGAATACACATTGTTTCAGCTGTTCACGGGTGATATCACTTCGCATATGCAGCGGTGGAAAATATGTATGCAGTCGTCTTTGAGCTGCAATATCTTATTAGCATCACCAAACAATGAATAAACATTGTTTCAGCTGTTCACGGGTGATATCCAACCGATCATTATTAGAGAGCGAGCATCTCAAACATTACTCTCAATATACCTGAAAAGTCGAGATTTGAAGTTTTCGTGACTGCAGGGATCCATACTCTTTGGTTCTTTCGGTAAAGTCACGTCGGTATAAAATACAACACATTTGTATTCGTACAAAATAAAATAAATGTAATTTATTGTATTTTATGCTTACATGACTTTACCGAAAGAACCAAAGAGTATGGACACCTGAAAAGTGTTTTGTGTTCACCGAGTTAAATATTACTATGACTCTAGCCGCCCGTGATCAAATCCCCCCAGGGGAATGCATCCGATCTCGTCAGGTCTCAGACGCCAAGCAGTCTCGAGGCTGGATAGTGATGGGGGGGGGGTGACTAGCAGGCACAAGCACAGGTGTTGCAAGGCGCCTCGATGTTATGTTGTCAGCAGAGCGCAGTGCAGCAAAATCTTCGTGCCGTTCCGTCTGTGTTTCCCACCCACGCCGACCCATTCTTACCAGAGCAGTGAAGTCGGATAAAAAATTAACTCGTAAAAACAAAGTTTTTCACTATAAATCTTTTCTATGCGTGGCATCGGTTTTATTTTATTATTCATTTCTGTTTTTCTTGAGTAAGAGTTTCATTTTTATCACATTGGTATTTTAAATAAAATATGAAAAAAAAAATCCTAAAAAGTGGAACATTTTGGAAAATATTTTTCACGAAAAGAAATTGTCAGTCACAACGAGTCTGTGTGCAAAATTTCAGCTCGATTGGATCACGGGAAGTGGGTTAAAAAACGACCGAAAGATTTGCACGGTCGTAAGCGCGCAAGCAAGCAAGCAAGTGAACTTAATATAAAGGATTTAAAAAGGAAAACCCACCACCCACACGGTGGGGACTCATCCAGCAGTAGATAGACATACGGGCTGTACACGTGCATATTGCTAGCTGTGGAGGATTTACTCTGGATGGGAATCGATTACATCCTGCCGACACGATTATCGCCATCACGTCATCTCAATCGTGTCAGAATTTGTATTTCCCTTTTGTTTATTTTTATTTTTAAAATGCAAACATTCATAAGAAATTAGTTTCATGGGCCAAACGTGAGGGTCTTGTTGTGGCCACTGCCTCATTATAAGGTGGCCCTGGGGCGTGACTAATGATTGCAGTATTCGGTTCTCATTATTACCGACTTACCGTATTTTCAGGATTAAAAGATGCCCCAGAAAGTAAAACACATCCCAAACTCGTGGTTGGTGTCAATAAATTTAAACAAAGATAAAGACTCCGCTGTCCCCCCCTCCCCCCCATATAGCCTTTGACAGACTGTTGGGGCAAGTGCTGTTAGTGAGCACCTATGAAGGTTAGAACGGCACACGAGGGGGTGGATGGCCAGCACCATGCCCCAGCCGCCTTTGTCTCCCGAGTGGCGATGTTTACGCACTGCACCAGATACTCATTTTAGGCCAAGTCGACCTGCGGGAGGCCCAGGACCGATTCAGATATTCGTCGCTGGTGTTGGCCATGAGCGGGAATTGAAATCTGGTCGCCGGCTTTGGAGTGCATCGCCCTAACCGCCACACTTCCTCGTCGCGTACACGCACTCACCTCCCAGATGAAAAAAAACACATCCCCTGAGTTTCGGATTCAAATCCAGGGGAATGCGTCTTATAATCTGGAGAATACGGTCATACTACCAATACACAGCATGCCATATTGCTCGCTGGGGTTCGGTCGTCTCTAATGGCTATGACCCCATCACTGTGGACGGGGGGGGGGGAATACTCACCGCAAAACACTTAACATATGCACGAAATAATCGTCATTTGTTAAATCCCCCAACGTAATTATCTTATTGTACTGCAGCATCTGCGTGAATGATAAAGCCGGTTTTGTGAGAGGCAACGGTTTTCCTACCCCTCCCCCCTTTAATTCCTACACAACTAAAATTTCCCATTACCACACTTGGAAAAGCTGAAGTAAGATAAGGAGGACACATTCATGACTAATCGAGTATAAAGGAGCAGTAATTTAGGCGTTTTGATGGTTGTCACCCCAATCTATTTAAGTGCCGCAAATTAGCAGGCCGGTCCACATATTTGGACATGAGACGTGGTTTGCCCTTTCATGTGACAGCAGAAGTGAAGAATTCCAAAATCGTTGTGAACTGCTGTACTATTTGTGGATTATTCAGTCACATCAGCCCACTGTATCATCAGCAAAAATGTTTTTGACGCATGCAAATTACTCATCTCAAGGGGCCCTTGCTAAATGTCTCTTGTCGTCTCGTAAATCTACTTTGATCGGCATATTCCACCCGATGTTGTTATTATTATTAGCGCGGCTACATTTATTTACTTGGAAAAGCCTCACTGGCTCTCAAGACCCTTATTGTCCAAGAGTGCCCTGCTTAAGTTTCAGTCGGGGGTAACGATATGCCGTGTTTCGATTTAAAGCTTTCGTGACTGCAGGGATTCATCTTCTTGGTTCTTTCGGTAAAGTCACGTAGAAGGTAAATAATAAAATAATAAAAATAAAACATAATAACATTCATTCAGACGCTGTCTTCCCGACAGACCTGTTCTTCACCTGAGGACGGCTGCTTGCGTTGTGGCCGAAACGTCTTGAGAAATTATTTTATTATGTTTTATTTTTATTATTTTATTATTTCCCTTCTACGTTACTTTACCGAAAGAACCAAGAAGTTATGCCGTGTGTTCTCCAATTAAGTAATGCAAGTCATATAAAAAAAAATCGGGACCATTGCATGCAATTTTTTGGGGGGGGGGCATTTGATGTTATCTCTCCGGCCTTGTACACAGGAGGTTGTGTGGGTTCGATCCTGACCCTGACGATGCCTGGAGTATACTTGGAGATCACGTGATCTCTCCACGTGCTGGCCTCGTGCTTTTTTTTATCCTCCAAGGCCTCTGGTTTTTGCCCTACACATTTAGAGAAACGTGCATTTACATGATTTCAGAATTCCTAATATGTATTTATACTGGAGGAATCCGATGAGCTGCAATAACCCTTTTGCACATATGTCCAGTAGGGGCGAATATAAATGTCCACGTGTGATTTGAGCCAATTCAATGAGCACGTGGCCAGGTCGCCTCCGGAAAGAGCTCATAGCTCAGCGGGCTTTTCCTGCAAAGTTTGATTTTTATTATGAATTACATCTTTGTAGGTATGTATGGTGAACTTCGTTCACACCGTACATAGCCAACCGTACTAATTGGAGGTACGGGGAAATGACGACAGAGAAGTTGTAAAGAAATTCGTTTTCTGTAGCTCATCTGAAAGCACACAATGCAGTGTTCGATGGTTAGCCAAAAGCTGCTGTGAGGATGACCGGAGTTTGTGCGATGGTTTATGCTCCATGACGAGATCGGCAAGGTATTGTGGTTCATTTGAGAAACAGATAGCGTATATATCTTTACTGCGCCAGTGAACACTGAATATTAACCAGGGCTGCCGTGGGCTGCAACCGCGAATCTCTGCAACAAACAGGAAAAGCGTGACTGCCGAGACGAGTAACTGCCCATTTGGGAAAGGATGGACTGCATCTCGAGCAAGAAGCTAGGCATGTTTGTGTCCATTTAGGTTTGAAAAACAAGCAATTCTGTTTCACAAATTCTCAAACATATTTGTCAAACCTGTGTTGGCAGAGGTGCACAAGCGAAAATAGCATCAATGACACTGCAATAAAAGGGACACACTGGTGAGGAGTTAAAGTTTGAGCAACGGCCCTTATTCATGGCTAAAAGAGAGAAGGGAGAGAGATAATCCCGCTGCTATGAGAAGGTCCATTGCCCAACACGTCACACTTTATACATGTTTTATTTTTACAGAGTTCTGTTGTTGACGAATGTGATGATGGGTTGTTGTTTTTAAATTTCGTGTATAAGATTTGCTGCCTGAGCGGGCACCGAAGAGAGCATTCTAATTGTTTCCATCCTTACTAATCTGCTTTGATTTGTGACAAACGTGCCATATTTGATGTGCATTTAATTCCAAATTGAATGACATCGAACGGACCAAAGCCCAGTAGAATGCATAATCTTTTTTTTTAAGTACATATTAGGAAGATATCCGCTTTGTAAACGTGAATAGTAAGAGACTAAGCACAGTGTGTGACTTCAATCATATCTGCACACCGCATTGTCCATAATAATTTGTGTTCGTTTAATTCTTTTTAAATTGAAATCTGTTTGAGACGTCAGAGTCATTGTTCATTCTGGCTTTTAGTCGCATTAGCATGTGAAGAGCTGAATTCAATTAATCTTTTCTTTCTGCCGCCTGCCTGCCAGCGAAGAGTCAGTCCTCTTTTGCCATTAACAGTGTGTGCAAAAAAATAGTTTCTCATTTGGCAACATATAATTTTACCGTGTGTGTGGCATACGTATGATATTATGCGACGGATAATATTTTCTCATGTAACCAAATGTCAGGTTGCTACAATGGGAATGTTCTATGAAGGGCCACTGGCCAAAACGTTGCATATTCCACACATTAGCATATATTTCCTTTTAAGGCCACACACACACACAGTGTTGTTGATTAACACATTGATGTATACTTTTTTTGTTATTTGTGCTCTCGCACCGCTGGCCAATGCAGTATCGGCAAAATAATTTGTATCATGGAAATTGATTAGTCGTACATGGCAACATTGGATTTCCGACTCACCTGAGAAAAATGCGTCGGCAGATATGTGAAAAGGTCATCTCTGTGACCATCTATTACAACAAATGACAGTTGCACTGTGCACAAATAAGTTATAAAAACGCAAGACACTTTGAACATCGGGTATTTGGATAACCATCGAACAAAGACGGTCACTACATCGCGCGCTTTCAGATGCTCTTCTGCGGCCGTCTGGAACGCTCTTCCTTCCGGTATTAAAAAGCCACTGGAGATTTGCACCTCCAATTAGTACGGTTGGCTACGTACGGTGCGAAAGAAGTCCAACATAAATCCACAAAAGTGAGTGAATGTACGAGAGATTAAGGAAATATGACCGGGGGGCGAAACGGTGTGGATTTGTGAACATCTTTAGAAAATGTTACACCGTGTACAAAGACTGCCTTTGGGTGTGGGTAGTTAATTGGTCGGGGTGGATACGTGACATTTTTGTCTATTCCTGAGATGTTACCAAATAGGTTCAGGGAAATGTAATTGTTACAATACTATTTTTGAGGCCATGTTTAAAACACGTCAAGGCAGTACAGTTTGGCATGAATAAGTTGCATTTTAAAATGTATATTTATGGCACCACTGCTGTTGTATCACAAAAGGAAATGACACTTAGATTTTTTTTACTACTTTGAAGGTAAGAAAAACTAAACAAAAAGTCACTAGTTTTCAATTCACTCGGCCACTCCCCTGCACATTCCAGTGATTTCCCCAATGTGCAGCCGCCACATCTCCAATTCAACCCACGATCCACATCACCCTCGTGTGTACAAAAGCCTGGGCCCTTCGCCCCCCCCCCCCACATTCCCTCACAACAATACCATTTACACTTGCTGCATATTGTGCGCGCAGACTGCCTAATGGACGTGTTAAGCGAGTG
This sequence comes from Lampetra fluviatilis, assembly GCF_964198595.1. NCBI lineage: Eukaryota > Metazoa > Chordata > Hyperoartia > Petromyzontiformes > Petromyzontidae > Lampetra > Lampetra fluviatilis. Next base: position 5,072,434 of record NC_136310.1, read on the forward strand.
TGGAATCACTGAAATAAATCATTCGTGGAAGCACAATTTAACAAAATAAGTTTCCAGGTGGCGGAACGAAACGTCGGACACCGTGCCAAACGGCACGCGGTGCAACCCATGAAAATGCAAAAAACCGAGTCAGTTGTACAACGCGCAATACTCACATGGAATGTTCACGAAATCTCACGAGGGGGAAGAAACAATACGACGAAGTTACATTTTTGGTGTACGAACGCTCGCAGAATTGTACAAACGAGGCAAAAAAAACATAAAAAACTTTACAAATGAGCCTTAAAAAGGCACGAGGCAAAAACAGATGATGTACTTCTCGAATCTAATCAAGAACATAAGGTGTCTTAAATCATTGCATTGCTGGAGGGCTTGATCATTATGTTCCTAACATGGCATGAGCCGGGCGTCATTTCTCACCAAATATTTTTTTTTCCCAGAATGCTGCCAGGCGGTGCGGCGGTCACGTACGTCACCCGATTTCACGCAGCAGACATTCGTGCATCCTTATTAAAAACTGTTTATCTTAAGGACATGCAAGCTACATTAAAAGCACTGCCCCTTAGGGACGCATCGTAGCCCTAAGCGGCACTTCGCTCACGTACGGTTTATTTTTCTGCGCACACCGCAGTATTGCGCGCGGGACAAAATAAGGCGATGTGGATGCGGCATTGCCAAAATAATACCCGAAAAGGCGTTCCGGACTGATCCGGCTGCTGTGAATCGCACCTCCAATTAGCACGGTTGGCTATGTACGATGTGAAAGAAGTTCCACATACATACGTGCATACTCTGGCACAAACATGATACTGTGTTCGACCTCAGAGAAACGCGGCCAACAATAATGAGCATAGCCGAGCACTTGTTCTAATCTGGAGAACCAGTGTGGGTATCGGTGAGAGTTGATCTCATCAATCGCTTCATGGTAATTTTAATTCTGGCTCATAAGTTATAATCCACGTTCCGCACGGTTAGCGATTTACCCAGTGCCGGATTAAGCTAGCGCGGGGCCCGTAGCATATGTTGTAAAGGGGCCCTAAATATAAAACACACAAATATTAAAACACATACATTTTTAACGTGCAGAGTAAAGTAACTGCTTTTTCTTATTTGCTATCCAGCCAGTTAATACGACGAACCGCTAACCTTAAACACGCAGTCGTTCATAAAAGTTGAAGGCAGTATAGTACTATAGTAATGGAGCAAGTGCAAAATCACTGAACCGGAATTGATAGCTTGAAAGCATGTAGCGCAGGGCCCTTGAAAGTGCGGGGCCCGTAGCATGTGTAGCTACTTTTGCTACGAGGATAATCCGGCACTGGATGTACCGTGCGAAAGAAGTTCAACATACATACAGTCATAGTTATATCGTGCAGCAAGTGCTTGCTTCAAGTAGCACAGAGAGTGCACACACCGCGTGCTACTTGCCTGCTTGGTGGATGAGAGTGGTCCCTGGTGAGCCCTTATCTTGAGAGCACTAGGTACAATACCCCTTCACGTTACATCTCCATTGGACGTGAATGTTCTGGTATGCAAATGACGGGAGGGAAACAAAATCCCCATCCACAGGAGAATATAATAGCGCAGGCCGGAAAATCAGGAGGCTTAAACAACACGGCAAAATCATGTTCGTACGTTAAAAAAAAACATCAGCATTTCCTGAACAGGTGCATTGTGGTCTTAGGTGACCAACAAAATATATTTGAACAAATATCACCGACTGACAGCAGCAGTGATCTTTTGATTGTGACCTGAGACACAAGGCACCCAACCACAATGCACTTCTTCAGGAACTGCTAATGCATACGCACAGAGGTTGTGTTTTTTCTTACTTTACCACGTAGTTTGGTAACGTGGATTAAAAAAAGTCAGTCATCTCGGTCAGTCAACCCATGGCACCTGGGTCTGCCCTGTGATCTCCTGCCAGCGGGCGTTCGACACTTCACGTGGCCTTAAAGTGTACATAGCCTGGCACAGGCACCATTGTGATGTCACGACTATTTCGTGGCGATTGGCGGTTGTTTTTATTACACGTGTTTTTTTGTTCTTTAAGACTTTTGCAAGTTCTTGCGGGCAGGTTGGCCGATAGAGGACACAATAGATTTCAGTCTCCAGCTGTCCAAACCTTCCACAGGCCACCGATGACCAGACCTTTAATTTCGCCAAGGATCAATGGCCACAATGCATATCGGCATCTCTGTGATTGCTGAACATTCAAAACTTTAGACCTGGTGACCTAGGCACAGTCTTAGATGGTTGCTAACGAACCTCTTGTCCCCATAGTTTATTATGCTTGAAAACAAATAAGACATTTGATCTAGCCCAGTGAAAGCAGATGAAATAATATCGCAAAAAATAAAACTCTGGCAAATGATTCTCGCTGCAAAACCAATTTCCTTTTGTTGGTGGCATCTGCTCCCAGTCTGCATCAATGCTCGTGTCTGATCAGAGATGAAGCAGCTACCTATGATGTAGGAGTTTAATCTCAGCTCTGTTTAGTTCGGGCCAAATCTAAGCTCTAATGATTTCTCAAGCTGGTATACATCCATTCTACCTGCTTGCCAAAAATTGCCTGGGCACATGAATATGGTTGGAGACTCTGTAGCGCCTTCTTTTTCTTGTCCAGATTATGAAAGATGCATTGTTCAGTTCACTATAATTACAGTACAGGATTGTGCTGATGTACGTGTTCTATGTGGATACATTTTTATTAAATACATTGATTTTGTCCAAAACCCTTTTTTATATAGAAGTCTGGTAGCATTTACGTAATTTGCCGGATGATGAGACGCACTTTTGTTCTGTATTTTTAAGCAAAATTTGGGAATGTGCCCAATACCTTTAAATGGGTGTCTGTGTGATCAGATTTATAAGCTTGTATTATCGAGACCGGGTACAAGTCTAGAGTTCGTGTTTATTTTCCAGAGAATCTTATAATCTCGACAATAAAGTATTTATAATCCAGAACTTTGGAAGGAAGACTACTGGATCATGCATATGAAGACAGCCAGAGAGGTACAAGAAGTTAGCTGCCTACTGATCTGCATTGATTTTACAGTGTTTTTTATTTCTTCCTACAGCCCATTGTGCCGTAGTTCTTTACCAGTCTCAACCAGCTCCACATAGTTTTCGACCTTACGATTTCACAGGAAGCCACGAACCACTGCGACAAAGTTGTTCCAAGCTGCTTTCTCTTTACTAGTGAGCTTCTTGGGGAATTCATTGCACTCCAGGATCTTCTTTATCTGTGGTCTGATGAAGACACCGGCTTTGACCTTTGCCTCAGACAGCTTAGGGAAGAAGTCTTGAAGGTACTTGAATGCTGTCGACTCCTTATCTACAGCTCTGACAAATTGTTTCATAAGGCCCAATTTGATGTGCAGTGGTGTCATCAACACCTTCCCGAGGTCCACCGGTGGCTCCCACTTGTCGTTGTTCCTGCCCACAGAGAACTCGGTCCAGTCCCACCTGTGGTAGTGCGCCTTGGTGTCCCTGCTGTCCCAAAGGCAAAGATAGCAGGGAAACTTGGTAAAACCGCCTTGGAGACCCATCAGGAATGCCACCATTTTGAAGTCTCCGATGACCTCCCAGCCATACTCATCATACTTGAAGGCGTCTAGCAAGGTCTTGATGCTGTTGTAATCTTCTTGGAGTTGCACCGAGTGAGCCAGGGGAAGAGACGGGTACTTGTTACCATTGTGGAGCAGCACGGCTTTGAGGCTCATGGATGCGCTGTTAATGAAGAGGCGCCACTCATTCTAGTTACAAGCGATTCCTATTGCCTCGAAAAGACTGGACACAGTGTGGCAGAAGCAGAGCCCATCTTGACGGGTGAAGAAGCTGCAAAAAGGTTGATGCTGCTTCCTCTGATCTGCGACTTGCACACTTTCATCCAACAAGTTCCACTGCTTGAACCTAGATGTCACAAGCTCGGCATTGGACTTGGTGAGACCAAGATCTCTGATCTAGTCGTTGAGGTCTTTTTGGTTGGGGTAGTATGGATTTCTCTACTCAGCTCCAGCTCTGAAATTGTCATCTGGATGTACAACATCTTCCTCTCTTTCTCTGACTTGCTGCTCTCTTCTAAAGACGGCTGCTCTCTCTCCGGAGGAGTGGATACAGGGAGCTCATGGCAGTGTGGTACCGGGGCGATGGATGAAGGAAGGTCCAGATACGTGATAGCAGGTGCATTCTTGCCAGTCCGACGTTTGGAAGGGTCCATCATGTAGAAGTAGCAGTTGCTTGAATGGTCAGTGGGTTCCCGCCAAATTCTTAGGATAGCGAACTTCATGGCTCTCTTTTCCCCTCTGTACCATTCTACAAAAATACATTTATTTCACCCATTACTAATGTGTAAGATATTATCGCAACATTGTTCATTTATGATATATATTTTTTCAATAACATTGAAAATTGATAAACATTTTACAATTATAAACTTTTACAATTTTATAAAATGTATCATATTTTATTAAAAAATTCCTAGCAGCAATTTGTCCATCTTACCTTCCAGAATTTTGTTTGCATTGCTCGCAGGTGAAATGAGGTGCCCAGGGTTTGTCTTGATCCCCGACTGGCACGCCGAAATATGCCTTGTAGGCCTCACACATCTTAGCAGATGCTTCCACATAATACTTTTTCGCTCTTGTCTTGATAAATTGGCCGCAGACGTAGCAAAATGCGTCTGCCGGATGCTTGCAGCCTCTTGATGCCCTCTCAGAAAAATGCAGATATGTATCCACTTAGGCAGCTGGAACTAAACCGAACTGGTGGGCTTAAGGCCCCTGTATTTATACTACTATTTATATTATACTGGAAAGTTCTAGAATGTTCTATAGGTTTCTACAAGTTTACTGAGCATTGAATCTATATGGATTGTTATGGAAAATAGGTAAATTTCAAAATATCAATGTTCTGGTCACAAAAGCAAGGTTTGTGGGATATAATAGCAATTTTCTGTACTTTTGAGGCATAAGTAATTAGGAAATAACACTTACTACCCAGGAACAAATAAAATGTGTTACACAGTGTAATATTAACGTTTTTAAGGAAACAGACAGTCCACCGCCGGACTATCTAACTCATTTGAAGGCCAATGTAGACAAATTAATATCGAGGCTTCAACCCCCTCCCCCCCCCCCTTTTCTATGCGTACGCACATTGTCAGTCGACCCCCCATACGCAAGCCTACGCATTTAGGTTAACCCCCCCTCCCCCCTCCATGCGTACGTCCTAAATGGATGGCCCCTAAGGTCAAATATTCACTCACACCCAGGGGCAACTGTTGACTCCAAAAAAGTGATCCCTTGGCTCAGCAGGCCAGTAACAATTCGTCGATTCATTCAGAGTGATTGCGACGCTCGCGATGCATACATTGACCCGTGCATGTGTAATAATCAATTGCCGATGTGATTTATTGCCCTCGCATGAAAATGACGTTGCTGACGTTACAAGTAGGTTAACGGAGTGAGGGGAACGGGTTTGCCACAGAACAAACGAGAAATAATAGCACGCGAGGTGACTCGAATCATTGGTTCTGGAACTGAACCAAGCATCAAAGTCCACGAGTCATGACGATCGATATGAAGCGGTCAGGTTCATTGATGATGCAGCACTCACCAAATCACTCCAGCCACTCGCTCACCTGTGGCCAGTCACTTCCTTATCACTCCTCTATCGCTACTACCATGGTTAAGGCTCTTTCCGTAGACCTTCACTCATCGATTCCTCTCACCCATACCGCGTTCGTGACAAACATCCTGCAGGTCGCTTGTCTGCTTCCTGCCTCGCACTGGATATAAGCCTTCTGATGAAATCTTTTTCCCAAATTCTTAGAAATAATCACGCTCAATTCAAGAAACTTTGTCAGCTCTGATCTTAAAAAATATATATAATGTTAACAGTGATGTTTGTTTCTGGATGCTTGGCGTTTCAACCTCTTTGGGCCCTGTGTTCAGCAACTCGTGGGAGAGTGAATCATCGCAGGGCTCACTCCCTCCGCCGTCTCCAATCTTGTTCCGCCACATGCGCGCGGGGTTACAGAAGCTATGATTAATCCCCGAGAGAAGTGTCGTTGAATTGCTTTTTCTTTTTTAATCCAGTTATCTCTTGCATTTGTCAAAGAAACACAAGGAATATAACAACAGGCACTCTCTTGCACTGAAATCACCCCGCGGTACATGAAACACGACACTATTGATCCCAGAGACATTTTTCACAGCTGCCACGCGGTGATTTATACGCCGGGCTTAAATTGTTAATGTTCCCTATTTTGGAAACCAAAATAAGACGCGCGTGTATTTTACAGTAAACTTGGCAACATCAGGATTCGCACAAAAAAAATACATCCTGGAAAATATCGACACTGTTGATCTCCCAAACTGTGACGGTCATGACTGCGTCTATCGATGCTATAAAGTTTCGATTTAAAGCTTTCGTGACTGCAGGGATTCATCTTCTTGGTTATTTCGGTAAAGTCACGTAGAAGGAAAATAATAAAATAATAAAAATGAAACATCATTAAATAATTCTCACGACGTTTCGGCCACAACGCAAGCAGCCGTCTTCAGGTGGAGAACAGGTCGGTCGACAGACCTGTTCTCCACCTGAAGACGGCTGCTATTTTATTATTTTCCTTCTACGTGACTTTACCGAAAGAACCAAGAAGATGAATCCCTGCAGTCACGAAAGTTTTAAATCGAAAGATGTTATAAAGCTTTACGTAAATGTCCCTGCAGGTAAAGGTGCAGCCTTGCAATTTCTTTCTCACGCCACTGCTGGTGGAAGGGCCTGCCTGCTAAAAATAAAAGTTCTTAAAAGCACCACTGGAGTGTATTTTGTCCTCCTCCTCCACACTAGCCAGACATCTTGTAAGAGGTTGGAGTACCTACAGTGCACGCCACAACACGCGACCTACCGATGGACCAAGCGCATTTTACCCATGTATACTGCTGGATGGACAGACGTGGGTGATTTAAGATAAAACACCTGTATTATGGATGATTTAAGAAACTTTCCATCGTTTCAACTGCCCTACTGGAAGATCAAATCGAGCCAATGGCCTCTGGATTGCAAGCCAAGTGTGCTAATCATTACACCACACCTATTTATTTAATTTTCATCTACCTTTTTATGTAATTCGCAGTGCCGGATTAAGCAAGTGCGGGGCCTGTCGCATATGTTATAAAGGGGCCCTAGATAAAAAAAAAAATATTGAAACACTACTTTTTTACTTTCATAGTAAAGTAATTGAATTTTTTATTTGCTATACAGCCAGATAAAACGACAAATCGCTAACCTTAAACACCCAGTCGTTCATAAAAGTTGAAGGCAGTATAGTACTATAGTAAAAGAGCGAGTGCAGAATCACTGAACCGGAATTGATAGCTTGAAATAATTTAGCGTGGGGCCCTTGAAAGTGCGGGACCCGTAGCATTTGCTGCTTTTGCTACTAGGATAATCCGGCACTGGTCACTCGCCATTGATGTTAGCCTTGACCCGGAACCGAACTCAGGTTGTCGGGTTCATAGTGAAGTGCGCTAACCACTGCGCCACCAGTCCACCTCCTTAAGTTAAGGACTGTGTAGCTTCAGGTTAAGAATGTGAGTACCATTACATTTCCGTAACACAACCATCACAACGTAGGTATTAGTTTTGCTTGTGAATTCAGCACACCTGTATACCCCCCCCCCCATTACCCAGTCCTGATTAAATTCAACTAACTTGTGTTGTATTAGTCGTTCAATCTTCTTTGTACACTTTTTCTACTCTTTTAGCCTAACTGTAACGGTTCAATGCAATGTAAGATAATGTCATTCTTCCAGGGCTTGATTTCTCATTAGGTCGGGAGAGGGGGGGGATATTTTCAGATCAGCCCTAGACAGCTCCGGCTGAAATAACGCACAGGCATGCATCGTAAATCATCGTTTTTTCCCCCCACATATAGAATTCCACCGTATGAATTGTAATTGTAAATAATCAATTGTATTTGATGAATTGGTGCATCGTTACATGCCGACTAAAAAGGGATACCCTGATTGAAATTAAATTATATTTTGGCAAAAAATAAAAATAAAACACGCATTTTTTCCGTACTATGTTGTCACATGCACAATTTTCGAAGTTTAAAATAAATCAATTTAAATATATTAATCCGCAAAGCAAAAGAATGTTCAGAGGCAAGATAAATCTGGTTCATTGCTCATTTCATTAACGTGATATTTGTACTCACTTCGTCTTAAGCAATAAAACCAGCGGGCAGTCTGCGCATTTATTTTGTGGAATAAAAAATGTGGCATGCTTGCTGAATCCGTCACACGATAACAACAACGATACCGTAGATTGTTGTTAATTTCCTTGGGCAAAGACCTCGGGGAGGGCAGGACACGCTGCTGGCGGGACGATGTCGCTCGGCTGGTTTGGGAACACCTAGGAATTCCCCAGGAAGAGCTAGAGTCTGTGTATAGTAGTGTCTAGTGTAGTATAGTAGTGTATAGTAGTGTATAGTGTAGTATAGTAGTGTCTAGTGTAGTATAGTAGTGTGTAGTAGTGTATAGTGTAGAGTAGTAGTGTATAGTAGTGTATAGTGTAGAGTAGTAGTGTATAGTAGTGTATAGTGTAGTAGTGTATAGTGTAGTATAGTAGTGTCTAGTGTAGTATAGTAGTGTATAGTAGTGTATAGTGTAGAGTAGTAGTGTATAGTAGTGTATAGTGTAGAGTAGTGTATCGTAGTGTATAGTGTAGAGTAGTGTATAGTAGTGTATAGTGTAGTGTATAGTAGTGTATAGTGTAGTATAGTAGTGTATAGTAGTGTATAGTGTAGAGTAGTGTATCGTAGTGTATAGTGTAGTGTATAGTAGTGTATAGTGTATAGTAGTGTCTAGTGTAGTATAGTAGTGTATAGTAGTGTATAGTAGTGTATAGTGTAGTAGTGTAAAGTGTAGTAGTGTATAGTAGTGTATAGTGTAGTAGTGTATAGTAGTGTATAGTGTAGTGGTGTATAACAGGGACGTGCGGTCAGGGGAGGCATGGGAGGCAGAGGCTTACCTGTCATACTCCAATGAAAATAGCTGTTACTAAAAGTAAAAGAAAAGAATAATCAAATCAAATAAATATTAAGATGTTTCCACTGATCTGTGTTATAAATGTCATTTATATACGATTCCAATCATTTTTATCGTCAAAATCGCCAAATTTTCGGAGCTCCGCTGCAAATACTGGAAGAGACGAGAGGTGAGGCAGCGACGAGCTCAGCCTCCCCTCTGATTGCGCAACCCCTCAGTAACTGGATGGAGCGCGGGCAATCAGCGCGTGCCTGTTACTATCTCAGAATGTCACCAATGTAATGTTTGTAGACCCCTTAATTCCATGTCCTCGCCTTCCATACTCCAGGTAGCTTATTTCACGTATGTGTATAAAGATATTTAGGCTCGCTGGTCTCGTCATGAAACTGCAATGAAAAAACACCAGGGGAGGCAGCTATCACATCTGCCTCACTGAGGGGGACGTGTCTAACATGCCCCCACAGTGAGGACACGCCCCCTCCGTGAGACCACGCCCCCTTAGTGAGGACACGCCCCTTCAGTGTGTGAATCTGGCTCTGACACGAGCCAGTGCCTCCCCAGCCATTGACCTCACCGCACGTCACTGGTGTATAATAGTGTATAGTAGTGTATAGTGTATAGTAGTGTTTTGTGCAGTTTATTGTGTAGTAGTGTGTAGGGTAGTAGTGCTGGAGTCTGTCGCCAGGGAAAAGGAGGTCTGGACCGCACTACTCAACACGCTGCTGCTGCCGCGACCCTCACCAGGACAAACAGATTGAGAAACGAATTAACGAAACATGTTTTCTACATTATAAAAAGAGTGCAAATACTGTGTTACAATTCCATTACATTTGGTGACATTCAATATTTGCTCTCGAAGCAACATTGTGCAAAACTTAGCACGGTGTTGTCATGTGTGTTGCTATTAATGTCAAAGGGTGTAGGAGGATTGTGTGTTAGCGTTCTTGAAAAATGACGGTGCTAAAGCGTCATTAAACTGCAATTAACGCACGAGATCAGTGAGGTCGACGCTTTGCGATTCAGGATTGCTCCCTTCCCGTTGGTGTCGGCGAAATGGCTCACAACAACAGAGCGCTTCCCCACGCCTCCTGCAATATTTCGAATTACCATGATCTTGAATTACCAACAAAACTATTTGGTTGATGGTCATTGCCCCTCTCTGATCTTCCGCCTTAACCTTGTCCCTTGCCTCTTGCCTCTCTCTGTGTCGCTCCCTAGATCACAGCTGGGGGTCACCGACTGTTATCGGATCCTCCGGTCACAGTGGGAGGATTTGGACCCCCGTAGCACTTTGTTTGTCTGAACTGGTGTTAAAAATAATAATAGGTTGTTGGGTTTTTTTAGATTGTGTTAAAGCTGCTAATTATAACAATGGCTATGGGGATGTCAAACGACGAAACCACTGTAAAAAATATAATACGGTAATATGGAACACGCAGCCTCGTACAACAACTACTGTGTGTTGGGTGTCTTCAACAGCGAAAATGCTTTTGTAAGATTTTAATGCGTTCCGATTATTCCAGCTAAGCAATGTACACAATATTTAACAGATAAGCAGCTTCAAGATTTGAAGTGTAAGTAATTAAATGTCCACCTGTGGGATTATGCATCTCTGTGTTTTGTTCAACTTCAATTCAGGGAATTAAAGTGTATTTTTTTTTTATTTAATTCCAGTAATTAAATTAGCATCACAATATACGTGACCTGCATGTCGCTGTGTATATTTAACGGACGCAAAATATATTGTCGCGTATTTTGATGCATGATGTGAATGTTAATAGCCATTTATATAGAAAGTCATCACTCAATAAAATTGAATCATGTGTGATGTGTGGGCCACTGGCACACTATTAAATAAATGACTTAGTTAAAAGATGATTTAGCAAAAATACATAATCCTTGAAAGGAAGCATTAATTTTTATGAAAATTAGCATTAATCACGCATCCGGTTGTTTATTGCTTGGAATTAAATGAAATTTAAATATTTCTCAAGTGAACCATGAAGATGACGAGTGACACAATAAAAATGTTAAGTGGCCATCGATGCATCATTGCTAAATATTAAGGAAACACTTGTCCTATATTGTCGTAAAGTTAACACTAATTATTACGAATTTGCACAAACATACTTTACGTGACCGTCTGTGCCTATTTATGGAAACTACCAAACCACCCAGAATGCACCTCTTCTCAGGGAGGCATCGAAAGCCAAGGCAGGGCCAACAAAACCCATGATGAACCAACGTGGCATAGGGAGTGGGTTGACCACGGGCCGTACATTGTCCACTTGACTACTGTATCATCAACCTCCAATTAGCATGGTTGGGCTACGTACGGTGCGAAAGAAGCTCAACATACTTACTGTACATACGTGATTTTGCTCTTTTAGTTGTTTTAATCCCTTTTGCAATACATGCAAATATAAATTAGAAGAAATCTCTCAAATGGCATTTATCCATTCAAATGTCTTGGAACGCGTGAACATCTTAGCCACAAGTCTGGCGTTTCAAGCCTCACGACTCCGTGCGCCCTCTTTCGAATGTCCCCCTTGACGCACATTTGTGTTTCATATCATCTATTTATCTGCCAGCAGCCTCCTCTCCGGCTTTCACTCCAGCAAGATATTCGTGAGCATTGTTTTGGACAGCTCAATATCATCCATAATAGAGGTTTTTTTGGGTTAGATCGCGTAAATATAAATGTATCATTAAACCTGCCAACACCCGACACAGCCAATTAGTAATGTTTGTCACGTAAGCAGAACATGCCAATTCGTTACTAGGACAGCACACCGGTGTGTTGGAGAGCCTACGTGTTAAACTGTTCAATCCCTCTTTGCTACTCCCACTGCGCAAACAGCCTGCCCTATTGGGGGCCATCTATTTAGTAGGTACGCAAAAATCTGTCAAAACTTGATCCCTTCCCCCCCTCCCTGTACGCACGCGTATTTTTTACCCCCCACCTGCTTACGTACGCTTGACCCCCCCCCCCACCCCCCGAATCCTATAGAACGGCCGATATTTAATCCACGCAGAAGCGATTCAGAATGAATAATATTAACGTGAAAATAGCTTTTTCCCCTTTTTTTCTGGCAACAAAACAGGTGCTTAGATGTTAAAACAACAAAGTGAAACCTTTTACAAGGAATCATGCCTGCATTAACCACAATGCTTGTGGTCAGAATGCAAACAAAAAACACTCTGATAATATATGGGAATTGTCTTTGAAACTGATTGGTCCACACCAGAGACAGCTTTCTTTTTCGTCTCAAAGGAGGCTTAAAAAAAGGGGAAAAACATATGGCCCCGCCCCCCCTCCCCCTCCCGATGCGTTGTGCAACACCAACCGCGTCCACGCCGACGTGCATTCTTTAGCCCCCCCCCTCCCCCTCCCGATGCGTTCCATTCATTGGCTACCACATTCTGATGAGCCCCCCCCTCTCCTCCCCCTCAATTTGCTTTTTAAGGGATTACATCTTGAATCATTGCTTCACTTGATGCAGCTAATCCGGCTGTGACGGTCCCACCTGATGACGGAGACTTGTGTTGCCTCCGAAACGTCGTGATTTTTGTTTTATTTTATTTTTTATTAATTTAGATGTTTTACCTACGTGACTTTACCGAAAAAACCTAAGAATATGGATCCTTGCAGTCACGAAAACTTCAAATCTAGAATTATATGGTAATATGTTGGTACTGGAAAAGGAGGTCCCATGAAATATTGACGTGTTTAAGCAAACAGACAGTCCACCGCCGGACTATCTAACTCATTTGAAGGCCAATGTAGACAAATTATTATCGAGGCTTCAAACCCCCCCCCCCCCCCCCCGTTTCCTATATGTACGCACAATGTCAGTAGACACCCCATACGCAAGCCTACGCATTTAGATTACCCCCCCTCCCCCCTCCATGCGTACATACTCAATGGATGGCCCCTTGGTGTGCAACTTTCCGAGACTCTCCAAAATCCAAGGAGGTCACCAGCCTCGCTTTCAGAGCGTGTCTTTGACCCCCCACACTATTCAACGACGACTAAAACAAAAACAATGTGAAGCCAAACGATCAAGAAATACTTATTATTCATCTTTCTTATGTATCAGTCACGAACTAGTCCACTGGTGGATAAAGGGCTCCTCAAGATGTAGCAATATTTAAAAGAGATATATAACTTCATGGGTTTTACCTGGTAAAATAAAAAATAGGTATTTGTTAGTTTAGGAGGGGAAGCAACCACATTGCTGGAAATTAATAATTATGTTATTATTTCATATGTACTCCTGCGGCCGTCTGGAACGCTCTTCCTTCCGATATTAGGAAGCCACTGGAGCCATGCATTTTTAAATCTAACATTGAAAACTATTTTTTTTTCGAACTGCTTTTAGTGTTTAATTTGATGTCCTTCCCCGGCACCTCCGATTAGAACGATTGACTACTTACGATGTGAAATAAGTTTAACATATTCACATATCTAAGCATCACCGGATAGATCACCTTCTGCTTCAGACCATCGCTACGTACGAAATAGCATTGACAACGATTTACAGCCCCCGTCAATCCACTGCTGGATGAAGGCTCCCCACGGCGTGTCTGTCTCCAAGGGGGTGGTTGACCATACTTATTAATTCATTCTAACCTTACTCCTTCCCTTTGATACTGCTAATCCTGCATAATGTACGGGCATAATGACTTTAAACCCCTCGCCAAACCTCCTACGCATTTCACAAGTAGTGCTCATCGCATATCTACATTTCCCATAAATATGCTAAATTCCTCTTGATATGCAAATTATTTTGTCAAGACGCTCTTCGCCCCTCCATCCCAGCATAAATAGTCGCTCCAAGCCTGGAGCGTGCCATTCAGACTCTGTCTACTTGACGGACCTGTTCTCCACCTGAGGACGGCTGCTTGCGTTGTGGCCAATACGTCGGGAGAATTATTTTATTATGTTTTATTTTTATTATTTTATTACTTTCCTTCTACGTGACTTTACCGAAATAACCAAGAAGATGACCATACTTCATCAAGCTGCTCACTTGCGGGTTTCTCGGGTAAGTGCCTCGAGCCGGTTACCATCTCACTCGCAACCGATGTTACCCGTGGGTGGATGAGCGTTAGCTCCAGTGGGTGAGGGTTGGGTTCAGAGAGCAGTGGGCATTACGCCAATGCTCCACCCCCAACCAATCACTCCGTGTCATTTGATGCGCAATGAGAGTGGCGGAGAGCACATCTGTTGATGTGTTTTTTTTTTAAGCATTGGTTGATTGATTGATTTAAGTAGGTGTTTTCAGCTTGTCAACCACGGCTGAGAAAGCTTTGCAGTTAATTAAGCTCGAGAAGCGTTTGTTAACGCAGCGAAGTGGCACTGCACATGAACTACCAGTGGACAGAGTTCAATTGAACCTTTTGGCGGTCCCCTGGGGTACCATCATCGTACCCCGGCTCTCGCATGATGTCTGTGACGCAGTAATTTTTAGTCTGTTGATGGTCGGCGATGCGACAATCGACTCATCTCGACGAGCTGTACACGATGCACTATTCAAAGTTGAACATTTTTTATGCTAAAGTTTGGCGTTTCGACATCGCAGAGTAGCACTGATTTCGGATTGATTGGTACCCCAGTCGCGGAGTTAAGTAACACCCCTTGCAAAAAAAGTGTCCCAGAAATAAAATATTTAATTGCCTCGCGCATTTTGTATTGTTTGGTCCACCGGGGTAGCGCCATAAGGATCAGTTACCATCCGCGGCTAACATCTGCGGCGAATGATATCTACACCGCTTTAGGGATCCCACTCTGCCAAACCGGCACTGACCCGCATGGTGAAATATGCAGAGACAATACTCATGAATGCTCATGGCATGGGGAGGCCATTGTCCAGCCCTGGATGTACAATGGACTATAAATTATATTAGTGTTGGTATTATAGGTACTATACTGTGCGCACACAGTGGCAGACTTGCAATTCCATTCCAGTCGGATAGAAATGTATATTCTATTACATGTCAATTTTCTTTCGCTCTTTCGGTAAAGTAACGTAGATAGAAAAAGAATCGCTAAAAAAGTGAATTAAAAAAACACAAATGTAGACTGTAGCCTGGTTCTTAATCTGAGTGAGTGTACTGGCAGTCTATAATGTAGACTGTAGCCTGGTTCTTAATCTCCGTGAGTGTACTGGCAGTCTATAATGTAGACTGTAGCCTGGTTTTAAAGCTTGGTGAGCGTATTGGCGGTCTATAATGTAGACTGTACAAATTGATATTAAACTGAGTGAGCGTACTGGTAGTCTATAATGTAGACTTATTTTACATTATAAGTCAAAATTTACAGTAAAGTCACTTAGATATATTTAATCGACAACTCGTAGCCTTTGAAGCTTCTGTAAAGCCGTGCTGTTCTGAATACTCATTTGAGCTGCCAACCAGAGGCACAATTATACGCAATTATACATTTATTCATTGAATGAATGTATAATTGCGTTCACAGTTTATGCATTTAATCTATAGGTTTTTTGTTTCAATGTACTCGATGTTTTTCACGCAATTTGTGCACGTGTCACCTATAGCCATGACTGGCCACTGCATTAAATGCAGTGTAAGAACTTATTTCAATATTGAATCGCTACCCTGTATTGCCTAAACCCAAGCTACTGAGGATGAAGAAGAGGAGGGTGTGAATCATAACACCTCTCATGCCAATATTTATCCAATCGACCTAACCTCACTCTCTCTCTCATCTTGCATTTACGCATTCACACCTTAAATTGGTTCACGTGGGTTTTTTTTCCAGCTAATAATACCCAAAAACCGGGTTGGTTACATGGCCCAGTAGTAGTAGTAGCGCATTCGCTGCTTATTCCTGAGATTCCGTAGTTGAAATCCTGCAGGCAACCCTGGTTATTATCTCAGGTGCCTTAAACCGTACAATGTAGCACATGGCGTCTGATTCACAGCGGGACACGTTAAAGATCCCCCTGACGTAACATTCGAAATGTGAAGGCCAATGTGTGCCGACGTCTCGGAATAAACTTTCCAAATTTGGAAAGAAAAAAATTACCCCACATATTACTCCATCGGGATTACGCACATATAGCAACAACGTTCCTTCGACTTTAACATTTTCTGCAACTATGTCTTCCAAATGCAGACCATCGTTGCGAGTGTCAATCCTCAATGCGATTTCATTCGTTAATTAGAATCACAAACTTCACATTGACTTTTCTTGGTTCTTTCGGTAAAGTCACGTAGAATGGAAATAATAAAATAATAAAAATAAAACATAATAAAATTATTCTCACGACGTTTCGGCCACAACGCAAGTAGCCGTCATCAGGTGGAGAACAGGTCTGTCGAGGAGACTCTGTCTGAGGACGGCTACTTGCGTTGTGGCCGAAACGTCGTGATAATTATTTTATTATGTTTTATTTTTATTATTTTATTATTTCCATTCTACGTGACTTTACCGAAAGAACCAAGCAGATGAATCCCTGCAGTCACGAAAGCTTTAAATCGAAACTTCACATTGACTTTTGAGGAATGTGGGGGAGGCGGCGATGGAAGGGCCACATCGCTCGAAGGAGACGATCGACTGAATTGGAGCAACGAGATGAGCTCGTGACACAGGGGTGCGACAAATTGGGGCATCGCACGACCACCTTAATCCAACAGTTGATAGACAATGGCCAATTATAGCGATCAATGAAAATGGTATTCTAATTCGATGCTCATGAAGAGCGGTGGTGCGGTGGTTAAAACAATTAACTCGATTGTAAAAATGGTGAGTCATACCTGAACCTGGTACCCCCCCCCCCCCCACATTTTCCCAACCTACACTGAGCAGAGTGGTGAAATATGGTCAAAAAACGCTCGCTAAAGGGTCGTAGTGTGGAAAAATTGTTCATACAGCAATGGATTGACAAAGGGCTGCACTTATTATGACAGTATGTCCTTCCTTAAAATAGCATCCACGCACTGTGCTGTATTAATTAAATCTGACACATTAAAAATAATGTGATTGTGCATTGCGTCCTGCTGTAGTGTGTACATGTCTTGCTGTGAGAAATGGACGCATTATGCGAGACATTAATTGTGCTCTCCAGTACAGAATGCTCCGCATTATCATGCTCGGAGACAACTCTAAGTCTAGACATACGAGATCATAATCAATATGTGCTCCAGGCTGGGAGCTTTTAAATTAGTAGGGTGAAAGAAAAAAAACTCACACTTAAAGTTTTCTAATTTTCTAAAATAACCTGGTTTTTTTTCCCAGCTATCTAAAATCTTACCAGAACTTTAATGAGTCCGTCACTTACTTAGGGGCAAAATCATTGAGGCCAGACAAATATCCTTCATTTAAAGAGACAAAAAAAGTTGAGTTCCAGAAGAAACTTGATCAAAAAAGGCCTCAGAAAATGATAAGTGCAAAATCCTTCATCATTAGGCAAAAGTGTAGCGTATTATAGTCTTAACTGCTATTTCTCACACTCAGAAGAACACACGGCAGTGTTTTACATGTTTAAAATTGCCATCGTGTCATCTGTCAAGTTCACAATTATTCCAGAAGTCCAATACCTCTGTCATGCAGTACTTTTCCTGTCATTGCCATGTATGGCTTCTCTCTAGTATCTGGAATGTGTTTGGCGTCTGTTATCCTGGGAAATTAAAATTACTGCATTCTTGGCTTGCTATGGTTTTTACACGAGATCGGTCGTGTTGCTGCTGTTCTTTTTTGTTAAGCTATCGTCACTTGCACTAATGTCTTAATCAAAAAAATACACGATTTTAACTCGTATTCATACATTGTCTTGTTCAACCGATAAAAAAGTTAAAGCGCTGCAAATGAACGGTTACAGTTAAAGCGCTGCAAATTAATGGTTACAATGATGCACAAATCGACAGGGCATTGAATGCCAAAACTAAATCAAATAACACGAGCACTAAAACTGCCCAAGTAATTAAAACGATCAAAATACAGTACATTGCGGGAGTAACTGATAAACTAGCCAGATGTTTGGAAAGACAAAACATCAGACTCAGATTTGGCACCGTACATAAAATACAAAAAATAATATCTGGTACAAAAGATGTATTACTGAAAGCTATCAACTGAAGGTGTGTACAAGATTAACTGCACTTATGGCAAATGTTATGTTGGGAAAACAAGACGAATGATCAGCACGAGACTAAAATAACATCTACGCCTCTATATAAGGAACGAAACAGGTGGACTTATCCATAAATCTGGCTTTCGCCTGATGAGTAATTACTGGCGAAACATCGTACTCAGATTGTAAATATTGTGGCTTGGCCCTCCAACACACAGGTGTGCTGTACTAGTGATGAATTGGCATGTTCTGTTTACGTGACAACCCTTACTAGTTGGCTGTGTCGGGTGGTGGTGGGTTTTAACGACACATTTATATATGTACGCGATCTAACCCAAAAATATATATATATTATGGATGATATTGGTCGCGAAAGCCTACGTGTTAAAGAGTTAAAGGTGCATCTTTGCAATTACTTGCTCACTCTGCTGCTGCTAGAGGGGCCCCCACTAGAGACAGTTCAAAGAGCCTCACTACAGATATACTTTTGGCCTACACTTCCATGCTGGCCAGACGTGGGAGTAAGTACCCACAATTTACTCCACCACGTGCAACCTGTCGATCTAACGTAAAACTAAACCAAACTTTTTATGTTACCAGGCAAGGCCTCACTTAGCTATATAGCTCTGTTTCAGAAGTGACCTGATCACAAATGATAGCTCAAGGAAGTGGCTTATCATATGGACATTTATAGTAGCCAAAAACACATGTTTCTAAACGTGGAGGGGCAGTAAATATGTCGTGGGTTCACTTGAGAGACACACCAATTCAGGAGATAACACGTTAATTCTACGACCACAACGGGATAACTACATAACCGGTAACCACCGCGGGGTAACTATAGAAACGGGTCAGGTCAGTCGGCACACTGCCTGACCCACGATGCCGAGCACGAAGACCGGAGACCGAGGAGAAGACGTAGCACAGTGGGTTCCATTCCAGCAGACAGCCCCGATGAGACCCCGGGACCTCCCTTTTATGCCCCCCAGCGTGACCTGGCTCTGCCCTCGGCCACGCCCCCTTCTGGGCCATACACCACGTGACCCTTCTGTCACCTTTGGCCCACATCCTTACCCTGTCCTGTCACGTGCCCTTGCCAGCCAACCGGGCTGCTACGTCCTCAGATGCCCCCTCTCTGCCAGCCACCAGAACCATGCCCCCTAGGGACCCTTTTGCATGACATAGCATACCCTGCTGCCAGAAAGGGCGACTCCAATCCCAGTTCCCATCTCTATTGTTAACTGGCGCTAGGTGCCGTAGTTACCCATCATATGTCACTACACATATATTGGACGATATATATATTATCAGAGAATGTTTATTTGCATGTTCCCCACAACTCCGTGTGGTTAATGCAGACTTGATTATTTGCAAAAGGTATCTATGTTTTGTTTGAACATCTTAACACTTGTTTTATTGCCAGAAAGGGTAAAACCTATTCTTATTTTTCATACTTCCACCATTGTGTTAACTGCCCTGCCAGGAGATCGAATTGAACTGTGCCATTGCACCATGTCAAGATATGAGGGCTATGCTCTCATATGAAAGCTATACACTTTTCAATCAAGATTGATCTAGATTGAAAACTAATTTCTGCTTTTTTTGTTAGTTTATTGTCCCCCCCTCCCGTACCTCCGATTGGCATAGTTGGCTACATACGGCGTGAAAAAAGTTCAACATACATACGTATAAAAATTTAGATTTATCATTGGAGTAATCTTTTTTTCAAAATTGATTCTAAACTATACACAAACTGCGATTTCCAACATAACAGCGCAAAGCCCAATTATACAGAAGTGAGGTAACGTTGACGGATGAAAAGCGAAAAGTAAAACATATAACTGCATCCATGCTCTCGTGAGCATTGGGTGGAACTCATCTCTCTCGCCGTATTCTCCAGATTATAAAACCCACAATTTTGGGGTTTTTTCCCCCTGCGTTGTTAAGCAAAGCGTTTGGCGGTGCATCTTACTTTCGAGAGCATCTAATAACCCAGGGAATACAGTAGCAGTCCAAAGTCAAAGATGAAAATTACACAGAAGTGATTGTTTACAAATCTAATTGTTGTGTAGTGGTTGTTTTTGCCAAAATTATAAACTTTTGACCTAAAGCATGGTGTTCCAGCCATCTATAGAATTGCCCCAAAATGTTTATGACATTTGTTTCTTCTCAGCGCAGCTGGGACTCAATTCTCAATGGACCAGAAAAGGTCACATGGTAGCAGTAAATTTCAACTTTTTCTTTTCCATAACGAAACTATTTTTAAAAATTCCCGAAAACATATGCCAGATTTGCTACAAACTCAACGGCACCAACTGTTTGCGGTTTAATACAACATGTGCTACATACATGCTGCTTGCAGAATGCATGCAGCAGACAATGCTTTAGGGATTAGAATTGTACCAACTGTTCTTTGAGTTTGGATATTATTGGTGGAAAAATATGCATGCTAATCACAATTAAACCACTACACAATGTGACTCGAGCCAGACCCCGTCAAAATAATTGGGTAGCATCATTAAGGTCACCCAAGCATCGCATTATTTAAATGGTTCATTGAGAGACAATGGGGGAAGGAGTTGCATGAGTGAACGTGTGAGAGTAGCTCTCCAGTAACTAAGAGCTATAGAGCAAAAACCGTCAAAACCCTACAGCAAAGTGTGAGTTGTAAATATTAACTTTTAATTTAAAAAATATATATAATACAAAGATTTTCAACTCATAACATGCAGGGTATTCACTCACTCTTGAAGAGAGAACGACTCACAGGCACAAAGAACCAGATACAAGCAGGAAAGGTAGCCAGGCAGTGAGCCGGCACCAACGATTGCCCAAGCTCTGTGGTTCTCAACATATGTTAAGGTGTGATTGGCCAATTCATGAGTGTGTACATGTGGGAGGACACTGGAGCACCTTTTGCACAGTTGAAGAATCTGCCTTTTTGGCAGTTTTCATATAAATAAACATGTTATGGATGGCCATTATTTGGGGGAAAATGTACGTTTTACCCCCGCAATAAATGGTCTGTACAGCTCATGGCATGTGCAGCTATCTCATACACCCATGGATAATGAATAATTTCGCCCAGAGTGTGACTCCAGTTACCAATCTTAAACCATAAACCACATAATAACAGCACTGCCCGCTTTGATCATTCGCCAGCAGCCTCTCAGATGTTCACCAGACTACTCATGAAGCCGTCAATGCGAACGTATAAAACATTGATGATCAACTCTCCGCTACATGAAAAAATAATGTAGAAAAATAAAGTTTTTAAATTACTATAATTTAAACCAGTTAGAGCCTATTGGGACAAAAATGATACTGAAGAGAAATGGGGATAAAAAATTCACTATATAAAGCACATCACATTGTCAAAATACCATGGAGAATACATATTTGTATATGCATTACTGTTATTATTTAAGGGCATGTTAGACTTACTGGTTAAAGCAATTTTCTCCACGCTTAAATGATCCTGCGGATGGCCAGAGAAAAAAGGGCTGGTGGGGGCTTTTGCCTCAGGCCTCTGATCCCAGGGGAAGCCTCAAGAGGCCTCATCTGGCACCTTGCCAGAGCCTTAAAAAATATTTCAGCCGACCTGGGGACACCACTCATCTCTGTTGGTGGCCTGAGCCAACCTCTCCAGAGAATGACAACTGTTGACTTTGCACAAAGGTTTAGTCATTTTATAATAAGAATTCGAATGATAACAATGCTCCTTTATTTTTCCAGCAAAGCTTTACTGAGTATCAAGACTTTCTCACAAAGAGGGTCTTGCATTGGGAAATGTTGGCCAATTCCCTTCAAGAGTGATTGACATGTGGGAGAAAATTAGGGTACACGGTGAATAGTCATGAATATGATAAGGTTACAATCAAAGTTCTCCACAGTTAAAATTGAATCCATTCGTGTTCGGGACTGCCATCACCTTGCAGCACAACCCACAACACCTGTTATATCCAGGCAGTCACTCATCCCAGAACTAACCATGCTCAACCCTGCATGGCTTCTGAGATTTTACAAGATGAGAAGCATTCAGGACGATTTGATCATCGGCATTCATAAACACCCTCTGGGACGATGGGCTGAGATGACGACCCCTGACTGAGATGTAAACTTGCAACCTTCCAAGTGTAAATTAGACCCTCTACCACACTGCGATATCTTAAAAAGAGCCAAAGGTCCCTCATGTTCAATTGCACATCAGGGTGTTGCTCATCTGTTTTGGTGGGCCTCGGGTCAGTGGTGTAAATCCTACATTCCCAGAGTTGGGCCAGTCTCTCAATTGGACAGTCATCGTTGACTTCCAAAGATGCGGTGCTCACTACTGTGTGTGATTTTGCAGTTGTGCTGCATAGCTCTCCGTGGGATTTGCAGGCCATACCGCGTGTCGTTCAGCACAGTGTCCGACGTTTCGCTCCACGTTTTAGAAGTGTGTCTGCTTGAGAGAGCTAAATCAGAATATGTATTTATCCGGGTAGGAAACCAATGAGCTCTGAAGCTCTCATTCATAGATGTCCAGAATAATGTGGTACTCAAATTGTCAGCCTTGAAACAATTGTAATATGAGAATATATCCGGCTCACTGACGTATCACACCATGTCATGGTGATTGGCTCTGCCGGTCCTGGTTTACAGCCAATGGGGGGGAGCCTGGGGGCATGGCCCTGACGTGATGGATGGGTGACAGCTATGGAGATTGGTTCTGTTGGCTTTGGCCTCATCCAATGGGGAGATGAGTCAGGGGCGTGGTCCCAGGAGCTGACGAGGGAGCCTGGAAGATTCGATGCAGGCTAACGAGGATTGGCTGAAGCGTACCACGTGACCCAGGGATTAAATAGGGGTAGAGAGGAACGACACGTGGTCAGAACGGGAACCAACGGAGGAAGGAGCCACGCGAGAGCGGGGCTCCGAGTTGCCACGTGGAAGTACGTCTCTCTCAGTCTATCTGTCCCTTCACGTTGTCTATCAGCAGCGTGAAGTAAATGTAACCCAAAGTGAATAAAAGACGGATTCCAGAAGTCGTCTCAAAGAGTTATATTACACAATGATGGCTAAGTCTGATACATGACCAAATTCACAGCCAAATTCACATAACACCTTGATAATAAAATGTATTTGAGCCCTACCCATTATTTTAAACGTGCTATTGATGCAAATGCAATGAGTATAATATTTAAAAAGACACGTGTCATTAACCTCCCTCTGTTATGAAATATTAATCTCATTAATCTTAAATATTCCTAACACTCATCGATGGAAATAACTAAGCATTCCAATCTTGGACCCTCACGAAAAAGAATCTTGAAACATAAGTGAGACTTTCCTTGGTAAATAAAGGACATAATTATCTTTAAATACAACAATGGACTCTGTTAGGATGGAGGTGTATAATCCATGCAATATTTCACGCACCATATTTGCATTGTTATGGGATCTGTTTGTCCAAAATACTGGATTAAATGCAAATACCATTGGACGCAATTGAGTAAAAGCAAAGGTAATTCCAGACGACAGTGTTCTTGCTTCATTGGCATAAATTATAGTTCTTGTGGACATCGATATATTGTCCCTATGGTACATATCACCAAGAGTAGTGGTGGCACACGTGTTAGTGCACTGCGCCATGAACCCAGAGACTTTAGTTCGATTCCCATCCATTGCTAATATCAGTGGCGAGCGATGTCTTGAACCGGTTCTGGGTGCCCGCTTAACAATCCTGCATGGCGTGAGGAGGCCTTCATCAAGCAATGGATTTACAGAAGGTTGTGGATTGTTAGTATTATATACAGTTCAATTACAGGAGTTGTACAACAGATAAATTGCAGAACTTATCATGCCCATTATTACCAGTACATTTATATGTAAAATATTTGAGTCTGTAAAGTGTATTAATGCATCCCCCTATTTAAATGACAATGAAAACGAACAAAACATTATTTGAGCAAAAGATATCGTTCGTTTGAATATGTAAAGAGAAATACATTTAATATGTTGATTGTTATTGTTTATTTTTTAACGGTCACCAAAATATATTTTTTAAATGTGGCCAACAGCGGCAGCAGCGATGAAGTGACAGACAACTAATGGACTAATTTCACCATTTTGAGTACTCATCAGCACAGGTAAGATGACCACAATGCACTTCTTCAGGAAATGCTGATGGTTTTTGCATGTGTACAGAGGCAGTGTCCTCTTTGTCTGTTGGTTTAAACTTCTCGTTTATGATTATTCTATGACGATAGGTTTTTCTCCTCATTTGGAAGAACTGACGTAATGTTTTATTATTGTTGCTGCATTCTCCAATATTTTCTGTTGTATGTATGTACAGTATGTTGAACTTCTTTTGCACCGTACATAGCCAACTCGTATACTGGATCGTGTACAGTACGACTGAAGTAAAATTGTACCATTTATTTCTAACGGTGGTCGTGATGGTGGTGTTCCCCAACATTAACCAGATCATATGAAGCATGTCAGGCAGCATTAAGATAAGGCAAGGAGGAATGCACAGAGGCGCGATAACGAAGCCACCCACAACCAGCCACGCGTTATCTAAAAAAAACTGTCCAAATATCATAAGAGCCAAAAATTGCTGGCAACACAACAGCAATAGACAAACAATACGCAATGCAACACTCAGAAGTTCAATCTCAGGTTCTGGGTTCTCATTTATTCCACAGCAGATTCCTCGCCGCAATCAGTCACGGTCCTGATTTAGGATGAGAACTGGGAAAGAAAGAAAAAAAAAGAGAGAAATCTTTGTCATGCCGTCTGCGTGCGTGCTCTCCACCTCGGTGTCCCAGCTTTGTATGCAGCTTGGGTTGGAACTTGGGATAGCCGCAATAACGCATTCTGCAATAACGTATTCTACAATAACGCATTCTACATGATTTTTTTTTCGATTTAAAGCTTTCGTGACTGCAGGGATTCATCTTCTTGGTTCTTTCGGTAAAGTCACGTAGAAGGGAAGTAATACAATAATAAAAATAAAACATAATAAAATAAAATAATTCTCACGACGATTCGGCTACAATGCAAGCAGCCGTCTGCTTGCGTGACTTTACCGAAATAACCAAGAAGAGGCATTCTACATGCTCGAAAACCCTTTCTGAATAGCCGAACACAATTTTTTTTTTAAGAAAATAAAGCACATCGCGCCGCCGCCGCCACCACTCCCTACATTCGTAATACCGGGCTTTGAAAAGCGTTGCCTCGTCGCGTGACTAAGTGGCAGAGGTGTGGACTCGAGTCATGTGACTTGGACTCGAGTCAGACTCGAGTCATGAATTTGATGACTTGCGACTCGACTTGGACTTGCATAACAATGACTTTGTCCCACCTATGAGATGTGGACTCGAGTCATGTGACTTGGACTCGAGTCAGACTCGAGTCATGAATTTGATGACTTGCGACTCGACTTGGACTTGCATAACAATGACTTTGTCCCACCTATGAGATGTGGACTCGAGTCATGTGACTTGGACTCGAGTCAGACTCGAGTCATGAATTTGATGACTTGCGACTCGACTTGGACTTGCATAACAATGACTTTGTCCCACCTATGAGATGTGGACTCGAGTCATGTGACTTGGACTCGAGTCAGACTCGAGTCATGAATTTGATGACTTGCGACTCGACTTGGACTTGCATAACAATGACTTTGTCCCACCTATGAGATGTGGACTCGAGTCATGTGACTTGGACTCGAGTCAGACTCGAGTCATGAATTTGATGACTTGCGACTCGACTTGGACTTGCATAACAATGACTTTGTCCCACCTATGCTAAGTGGATGTGCGTGGGGTAAATTGGAATCAAGTTAAATTGAGTAATGGAGCCCACGCTACGTATCATCACCGGGTACATCTCGTGCGGGCACCTAAAATAGTGCCGTAATGGAGCCGTGATTTATAATTATCGTGGCTGAAATTACTCTGCATAAGTTCTCTCCAAGTTCCATGAGTGGAAATGATTAATCATAGATTTTTCATGGAGGGGTGGGTGGGGGGGACTAGGCTATGTAATGATCTGACAATGTGTTGGAAAACCCTCCACCAAGCCGACACAGCTAAACAAATGAAAGTGTTACAAACAATTCATTTTCTCCATCTCTCTTGTGTTTATTTAAAAAAATAACGGCCAATCGTGTAACATTCCAACAATGAGCTCTGCATTGCGACATATAATGCCCGGCAGTATGTTGATTGTTGGAACGGGAGCATGTTAGAAACGTGCATATGAAAATTGTAACATTTAAATTGCTACATGTACAAGTGCTTTAACTCTCGAAGTATTGGAAAATTAAAGGGGAGTTCTTACAACCAAATTTAGCACGAGCTACGATGTTGCATTGTGTATATACGCCAACATCATCAGGGGAAATAATACATGACAAACAAATCCAGTGCTAAATATCACAACCCAGGAAGTGGATTCTTATTTGAGGCCTGGATTTTTTAAATATGTATTAAATTTACATTTGTGGCCTGGAATGTTTGTATTTAATTTATCCCCCTGATGATTATTTCTGGCATATTTACAAACAAAATTTGGTTGCGAAAATTGCTCTTAAATTTGTCAGCGAGCAGAAACAATTATGATTTTCGCGTTAAAACGTAAGACACGTTATTTGTTTGGCTCCGTTGGGTTGGTGGAAGATTGCATGTTTCATATTTGGTTAGAACATTGCGTGGCCCAACCCGAACAAAAACTATTATGAATCAAAGCATTGGTCTTCGAAAACCTCCACGTTCAATTGCTGAAAATGTTTTTCATCATGTCTTTATAAAATCCCAATCTCGCATAACGATCGTTTCATGTTCATTTAGGCTGCACAAAAATAGCCACAGAACATTTAAAATGAGGTACTTTTTTTCAAAACCCCATTTAATATTTAACACAAAAGTTGAAAAGTGCATAAAATATATTATGAAAATTAAAGGGACCTTTATGTCATTTTAGAGGCAAGCACCCCCCAAAATTAAATCAAACATATCACACACACCCAGCCTTCACGATGACAATGTATATATAAAAAAGTCTGTTTGCAGTACATCATGAAATTAAATATAACAGGGATACTGCCGTGGTGTAATGGTCAACACACTGGATGTGCAATCCAGAGGTCACCGGTTCAATCTCCCCGCACGGCAAATTGATCAAATGTCTCCCTGCCTCTGTCCACCAAGAAGTATAAAACGAGTTCTCCACAGTTAGTCTATTGTCAGGTCACGTATGGTGAGATACAATGTGGGTGCTTCCACCTCTTCAAATCCGCCTGGCCACCGTGAAAGAGTAGGCCAAACACACGTTTTAGAGGGGCTCTACACATCTCCCTCTCGTGGTGGCCCTTCTGTTGTCGTCAAAATGGAGCTAGTAATTGCAGGGGTGCACCATCACCTATTAAATATAACAACCTACATTTATCACTTCACGTTCAAAAGCTCATGTGATAGAGAAAAAAACAACAACGGGCGCTCCCCACTGTTATTTTGTTGCAATGGTGCATTTCCTGCAAATGTGTTTTCTTGCGGCCTCACATGGACAGCACAGAAGGAGTTATGTCTAACAGGTTCGCCGGCAGATCCACAATGGTGTCTGTCAACAGCAGCTGGACGTGCAATGGAAGTCGCACCGACCGTGAGGATGGTTTAACCTTCTTCTTTTTTGACAGAGCGGCCATTGACACTCCCCATATTTATAACACCCCTGCGTCCTTTAGTGGCCATTGATTCTGGAGCTGAGAGAAAGCTTTTCAAGTGTCTCTGTAACTGAGATTCTTCTTCTTATTATTATAATAATAAAAAAAGCAATACTGCCTGTGGGCCTAAATGCAGGATTTATTACATCATTCCATATGAATTATGTCTTAACGTGTTGAATTTTTCCAACGGACTTGGCGTTTGGTGGCGCTGTCATTATACTTTACAGGGCACAACAAAGTCTGTCACCACCTTTATGAGGAGCCACTTTCTCATGCCCAATCCACTGCTAGATGAAGAGCTCCCCCCGCAATGGGTTCCCTTGTGGGGGGCTTATTTGACAATGTACTTCAGCACGCTTGTCAGTGTGGCTTGGTGAAGGGGGGTGGAGCGGTGTGCGTGGGCGTTCACATATCGCTTTGTCACTGACGTTAGCCGTGGCTACAAAATCAAAATTAGGTGACCAGAGCCCTTAACCACTGTGCCACCGCTATTGCAAATATAATCACCTGAAGACGGCTGCTTGCGTTGTAGCCGAAACGTCGTGAGAATTATTTTATTGTTTTATTTTTATTATTTTATTACTTCCCTTCTACGTGACTTTACCGAAAGAACCAAGAAGATGAATCCCTGCAGTCACGAAAGCTTTACATCGAAATATAATTAGAATTACATTTGTATTCATCACCATCGTCATAATCAGCCACCGTGTATCCACCACTTATCACGATCTCTGCAATCCTCCATTCCACATAGTTCCTGCACAGGACCCGATTTCACCGCTCCATCTCCCTTCAGTGGACGCGACTCTCTTGACCACCATCCATCACACCCCCCCCTTGCCCAAGACCCCTTGGTTTTGTGAATAATTGTAATCATCCCGTTAACCTTCTCACGTTCTCTAATCCACGTGCGTCTTTCGCTCTCTCTCTCTATAACGAGCAAAGAACTAAAAAGTCAACGCGCTATAACACCGAGACATCTGACTTTGCTCCATGCTCACGCTCAGAGGCGCGATTGCTTGGGAGTGCTGTGAGCAACCAAGGCCTTGTACCTCATTAGTCCGGGGGTGTCTGGTTCATCTGAAAATGTGCCATGGATTCTGGCGCAACACCGCGCCGTGTGCGCCAGCGCTCACCACACCGCGTACGATGGCTGCTCTCACATTGCCATCGGGGGCTGTAATGACCTGTCGAGAAACGACGCATATTAAATTGGAACATCAGGAGTCAGCAGCATAGCAGATTGAACGGCCTACTTTATTTCACGGCGCAGCTGTGTATGCGCGTGAAGACTGCTGTGAACCGTAATGAACGTCCTGTGGCAGCATTTTCATCAGTGAGCCAGTGTAAGTAAGTAGTTAAAAACAACCCAGATAGTCCTTGGGCCAGACCAGATATGGGCACCACCCAAGGTGGCAAAAATTCAACGGTGCCATTGTATTTGTTACATCAACAGAAGTAAAATAATACGTGATAACCTTTCCAAATGAGCAGCTGTTTTAATTTTTCTCGCAGGAAACCTGTTTTTGCACCCATCGCAATCACGCCTATTTGCCCGGACGTTACAAATAAAATATTCCAACACCTGTGCTGTTAATTAAGACAATAAATAATTTACAAAATGGATGTTTGTCCCCAAGGCATGTATTTCATACATATTATTGCATTTATTCGCGCTTGTTTTTCAATTTCAGTGACTTAGTGAAGTCTGGAATAGATTGGCGCTCTCCGTTTTCCTTCTGTTTCTAGCAGCTTGTGTGCTCATGATCATTTACTGGCAGGTGAGGCAAGTGCTGGTGGTTCTGTATTATTTCTGTTCAATAAAGATATCTAAAGGGCTAACTTTAGCCTCAATGTATTGTTAATGTACCTGTTAAGATTACTAGTTAAGGCCAGATACTACAGGCAAAAATAATCATTTTTGTTCAGTTTGTCAATTTCTATAGTTTTTTATATTTTGCTTCTATAAATTGTAAACTTTCGCAACATGCACACACTTACTACCAATAACTTGTTAACTTTGTCATTGGTAATAATTGCACATTAAAATCATGAAAACCAACTATTTATATTTTAGGAAAAGTTAGTTTTTACGATTTTATACAAACTTTTCCAAGCAAACAAAGGCTTAAATTTGCGTTTTCAAGCATCTTTCATCGCAATTTGTCTCAGCATGTTAAGAAATAACCTAATTGAATTGCATATCAGTGAAAAGCTTATTCTCTGGAGTAGACGTCTAACTAATAAGCAGGAGAACACAAGTATAACTCTCAAATCTCATTGCTACGAGCGTCACAACGCCAGAAGTGGCATTTCGAGTTTCTCAAAATGACATTTTCTACATACTGCTTCCTACTTGGAATAGCTAGAAATGTTCAGAAGGATTTTTTTTACGTCTTTTGTCATTTTCATTGTACGTGGTATTATATCGAAAAAAATAGGCGAAAATCTTGTTTTTTAACACGTGTCACGTGTAGTTTAACATAATTAACTGAAAGAACAATATTTTGACAAAAGCCTCTTCAGATTACCAAACAATTAGTTATTGATCACATTAAAACAAACCAAAAAGTTCTGACTTCATCTACTAAACCAATATTGTGGTTTACATAATATGCAAATTTGTGCATATTTAATGCAACATCACATAATATTCATTAATTAATGGGGGGAAAGTCACAATACAAAAAAATCTTAGATTTTTGTGTACATTCATTTGGTAATTCTTCATTCTGATAAAAGGACAGGAATTTGTTTTGCCTATTCACCTGTAGTACCTCCCCTTAATTTAGTTAAGATTAGTTAAGATGAACTTTTGTTATTTTTTGTTATAATTTTTTTACCTAAATACGTGACTTTACCAAAAGACCCAATAATATGAATTTTACCCTTTATCAATGCTAGTTTTGCTTTTGGGTTGTAACTCTCTGCTGCCGTCAATGCGTAACCCAAAGTACTGACAGATTAGTTCAGGTTTTGCATCAGAGTAATGATGATTTCTGATTGTACGGTGCAGGTGAAAACTGACTGAATATGATTGACTGAATATGTAGTGACATCGCAGATCTCACTGTGTAATGCCGGCTCGAGAGAGGCACGGCGTGCGATGTGTTGACGTCGCGGGCACCACGTGGATGTGGGTGCAGTACTGGCAATAGAGGGGCTCGGTGAGCGCTGACTCACAGTGCTGAGTGGCGCCACGCTCTGCGTGCAATGTACCTCAGACAGCTGAGAGACCTGATAGGTCAAGGCAGGTCCAAACTGTCCCATCCAGATCTACAGGGTCCAAGGATCAAGAGAGATGAAGCCGATGTCCAGTCTCGCATTGACCTTATGGAGAATAACTGGATCAATCCTATGTCCCCTGATGAGACAGATCTGGTTAGCCTCTCCGCTGGCACCATGGCTTCACCTGTGGTGACCAGGGATCTCTTGAGAGCCCTTGGAGATAGGAGAAGAGGCCTACCAGGCATTCAAGCAAACAAGGTTAGCTGAGGACCCACCATTTGTGAAATTCCATGACAAGATGACAAAGCAAAGTCTGAAGACATTCTCCAATATCAGCATAAAAACAGCACATGGAAAGAAAGCACAAGATGTGGTTCTGAAGGCAGATAGAAACCTGTAGCCACATGATCCTGGTGGCTGATAGCAGGAAGGTGAATATGAAGGATGTCCTTGCCCATGGGCACTGGCAAATGCTGATGGGTCCCTACGAAAAACGAACAAGGCTGCACTTGCCAGAGAGCTTGAAAGGAATGTGTCTCCTGCAGAAGACATCCCAAACCCATCTACTTCCATCATTTATGGGATGAGCCTGCTCCAAAAAATGAATTTCAACAACAAAACCTTCACACAGGTGGCAGAGTCAGCCTTGACCCAGGTCCTCCACGAGGGGGCACAAAGTGAGAGGATTGATGTTGTTTTTGATGTCTACCGACAGACTTCGATCAAAGATGCTGAACGACTGAACCAGGGTGCAGACATTACCCTCCAGGACAAGAACCTTGCAGGGGGACACCACGTCCAGCAGTGGAGAAAATTCCTGTGCAGTCCCTCCAAGAAGACCAGTCTCATCATGTTTCTGGTGGAAGAGTGGAAACTCCCACGATACAGAGATATGCTGCATGGCAAGGTGTTGTACATGACCTGTGAGGAAACCTGCTACAAGTTGACAGAAGATGTGTGTGAGGAAGTAGCAGAGCTGCACTCCACGCATAAAGAAGCTGACACCCGTCTGCTCCTGCATGCATTGCATGCAGCAAATGTGGGTTTAAAGGCAGTTATCATCACAGCTTAGAACACTGATGTCATGGTGCTTTGTCTTGGCTTCCAGAAGGACATCACCTGTCCTTTCTACCAGAAGTGTGGGACACAGAACCGCACACGGTTTGTCGATATCAGCAAACTGGCAAGGTCACTTGGAGACAGCATCTGTGACAGCCTAATTGGCTTACACGCCTTCACAGGCTGCGACACTGTCAGTGCATTCGCCGGTCGAGGGAAGCTGAATGCCCTGAAGATGGTGAGAAAGGACACTTCCTGTCAAGAGACTTTTAATCGACTGGGGCAGTTATGGAATGTGAATGATGAGTTCTAGAAAATTGAGCAGTTCACCTGTCGCATGTACGTTGCTAATAGCAGCACTGGTGAGGTGAACAAACTGCGCTACCAGCTCTTCTGCACCAAAAGGGGAGAAGTCGAGTCCAGCCAACTGCCACCATGTAGAGACTGTCTCTTCGTGCATGTTCAACGAGCCAACTATAAGGCAGCAATCTGAAAGTGCTGCCTGCAGGCTAACCCTGTGGTGCCAAGCCCTACTGGGTGTCGATGAACAGACGATGATGGCAAGCTGGCCATTTACTGGATGCGCTCTCCAACCGCACCAGATGTGGTCTTGGAACTGCTAGCATTCAAGTGTGTGCGTTCATGCAAAATGCCAAGCTGCACGTGCCTGTCAAATGGACTGACATGCACAGACATGTGCAGGTTACAGACCTGCAGTAACCAAAAACTGCAGGATGATCCAGAGCCTGACTTTGAACTCGGGGAGTCAGATGACGAGATAGACGAGCAGTTTAATGAGTGACACAGGGTAGTGATTCTGATGGTATTACTGTGGTGGTAGTAGTAGTATACATTGATGCACAGTGTGGTCATTTTGGACTTGGTTACCCTTGTTAACACCATCTAAGTGCACACAGAGCTTGATAACAATAATGTAACCTTCTTCACGTATACCCATCACTAACGATATATATGGGATTACATGTATCATTGACTAAGTATATGCGAATGTCAATGTTTATAATATTCAAGTATTTCCTTACCTCACTATGGTGTTCCTTATTTTCCTGTGTTTGCATTGTGAATTTAAACCAACAAAGACCAGTTTGTGACCTAACTGGCTTTGGTCCAGGTAGTTTTTCAGTAATAATGCCCATTTCATCATTCTGGACGCCTGTAATAGGGCTTGGCTATAAAATTCATGGTAACTACAACTAAGCTGCCATTCCGCAAAAGGTTATCATGTCAGAATATGTCCCACACGCATGGAGAATTACAAAAATCATTACTAGACTTTGACACCTCAGGTGGTACCAAAAAGTGAATTATTTTTTGGTCTGGGCCTATGGAGTAAGAGGTGCAGAGCCGGCCCAGCCACTAAGCGACCCTTGCAATTGCAAAGGGCCCCGTGGCCAGCAGAGGGCCCCCTAGAGTCACTGCTAGCGAGTGGGTGAAAAAAATCATACATCAAAGGGGCCTCCAACCAAATTTGCTTAGGGCCCCCAAAGGTCTAGGGCCGGCTCTGAAGAGGTGGGCAGGTGGGCTCGTGGCTCAGAATGCATTGAAAATAAAGGAAACATCTCTCATTTTCCATTTTAAAAAAGATGAAAGCGAACCTTCTTCTTGGTTTTTTCGGTAAAGTCACGTAGAAGGGAAATAATAAAATAATAAAAATAAAACAATAAAATACAATTCTCACTAAGTTTCGGCCACAACGCAAGCAGCCGTCCTTCACCTCAACGTCGGGATAATTTTATTTTATTATGTTTTATTATTTTATTATTTCCCTTCTACGTGACTTTACCGAAAAAACCAAGAAGATGAATCCCTGCAATCACGAAAGCTTTAAATCGAAATATGAAAGCGAACCATTTGCCAAACACGTGAATCTGGTTAATTGCGCCCCCGATATCACCAAGGGATAAGCACAAGCGTTACTATTCTTATTATAAATTCGGCCAATAATCCACTGCTTTAAAAAAAAAGTAATCATTTTAAACATGGGACGAAACGGGAGGAAAGGGAGGGGCTTAGATTGACAATTCTCCTGCATAGGCTGTCGCAGTTGTGCTGTGCAGCTCCGATGTGGTTCTGGGTTGTATTGTGCATTGGGGAGCCACGGTGGCGAGATGTTAACTCTTTCGCCAGGTATGCAAGAGTCATGGGTTCGATCCCGTACCTGACACCTGTATATTTGGAGTTTGCATGTTTTCTCCGTGGTCATGTGGATTTTTCTCCAGGTCCTCCGGTTTTTCTCCTCAACATTTAGAAACGTGCGTTCAGGGTATTTGGCTGTTATGCATTTCCACATGATAAGCCACTTCGTTGAGCTATCATTTGTGGCGAGGTCACTTATGAAAAAGAGCGATTTAGCTTATTGGGCATTAACTGGTTAAATAAAAATAGTAAAAACAAATAAAATTGTTCAACAATGAAACAACGTATTACTCTTCTTGGTTCTTTCGGAAAAAGTCACGTAAAAGGGAAGTAATAAAATAATAAAAATAAAACAATACAATAATTCTCACGACGTTTTGGCCACAACGCAAGCAGCCGTCCTCAGGTGAAGACCAGCGTCTCATTTCAGACGCTGTCTCCCCGGCAGACCTGGTCTTCACCTGAGGACGGTTGCTTGCGTTGTGGCCGAAACGTCGTGAGAAATATTTTATTATGCTTTATTTTTATTATTGTATTACTTCCCTTCTACGTGACTTTACCGAAAGAACCAAGAAGATGAATCCCTGCAGTCACGAAAGCTTTAAATCGACATTTAACGTATTACTCCCCGTGCTGTTAGCAAATCGAGTTCCTGATGAAGGTCTTAAGACGTGGAGCAAAACACAGAGTTGTACTGCCAAACAACGTAGTAACGTGATAACAACCCCGCAGCAGTTGACTCTGAACTAACGTCCTTCGACTGGTCTGGCCACTGTGGGTTGCAAAGCAGGCTGATGGTGGCACACTTGGGGATAATCTTCACGGTTCACCAAGCAGACCCATAAAGCGGTGGATTCTGTGAAATACTGGACATCTGTGAAAAAGAGCTCAATAGCTCATCAGATTCCTCCAGTATAAATAAATATTCAGATTCTGGATTATTGGCAAGTGACACCCCATGCATGATGACATCCCGGCTGTTCTGTTAGTCAAGGCACCAGCAAAATCAATGCCCTTCCACAATTCCATCAGTCACTGCAGCCCCAAGAATGCCCATCAACATGACACCATGGCACTTACATGTTTGAGTTAGTTGCATAGGTCTCGATGAAAGGCTCGACTAAAATAGCGATTACCAGAATCAATACATTGAAAAACATCCTAATTCTAACGAGTGGTTATTTGCAGTTGGTGACTGAGATGACGGCATCGGCGCAAAAATAATGTTTATAACTTCATTCAATCACAAATCAAGGTGGGCTGCGTAGATTGAAAGCCAAGATCTGAGCAGTCCGTGGCTCAGTTTTTTTGACAAATACATTATCCCCGTGAACCGCCAAGCAATCGATATCGTAGGTTTTAATATTTACTGGAAACCGCCCATGAAATCTCACGGTTTCAAGCTCCTGGCAGCAATAACGGATCTGACAACAACAACATCAGTCAATATCAATGTTCATGTGATCGATTTTCATCGTGACGTTTCTCGGCCCTTCTGTATCTCTCTCTCAACACCTTTTATGCAACAAACCCCGCTGGTTTTGTTTCACGCTCCATGATCAGTTCTAAGGCTGGCACCCCTTACCCTCCTATCTCGCACAGAAGCTCCACTGTAGACAGCTCACTCGAATCAAGAAGGGAATCTAGGAAACTTAGCGCCTGTGGCCGAACAGGGAATGTATTGAATAGTTAGACTTTTTTTTTTACAAACGTGACATTCCATATATAAAATAACAAGGGGCACGCCATGGTAGCGAGATGCTAACTACCTTGCCCTGGTGTACATGAGGTCATGAATTAAATCCCGACCTTGATGACTGTATATTTTGAGTTTGCATGCCTCTCTCCCCGTAGTCGCGTGGATTTTTCTCCGGGTCCTCCGGTTTTTCCCTCCACATTAAAAAAACGTGCGTTTCGATTATTTGGCTGAGATACATTTTCACATGATGAGCCACTTTGTTAAGCTATTATTTGTGGCCAGGTGGCTTCTGAAAGAAAGCTTATAGCTCGGTGGGGCCTTACCTGGTAGAATAAAAAAAAAATAGTTCATTTTATAATTTAATAAATATGCACGCTATTTTAACTATATCAGTGGTTCCAAAACAACTTTCTGGGACACAGACCGAAGTAAACCCTCAAACATATGACCATATTGTTGTCCTTACCCACACCTCCAATTTGTATCCTTCCCCACACCTCCAATGAGCTCGTACGGTGCGAAAGAAGATATACATACTGTACATACGTTGCAATAAAAATCTAGTTTGTGAAATTGTGTATCTACAGCAGTTCCACGCAACCACTTCTAAGAGGGCTTGCAGACCACCAGTTGTCTCTCGACCACAGGTTGTGAACCATTGATCCAGATGATAATTTTAATAATCACTTTTAAAAAATGTATTCAATGAAAAGTGGTGGCCACCATATCCACTTTTGCTGGTTGGGTCCGTGCGTTTTCAACCTCAGCCTCCATGAAGAAGTGAGTTGATAACCTCAGACTCCATGAACAAGCGAGTTGATAACCTCAGCCTCCATGAAGAAGCGAGTTGAGGACTCGAGGACTCCCCCCCCAAACCCCCTTGCACGTTTACTGAGTACAGAGGCAGAAGACCCAACGCAACAAACATCACGAATTAAAGTTGTCAAAGACAAGACGTATTTATTCTTTCAGACAAGACTTAACAATGATAATTGGGTTTTAACCCTTCTATCTGGCAACTAAACTGACACCTTTTTTTTACAAGGAGTCATGTTTGCATTGACCACAATACCTGCAGCCATAATGCAAACAAAAAACATAACTCTGATAATGTATGCACTGTCCTTGAAGTTGATTGGTCCACACCCGAGACAGCTTTCCTTAGAGCCTAGTCTCTCACATGGCTTGGACCAGATTACGCCAAAAGGCGCACAACTCAAAGACAACGCACCATCAGAGTATGAGAGCTCGGGGTAAGCATTTACACCATTTGAACCTCATTTTACAGTAAAAAATATGATAACTGGTTTTTTTACCCTTTTATCTGGCAACAAAACTGACACCTTTTTTAGAAGGAGTCATGTTTGCATAGACCACAATACCTGCATCCATAATGCAAACAAAAAATATAACTCTGACTTAACAATGCTCATTTAATTGAGCAAGGTTATAAGCGTTTGGAAAAAGGAGACCGAAAGCAGACATGTTCCGTACCGAAGTAGGAAGTTCCTGATCGTCTTGAGGTTCAGTGAGAATTTCCCGG
This sequence comes from Lampetra fluviatilis, assembly GCF_964198595.1. Lineage (NCBI taxonomy): Eukaryota > Metazoa > Chordata > Hyperoartia > Petromyzontiformes > Petromyzontidae > Lampetra > Lampetra fluviatilis. Next base: position 5,109,989 of record NC_136310.1, read on the forward strand.
AATAAATAAAGGGCCACCATTAAAACTTTGAACGAACAATCGCAACCATTGACAGTGTTGTAGGACCGGAGAAGTTAACAAACTGGTCACGAGGTCGTGATGGTCACTAATGAGAGCGAATCCCGTGCACGTTGGACTGACCTATTGTGTAATTGCCTCAGTGTTTTATTGATATTGAATGCTGGTTGGCTGAAAGATTGATTTTCTCCTTTTGAGGGGTGGGGGTGGGTGGATGGGGGGGAATCAATTTGTGTTTGTGCCCAAGTGTGTAGATTTGTGGCTGCTTCTCAGAGCAAAGACTATATCTTATAAACCATACATGGGTGCAGGTAATTATATTTGTAAGTAGAAGATGTTGCGATACATTGGTGGTAACTGTGTGAAACTCACTCGTCTCCTCTCCACAAATTTTGCTCCATAATGCGGATAAAGGTCATAGTAAATCCTAGGACGAGTGTAACAGGCAATACTCAAATCATTCTCCTTCCATCTGATTGCAAATAAGGCCCATTGCATCCAGGTTCATACGGCTCCCGTGCCCTCGATTTCTGACCTGTGCACATGGGGGCAAGAAACCCATCTCCGAAAGCAATAATGCCGCAGTTATACCGGCAGAATTAGAACAAACCGCCACCATAAAATATTAACTTTGTTTTCATTTCTTGCATCTGTGTGATATTTCTCTTCCTTCAGAAACGCAACAACAAAAATCAACTCCTTCGGTCCCGTAAATCTGATGCATCCGTGACAGATAATGCATACCTAAAAACACACTGTTCTTTGCCGAATGTGTACGTAAATAACTTAGAAACAATTGCGCGAATAACAGAGGGGGACACTACGCACTAATAAACAAAACCGGGAACGTTCAGCGCCAAGTGAAAAAGGCTTAATATGAGAGATAGGCAATTTGCATATTCTCATCGTGTCTTTAATTTGCAATCATATTAGGGCTCTCTGCAATGAGAATCTCGTTTTTTTATCTTGAATAGTGATACATCAGATCTGCAACTTGCATTCTATCGCCCAGATGGCATAACATTTTTCTATTTGTGCGAAAGTTATGGAAAGAGAATGATTGAATATGTTGACATTTTTCAGCTCTCCCTACATCACACATTGCATCGCCTCAATATCACCCCCCCCCCCTTTCGAGTTGGAAAACCATCAGAGGGGCAGGGGACAGCAATCACATTTAAAGGCGATTACGATGAATAATGAATGATTGAAAGGCCTTTATTTTGAAATGTCAATCTCGCCATGCAAATGACAGTGTGTCGTGTTCTGGCAGTGCAACTGCTCGCCAACCTTGACGGAGTATCACCCACGGTATTGACAAGCATATGTGTAGTGAGGAGGTGTCTTACACACCGAGCAAGGAGATAGTCATCTTCAACCCGGTTTTACTTGTTGCCAATGTCACAGTCCATTTCACTATGTTTGGCGACTTTTTTTCACCGCAGATTTCACAAACTTGTTCGGTTCGCAAAAAATAGCCCGTTGCTCTCCGTGTATATTTGGCGGGAGTGGTGGCGCAGTGGTTCACACACACTGTGTTTTGGACAAGGTGACGTCAGGCTTCGGCTAGATTCCCGGCTGTGGCTCAGATCAGTGCTGATTGATTTAGGAACCAGCCCCGGTCTGCCCACACCCCATTTCACCAACCAGCACTCACCAGCAGTGGTGAAGTATGGTCAAACATCCCCCATGACCGACACAGTATTGGGAAGGCCTTCATCCACCAGTGATCCTAACACAATGAACTGGATCTACATATTACTTTAAATTAACCCACGTAAGTGTCTAAATGACTTAAAATTACCAATGCCAATCTCTCTTAAATACAAATAGTGAAACCAATAGTAAATTCTGATAATACGGGTTTCCCCCTTTCTGGCAATAAAACAGGTGTGTTAAGATGTTAAAACACCAAATTGAAACCTTTGCAAGGAATCATGTCTGCATTTACCACATTTACTTGTGGTCAGGGGCGGTTTCTTCATTCGGGCGATTGGGCGACGCACCACCAATGTCATTCAACCACAGAGTCACGCTAGCCGTCACTGTGCCTCTGGATATAGTCCAATCAGCGTCATGCTACGTTCTGTGGAGTACCGCCTCTTTTTGGGCGATTTCACTCCGGCTGAGAATTGCCCCGAGTGGTCCCATAGACTTACATTCAAAGATGTTTTTCTTCGAACGGGGGCGCTGCAATGCATTCTCTATGGCTTCCGGGAGGGCTCGCCCTAACGTGCTTACGTCATCATACGTGCTTACGTCATCATACGTAAGCACGTTTCATCCAACAATATAATTTGTCGCCACCTAGTGGAATCTTTAATAAAAGAAACTTGAGTGGTTTGTTTTAATAGTGAGTATAGAAACAAACAAGATGTATTGTAAGAGTCACTTTATTTTTCATTAATATTAAAGAAGTGAAGTTGCCTTTACATGCTTAAGCTGTTAATTTATCCATTGCATGGGTGGACCTTATCCTTATCAATCATCCAGACATTTGCCCCCCCTGAGAGATTTCGCAGGAGCCGCCACTGCTTGTGGTGAACATGTAAACAATAAAACATGCTCTGACAGTATTTCGTAACTTACAGGCATTTCTCCTTCCATTATTTAATGAAAGCCTCCTCAGTCGTGGGGATTGTTTGACCATACTTCACCACCGCTCCTCAATGTTGGTAGGTGGAGGGCGGCAGTGCAGGACCGGTTCAGGTTTAACTCGCCACTGATTTTGGCTGTGTCCGGGATTTGAACCCAGGTCATCATCACGATCCATGTAGTCCGTAGGTGTCCACAGAACAGTTCGTAATTTCGAACCCAGGTAGCTGGGTTCATAGCGCAACACGCTAATCATTGCACCCACCGCTCAGAAAAAAACACGCTCTCACCACGTGCTTCATTTAGATATTTGCCTGAAGAAAATTAAATTCTTGGGAGCTCTTTTGGCACCAGAATAACAAGGCCCTAATCCAGTCCATGTTGGCTATATACAATAGTGGAGGAAAAAGGCCTTTTGCACATGGCATAGACTTAATCAAGAGCCTCCCTTGAAAGAGAGAATTCTGGTATCGAAAGACGTTTACGTGTTTTCATAAAGGTTTCTCTAAAATAAAATAATTAATTCGCACGTAATTTTTTTTGCTGAAATTTGTTTTATGCCAACACAGTTATAGGGGCCATACTGTCGCGTACAGTTATTCACTTGACTCTCAACTGCCGATAAAAAAACAATAAACAAATGTTGAATATTTTAAAAAATAATGCACTCCTATTACTTTTGTGAGATTTTCAATTTGTAATGCTTTCCAAAAGCAGGCTGAAAGGAGGTTATGCGTGAATTCTGTCACATCGGGTCACAATAACTCTTGTAAACATGATCCAGTACGAATTAAACAGTTTACAGTTGTGTTGCTGTTGAAGACTTACCCCATTGATGACCTGCCAAATTTATCAGAGCATTAACCAAACCTCTTAGTTGCAGAACAAAGCAAAAATCACCCTGCAAACGTCGTGTAACATGCCAACCTATCCATAACTTCTATACTACCGGTTAAATACGTATGGAGGACAAGCGCATGTTGGAAAGTGTCAATGAATCCATGCATATGCGTGATTTTTCTGCCTTGTTCAATATAACAATAAATTGGCAAACAGTTCTAAGGAACAGGTGTGAATGCTTCATGCAGGTTATATTTGCAAAACAGTAAAGCGTAATTTCTAATCCACTCCCTAGAGCTCAGCGCCTGCGTTTGGCAAACAATATCTTGTGCAATATAATTTACCAACCAAATAAAAAAAATGCGTAAATAACTAGCACGGCTGCTGCCATTAAAATGTGTTTTTATCAAATTCCACTTTTTTACACTCATGCGAACGGAAAACACAGTACTATATAACCATAAAGTGCCTTTATATGATGAATTTATGAAGGAGTAACTGGAATGCGCACAGTAAAGGTTAAAGCTCTCATTATTCCCATCAGGCTTTGCTGCTTGACAGCAAAATGACAAGCCGGCGGGTCAACATTGGCACCTCTCAAGTTGAAATGAAGAATGACAAATTGAAAATTGCTTTTAGAATTAGAGGTGCCTGCCATTTCAGCATTATTAATATGCCATAAAGACACATTTATTAGAGCAGTGATTTGTTTTGCAAGACCTCACACAGCATAGCCCCAAACCACAGATTAGTTGTGCAAATTTTTAGCGGTGCTGAAACAGAAATGACATTCGTTTGATGTGTTTTTTCATTTTTTCACCAAGCAGGTGTCATGCTCGTAAGCGGATGACTTTCAATGTGGTAAAAATATCTGCGTTCCATGCTTATTTGTGATCAGTAATTGTAGATTTTGGATGCTGTGAAGCGAATTATAACTTTAAATGTAAAATAAAATGTGCAAGCATATTATCCAATCATCACCATCCACTGCTCGATGAAGGCCTCCACACCAGAGGTCGCAAACGGGTTTTGATTCCTTACCCGTACCCGTACCCGGCCGCACCAGGGTCACAAACGCGTACCCTACCCATACCCGGCCGGGTACGGGTAGGGTACGGGTATCGGGTACCCTATTGCGATCTCTGGGATGAAGCCATGTTGCAGGCACAGGTGGGTTGATTCGAGGAACTTGAATTGTGAGAAGAGACAAGACGTTGGGAAATGAGTGACAAACGGTTACTCACCAGTGACTCACGGCATACCCGTACCCGTACCCGGCCGCACCAGGGTCGCAAACGGGTACCCGTACCCGGCCAGGTACGGGTAGCCGGGTATCGGGTAGGGTACGGGTATCGTGTACCCGGTTGCGACCTCTGCTCCATACATTGTTCCTACTGCTCCATAGTCACACGATGGCCACGATCCATTTCACTCGTACCCACGTGCTCATCTCATCTCTCCATCTCCATGATGGTCATCCTCTCTGGCAATGGCTGCCTCCTTACGGTGGCCATTTTGTCGCCGGCAATTAGCAAATTACAACCGATCGTGTCCTGTCCAAACTCACTTACTTTTCTTGAATTCGACGCTTTGCATTTACTGTATTCTCTCATGCATGCACTGCTCTCTCCACGTTTCTTTGCACACTTTTCAGAGTTTGTCCCAGTTTTTTTGTCAGTGTCGCTTAGCATGGTTGGCTACGTACAGCGCGAAAGGAGTTCAACATACACACTGTCCATCGATCCCACATGTAACAGCAGGTACATTTGCATTCATCGCAAGACGTTCATCAGAAATGTTTGCTGATTTTCGTGAACAGTATTCCAAACAGTGTAATTTGTTGGTGGCCGCTTGATGTTTGGGGGCCTTTGGGCCTGTGCTCAGCAACTATGTTCAATAAATAAACATAGGTCTCTCCGATTTACAAAGGGCTTCATCCTTTTATTTTTACCTTCTTGTATTTTCTTCATTTCGTTCCCAATGCACATTATTAATTGTTCAAGATAAACATATTCCGCCTTGTTTTCAATGTCTTTCCCTCCAACAATAATCCTATTTTGTTAATCAAACTTGTGGTCACGATTCAATACTTGCCGTTGCTGTTAGGAGACTATCACTAAACTCACTCGCACACTTCTTCATTGCAGACCTTCAATCACTTCCTGTAATACATTCCCAAATGACTATATTATAACGACTACATCGTCAGAAAATATCTGAGATTGCTAAAACGGTCTCTGCTCAAGTGTACAACAGAAAACACGTTCCTTCGGAGTGGGCATGTAGGAACTTGGTTGGACAGTGCATTCGTGCACGACAGACAAATATGCACGACAGACAGACAAATAATCCCTGGTGGGCAGTGTGGAACCTGTTGTGCCTATCTGTCTGAACTGCACCTATAGTCCACCTGAGTTACAGTGGTGGCTCAGTAGTTAGAGTACTGCATTATGAGCCCAGCTAGACCCGAGTTCGATTCCCAGCCACGGCTAACATCAGTGATGCACAATAGCTCGCGCCGGTCACTGTGCAACCTCCCCCCTACCTTCACCAAGCCTGGACAGACCACTATGGTCAAACAACCCCCATCACGAATGCGAGTTGGTCTTCATCCAGCCGTGGATTGGCAACAGAGAGAGGGAGAGATGTTTCTAAACGAATGTTTTGAAAGGTACGTTCAGATTATTTAGATTATTTGGCTGCGAAAAATTGCCACGTGATAAGCCACGTTGTTGAGCTATCATTTGTGGTCAGGTCGCTTCTGAAAAATAGAAGCCTTTACCTGATCGTCTTTTTGTATTGTTTGTTGTTATAACTTTTTGACCCACCCCTACTGGACATATGTGAAAAAATAGCTTTATTTACTCATCGGATTCCTCGACTATAAATAAAGATCCTGATTCTGAGATGACTATCGAATTTGGGTGGTGGTGAGGTGGCCCAGCTGTACAAAGTTCCCCACTTGTTGCAGAGGCTCACGGTTCGATTCCAACGGCCGCCCCATTATTATTACTGTGGCTGTGATAGCCGTGAAGGTTAAAAGATCCCCTGACGCTATTCGCAAGAGGAGGCCATTGTGTGCCAACATCAGGTGTCCAAATTTGCCTAAATATTACCCGCACATTACTCAATTAAGATTACACATAGCAGCATTTATAACCCCGTCTGAGCAAACTATTTCCCCAGGTTACTCATGTAAATGAGAGTATTCTGGTCTCAGCAGTTCAAACGTAATAAACTTGAAACCGCGCCAAATCTTGGCAAATTCTCACCGAAGTAAACTTGCGAGATTGATATAAATGCAGACTTCGTGGATTGCGAGCAACGGCGACTAGAATTTAAACTTACCCCTTAAGTCCTTGAACGTCTCCTTTTTACGTGTCTCAGCTACTTGACATTCTGATCGTCGTTGCAAGCGTCCGCACCCCATGTCATTACCGATGGGTGACCGCTGCCAGCTTGCCCAGTTGCATCATTCACAGGCCCGCTTCTCCCTGCTCTTGACCTTGCGCGAAGACAGACAGACGTATGTTCACTTCACTCAAAGTTCTTTGTATCAAATAATTCCACCTATTCAATGGTTTATTGCCATCTCTATGTTTTGCCCTCTTTTTTTGAGGGGGAGTGGAGGGAGCTAATGCATTGGCTGGACATGCGGGTTGCACCAAGAGAAACTAGCCACTGGAATCTTGCATGCCCAGAGAGGCCAACGAATTGGAATGGGAATTATACAAAAGGTGCAGCCCTGCAATTTCTATACTCACGCCACTGCTGGAGGAGGGAAGATCTGGAGAGCCACTCTATGTGGTGTTTGGCCTACTCTTCTGCACTGGCTATACATCTTGAAAGAGGTTGGAATTACCCACACTTTACCCCAGCACACGTTACCCGCCGATCAACTAACTGTGATTGTACCCCTTTATCGTGCTAGGTAGACACATGGTGGGGGGGGGGTGGGATGACCAAACTTGCATCATGATTTCAACTGCCTCACCGCGAGGTCGAATAGAGCCCAGAGTGAAAGTCCAGCATTCAATACAGATTTGATGTTTTCGTGACTGCACGAATCCATACTCTTTGGTTCTTTCGGTAAAGTCACGTAGGTATAAAATAAATTAAATTACGACGTTTCGATTTCTTGTGTTGCAATCGAAACGTCGTGATTTTATTTATTTTATACCTACGTGACTTTACCGAAAGAACCAAAGAGTATAAAGTCCAGCATGCTGACCAATACACCACAGCAGCATCGCCTTTGTCCACTGCATCGTAAAACCGTAATATTACGTAGGGGTGTACATAGGACTTCTTTCGCGCCATACATAGCCAACCATGCTAATCAGAGGTGCGGGAAATATGAACGCACTGTACGGAGGATTTTCTCCAAATGTGTCACCTGCTCTCGAATCCACTGACAAGGCGATGCTGGTCACCCCCTAACGTGCAATTTCAGAGAGCACGAGATCCATCGGGGATGCCTGGCCATCAAGGATTTCTAGATTTGAAGGTTTCGTGACTCAGGTTTTTTTCGGTAAAGTCACGTAGGTAAAAGATTAAAATTAATAAAAGTAAAATAGAAATAAAATAAAAATCACGACGTTTCGGAGGCAACACAAAAAACCTGAGAATAACATCAAGGATTTATTGTGCGAGACGTTAATAGTTTGCGTGTGTGTGTAAAATTGGAAACCATTGTCCCATGCCGAAACATTAATTATGCATGTGTGCACATGTTGATATGGCAAAAAGAGGTTACTCAGTTCACAAAACCCACACAGTAGATGACAGCCTAGGTTAATATAAAAACAGAGATGTTTATTAATTTCCCCTTAACCTGTACAAGTGTAATGTGTCACGTGTTTTCATTCACCGGTAGAAACCATAAACCGCATTTATTCGAACTCCAAAGTGTTTTGGGGTTGTGACGCGTGTCGTTCGGCACGATGTCCAACATTTCGCTCCACATTCCTGCAGAAGCTTGCAGCACTCGAAGTGAAACAACGCACGTCATGGCCAAACAATGCGCGGGTACAGCCCAACCGTACAGCACAACTGCGGAAACCTACCCAGTTGCACCCTTTGTTTACAACTCGGTGGCGTGTAATAATTTTCAGCCAAGGTATGGCTTAAACGCGAGGAGGCATGGCTTGTGGAAGCCTCCATTTCAACAGCGGATAAGATCATGCGAGATGGCGGTGTTCTTCCCCATAAAATGGCTCTTCAGTGGAGTAACGCTACCAAACACACGATTGGTTCTCCTCGTCTTCCCCAAAATACACTTCTTCAATTAAATCAGTCTGTAAATGTGAAAGGTGCAACTCTGAAAATACTTGCTCATGCCACTGCTGCTGCTGCTAGCAGAAGGGCTTCCATTGGCGAGAGAGAGAGATAGCTCTAGAGCCCCTTTTGAGGGTACTTTGAACGATTCCTGCACACTGGCCAGGCACCTCCGACTAGCACGGTTGGCTACCTACGGTGCGAAAGAAGTTCAACATAAATACATGAATCTCAGAAGAGGCGGCAGTACCCACACCGCAATAGGCGTGCCCGTCGACTAACTGTGGTATTTACAAGAGCATGGTATCTGCGCACTGCTAATAGACACTTCAAGGATGAACGTGCCACTTTGTGCAATCTCTTCGCATTATTCGTGTCTCAAAAAACCTTCAACGGAGGAACAGCAAAACGACACGAATTCTCTCCTGAAGCCCCTCTCGTTGTGTCCCGGCAGGCTACGACATTGGCATTCAGCTCCTGAAACGGAGTGCACGTCGTAGGCAAAAATAAAATGTCTCGAATAATTGTGCGCTCAGACTTGTCGCGACATGGATGTGTAACTGTAAACACAAGAGCCCAACCAAACACGTAACGAGCGACGCAGACATTCTGAACACATCGTGCCTCCACGTCAGATGACACGCTACGTTGAGATAATGACTTGGCTGGCATCTTTCCACAAAAACATAAATCATCATTCTCATCCGCATTAAGCTATGATTGTCCGTCTTTCTCACTGCCAGCCGCAAACTGGCATGGACTTGACATACGATCCACGTAGCACCACGCATGGCTGCCGACAGTTATTTACTCTTTCTTTGTAGGGCTTCTTTGCGGCTATTTAACCTTTAGCTGCGATATTGTGTTGGATGAGAGGGAGCTGTCACGTAAGAAATCCTTTGAAAAACTTAGCAATGTGTCAAGACGAAAGGAAAGCATTGCTATATGTATACGGCCACGCGAAAATAACGTCAACATGTAAACATGTTAACTATTAATTCATTCAGGAGTGTCCCCTTTTACGGCTCTTTAAAAAAAAGACATGCTTTACACTTCTCTGCAAGTGGCATCAAAGGTAACAGCACAGCCTTGAAAACAGATTAACTTGCAGGGCAGGCTTCTGATGCTTGTGGTGTTTAGAGAGCTCCTAAAGATCATTTGTTTTTGAAGAAATTAATATTATTGAAGAGGGCAGGAAAACAAGTTTTGTCGGCTTTCCACCGGAATGCCAAGCTTTGAATGGTGATGTCCTTTTTAATGTCATAAATCAATAAAAAAAATACAGCAAGAAATCGAATTTCATGGCACTATCAGAAAAAATTGTGGAAAACCATTAAACAATGGGGTAGCAAAACTGCAGATTAATTTCACAGTGACAGTGAAGAGATGGAAAAACAGCTTGTGGGGCTGAACTGAAGGAAATAACCTGCGATTCAATCGCTGTGGTGAAAAATGAGGAATGATGCAATTATTTAACTTCCTACAATGCTCCACACAACAGCACATAAACAGTTTTTTTTTATGTATATATACAAATATTAAAATGTTCTCTTTGTTGGCTGCCATTGTGTAATGCGGAAGCACACTGGACTTGCGATCCAGAAGTCCCCCCCTATCCAGCGGTACATATCGTGTACACCACAAATTTCGATTTAAAGCTTTCGTGACTGCAGAGATTCATCTTCTTGGTTCTTTCGGTAAAGTCACGTAGAAGGGAAGTAATAAAATAATAAAAATAAAAATAATTAAATATTTATTTTATTATGTTTAATTATGTTTTATTTTTATTATTTTATTACTTCCCTTCTACGTGACTTTACCGAAAGAACCAATAAAATATTTATTTTATTATGTTTTATTTTTATTATTTTATTACTTCCCTTCTACGTGACTTTACCGAAAGAACCAATAAAATATTTATTTTATTATGTTTTATTTTTATTATTTTATTACTTCCCTTCTACGTGACTTTACCGAAAGAACCAAGAAGGTGTACACCACAGTTAATCGATCGGCAGGTTGCATGCCGTGGAGCAAAGTGTGGGTGACTCCCAGGGAGGTACTTTGTCCAGCAGTGGATTGCCGCAGTAAATTGGCATTGACTTTCATCAAGTCAAGCATCCTCATTTAGGTAGCTGCAACGCTTCACTAATTGTTAGTCTCCAAAGAGCATAAAGAGCCACTGCATCTGTCTGTTGGCCGAGTGTATTTTAAATGTGCCTGGTTTACAGGCCAATAGAAGAGTGAAAGAAGAATTATAATTACCTATTTATGTCATCTACCAGTGACGGAAAATAAACCTTGGCGTTATTTTACTGAACTCGTTATTCATTCTCCGAGTTACCTGAAGCACCAATATGGAGGGAGGAATGATTATAGGAACCCCAGAGCAGGAATTGAACTGACAGTTTTCTATCTGTGAAGCATTCTGCCAAGCACCACAGAGACGGATTGATTTACAATACGATCATCAATAAGAAGCATTTGCAAATAGTATCTCTAACAGTCCACGTGTGTACCTCTAAACACGGGTGCCCTGCAACATTGATATAAAGCCACCCGGTAAACTGTGAAGGGTGACTAACTTGAACTTATGGACGGCTTTTATAAGAGCATGAAATGTTAAGTTGGCAGCAATTGAGTAGAAAAAGATAAACACCTTTGGATGAATGCCTTCCTCTTACCACCTGCTACATTTATTTGCCAGCGCGATTGGATTAGCTGTTCAAGGTTGGCATTGAGCGTGGCTCTCAAGAAATACTGTCGGCTCTATTTCTAACCATTAAATATTCCCCGAGGACATTTCGGCCAGGTCCGAATATAGCTTTTCTGCCATCCTGCAAAAACAGTTAGCACTTTGAGCTTGCAATCCAGAGATCACTAGTTTGATTTCCTGATGCGGCAGTTAAAACAACAGTGAAATATTGTTGAATCAACCTCCCCCCAGCTTGCCTCTGTCTGCCCAGCAAGTATGAACGGGCACACCAGAGTTAGTCGATCGGCGGGTCGCCTGTGTTGTGGTAGAGTAAAAAAAAAGATTATAATTTGATGTAGAATGATGGATGGGCACAGCTGCTACCAGTTACGTTGGCTCATTTATGATCTAAGCAATCTTGGCAGATGGCAAAGGTGGCGCAGCCTTGCAAATGCTTAATCACACCACCGCTCGCAAAAGGCAGTCCCATTGGAGGGAAGAGCTCCTCCAGAGGAGAGCGTGGCCTACGACTCCACAATGTCCGCACGTGTTAGAAGAGGTACGTGTACCAACGCTTTACCCCACCACACACGCAACCTTCCGTCAGTGAGGTGTACTCATTTAAGGTGCTGGGCGGACAGAGGCAGCGGGAGTTTTAAGAAACCTGCACCATTGTTGCGACTGCTGCGCCAAGAGGTCAAATCAAACCGGCGACCTTTGGATTGTCTCGTGCACGAACCATTACACCGTCGCTGCCTCAGCAGCGATGATGATTAATTAACTTCAGTCCGAAAGGAGATCAAAAACGCCTCCACCCGGCCTATGACACGCGAGACATTTCATCCTGTCCCCGGTGCCAAAAAGCAGTGCTTTAAGATGATGAATTCCCGCGGCACCTGGGTCAGATGCGCCGAGCTCGCACCGCTCAGATGGTGTGTTCGATTCCATGCAAGCTGCCCATTCTCAAACTAGCTTCTCAAGTGTCGTGAGTTAATGGTCTTCTTGGTTCTTTCGGTAAAGTCACGTAGAAGGGAAGTAATAAAATAATAAAAATAAAACGTCTTCAGGTGAAGACGGCTGCTTGCATTGTAGCCGAAACGTCGTGAGAATTATTTTATTTTATTATGTTTTATTTTTATTATTTTATTACTTCCCTTCTACGTGACTTTACCGAAAGAACCAAGAAGATGAATCCCTGCAGTCACGAAAGCTTTAAATCGAGAGTTAATGGTCTTTAAATTTGGCAACGCATTTCATTTCGCTGAACTCCAAGTCATAGGATTACCACTCCAAAATCTTGTACTCCAAAAAGCCACGAATCCTATCACTCCCCCTCCACGGTTCATGATTGCTCACATCATCTGCGTGAGACGGAGATCCCCTAAAATCCGCGTTTTTTCACGGAATTTCGAATCTCTTCTGGGAGCGGCTCCTTCCTCTCATAATCTGCGGTGTACCGCACTGGGGATTAGATTTTTTTTTTACTTTTTTAGAAGTGCGCAGTGCTGACTTTTTTTTTTAAAGCTCGCAGACCTTCAAAAGGAGCTGCTACCGCCGGTTGCCCTTTTGAAAGAAAAGAAAAAGCACTCTCCTCAGCGAAACCTCACGTGCCCAGACAGGTGAGTGTGAAGCTCTCTTTGCCATTATGTGCACATTTTTCACGAATTAACACGCCATGCTTCCCCTGTGGCCTGCGGAGTTGCACTGCTATTTCCCCATATAATCCGTGACACACCATGCAGGCGTAAAGTTTACTTTTTTTCCTTCGGATTACACAATTAATCTCCGCGGTGTGCTGCAGATTCTAGAACCTTCGAGTAGGTACTTCCATATCAACACGGACTTTTGGATGTTATTTTTGTTGGTTTGACTGTCATGCAACGAACGCTACTCTCGTATGCCGAAGTGGGTGGGAGAAAGCGCAGCCCTCTCCTGTGTGGGCCAGAGATCCAGAGATCTCAGGAGGTACAGTAGCTCTGCCATGTCCACTTCTGTGGGCCATTCTCTAACATAGAGGGGTTCCCGCGGCTCTGTGAGAGATTTGGATGGAAACTTATTTTCGTGACCATGACAGCTAATGCATGATTTGGGATAAAAATTTGTGAAAAAATTATTGCAACAAAAATATCATGTTTTGTTTTGGTTTATGTCGACATATGATACTGCGGGTTAAATAAAGGCTTAATTAACAAAGCATGATGTGACAATACACCCCTGACCATCACACAGAGCCACAGTTTATTTCAACAATCCAATAATTTGTCGAATCATTTTCTTTTCACGGTATTGTTTCTCACTTTTGAGTGTACATTTTGTGCCTACCATTGGCCTAAATGTAACATGAGCATATAATCTCAACAGGATTTTCGTACATTATATGTAATCGATTCTTACACGTGCAAATGATGTGCACGTGCCATGAATTAGAATTTATAACTATATATATTTAACCAAAGTAGAATACATAATTACCTTTATTAATAAAGAACACAAAAAGCAATAAATTAAATAAATACAATTATATTTCCAGATCTCAACGTTAAAACGAAATGTTTTAACTTTACTCCCTCCCCTTTTGGCCTTCCAGTCCGTGTTACAGCACCCAAACTCTGGACCAGATCGACCTCCTGGATCGTATCATGTAAACACGGCCGGTTGACCAGATGTCATTGGCAAGTGCCCTCTCTTCTACACCATGTCAGTGCATCAACATCGAGCTCTGGGTAAATCCACTGCTGGACAAGAGGCCTTGCCACAGTAGTGTTGGCTACCGAGGGCTTCATCTTCTTGGTTCTTTCAGTAAAGTCACGTAGAAGGGAAATAATAAAATAATACAAATAAAACATAATAAAATAATAAAAATAAAACATAATAAAATAATTCTCACGACGTTTCGGCCACAACGCAAGCAGCCGTCCTCAGGTGAAGAACAGGTCTGTCGGAAAGACGAGGGCTGTTTGTCCTTACTTCACCACGCTTGGCAGTGTGGAGTGGGTAAAAGCGGTTTCACAGGGCCAGTTCTGATGTCGCTCGCCACTTATATAAGCTGCTATAAATGTCCATGCGATGAAAAGCCACCTTATTGAGCTATCATTAGTGGCCAGGTCGCTTCTGATAAATAGGTTACTGCCACAGTGGGCTGGTCGGATGTAGATGGTTTAGTTTCATTTGTATGTTTGGGTTATTTGTTTACCTTTCTTATACTGCGCACTATCCTCATTTTTTGTATTGTTTGTTGTTGTAACGTTCTTACCCACCGCCTACTAGAGATCTCCGAAAAATAACTTTACAGCTTATCGGATTCCTACATTGCAAGAAAATATTCTGATTCTGGAGGATGCCCAATAGCGCAGTGCGCTAAACCACTGCGCAACCTTTCGACCCCACATGGCGGGGCGTCACAGCACAACAAACAACATAAAATAATAAAGCCACAATAATGAACGATGATAAACGATAATGACGATTTGCGCACGGCTATAACCAAAAATAATGCAAAGGTTGGGTAGGGCAACATGACCCCAGCCCGAATCTCATGGACCCCATGGAGTGCAGCAGACCCTTTGCTCTGGTGTCACGGTTAACCTTTGCTGGTAGTTGTGCTCCACCTGTCGATGACCTCTAGTATGATGATATTTAAGGCCTTGACACATTACTACGTCGTGTTCTGAATGTGCAATTTGCACTATAGTGATGTGTTTTTTTTACATATATAATGTAAGTGTAAAGCACCCTTTGTGAAGCCACTGCCAGATAAAGACATCACCACACCGGGATTTTTGCACACAGCGTTGGTGTACGGTGTTTTTTTCTGCAATATTTTGCTGTCTTTTCTTGGATTTTCTGTTTGCACTTAGTCACATATTCACTTTAAGATGTTTTTTGTTCATGTTTTTGTTTTTTGTTTGTTGCGGTTGCACCCGATTCAAGAGCCGAATGCTCACAGGGCTATACCTAATAAATAAACTTGAAACTTGAACTTGAATCCGTGTTGGGCATGATGAGTGCGGGTTGGTGAGGTGCGGGGCCGACCCAGGGCCAGTTCAGCTGTCGCGAGCTTCCGATGTTAGTCTTGGCTGGGAATCAAGCTCAAGTCGCTGGGTTCGCAGCGCTATGCATCAACTGCTCCCAAAAATAAAATCGCTGCACCCCCACGCTTGGATAAATACCCCAACACACACAAAAAACACACGTACAAGCTGCCCGAGGTGGTCCCGAAATTGTTCCCATGTTCCAAGTGGTCACCTTCACTAAAGTTTTGTGAATGCAACCTTGAAAGGTTGAAAAGTTCACCCAGTTAATGGTCCTTCATGTATCTTCCATCTTAAGAAGATAATTCAAATATAGACAGTCCCAGTCAATAAAAACTAATTGGAAGCTGAGGTGTATAACTTATTGCCAATAGAACATTGATTTCAAATGGAAAGAAATGACACTGTGTGTAGAGTAATGCGATGCTTAGTCCACCACAGCCGTGTTCAATAGATGACAGAGGTACAGTAGACAAAGGTGACCTGAAAAGCAAATATACGGAGAAAGTTTAAAGTGCAAGTAGAATTATGGCATTAAAGACAATAAGTAGAAACATGAAAGACTGATTTGAAATAATGATAATGATTTATCGATAACGACTTTCAACATAGAGGTTTTTGGGTTAGATCGCGTAAATATATAAATGTGTCGTTAAACCCGCCACCACCCGACACAGCCAACTAGTAAGGGTTGTCACGTAAACAGAACGTGGATCAATTCGTCACTAATACAGCACACCGGTGTGTTGGAGAGCCAAGCAACAACATTTACAATCTGAGTACGAATAATGGTTTAATTATCAGCCTATTGCTTTTCCAGACCAATATTATCAAGCAGCAATTGTTAAAGACAGCGAACGCTGAACCGGTTTCCATGTTAGACTCTCGCCAACAACATCCGGCAATGCTGAATTCTGCTGAATGAAACTGAATTAAACTGAATTTCGTTTAAAAGCTTTCGTGACTGCAGGGATTCATCAAAACATAATAAAATAATTCTCACGACGTTTCGGCCACAACGCAAGCAGCCGTCCTCAGGTCTTCACCTGAGGACGGCTGCTTGAGGACGGCTGCTTGCGTTGTGGCCGAAACGTCGTGAGAATTATTTAATTATGTTTTATTTTTATTATTTTATTATTTCCCTTCTACGTGACTTTACCGAAAGAACCAAGATGAATTAAACTGATTCAGCAGAATTGGTTTAACAAACCTGACTCTACTCATGAGACCTCAAATATTCAAAGTAAATTTCAATTTGAAGCTTTCGTGACTGCAGGGATTCATCTTCTTGGTTCTTTCGGTAAAGTTACGTAGAAGGGAAATAATAAAATAATAAAATGTATATTTTGTTATTTTATTAAAATAATAAAATGTAGATTTTATTATTTGTATACTTTATTATTTCCCTTCTACGTGACTTTACTGAAAGAACCAAGAATATCATTTACACCTTGTTCTGGTACACTTTTGGAGGTGGTGGTCAGACACTTGTGGAGGTGGCGAGGGTGTGGTGGTGGACCACACAAATATTGTTGCAAAACGCCCCTTTCCGTGGCCGTTGAGTAGCTGACATACCCTCCCTCACCAGGACAATGCAGCACAGCAAGCGGGCGGCCGTTTCCGCCGTCCGTTTCCTACTGAATGGCGGTGGAGTGTTGCTCGTTTTCACGGGCGTGGAGGTGTTCTCCGGTTGCTCGGGTTTCCTCCCACTTGTATGAACTGCATAGGTTGGCTGAAAACATCCATGAAGTAACAAATACAACCCAATGCGGCAGGACCCCTATGGAAAAAAATAGTCTTTGGACTTTGTGTGGCTTACCCTGGATAAGAAAATATTCAAAGTAGTCCACCGGGTTTTTTTTGCTTTGAGAAATTTTGCTTGATATTGGTCTGGAAAGCCAATAGGCCAATGGACTCCAACATAATGCTTATTCTTCTTATTTTATTTTATTATGTTTTATTTTTATTATTTTATTACTTCCCTTCTACGTGACTTTACCGAAAGAACCAAGAAGATGAATCCCTGCAGTCACGAAAGCTTTAAATCGAAATATAATGCTAATTCATACGTGGAGATGCAGAATTAAGTTCGGATTATGTCGTTTTACCCATAATTCTCCTCGGCCCAACACAATGAGTGTGTCGCATTATTTTGATTGAATGATAAGTAATATTATTGTGTGAAATAACAAAAATGTTTAAAGCAAGCTAATCAGTTTCAAACATATTTCTTAAAGGCGCGATGACTTGTAAAATGTAAATAATGAAGGATGTTCTTACTTACAAACATTTGCCAAAGTAATAACTTACTTACAAGCGCTGTGAAATGAAATTTAAACACAGCGCATAATTTATTAAACAGCTTGATATGTTTACAAGATGTTCCCCAAACTCTCATGAGAACAACACAAAATGGAAAATTAATTACAAAATAAACAAGTAAAATCAAAATCGTGTTACCAGCTATTTAAATGGTTATGCAGATGTTCTAAAAAAGATTATAGGTTTATTGTTTTCTCTCTCTCAATGCGCTGCTGAGACTGCCAATGTTTAAGCTTAATACGTGTCTGCTCATGGTGAAAAGAACATGTCCTGTGCTATTTTCACTTGAACGTCGCATTCAATCAGCAATATTCAACTACGACATTCAATATTCGAAATGTCCATCATTTAACCAAGAAAGTCTCAGTGAGTTTCAAGGCTATTAGGAGAGTCCTGCATTTGGATGTTTGGCCTGCGGGAGTGAAACTTCAATAAATGGAAGAAAAAAACCCACGCGTTCCACGGCAACAAGACCCAACACTACCATCTTCTGGCTCAAGAAAAATAAATATGTTTGACCCTTTAGGAAGAAGGCAATGAAGGAGGCTGTTTCTGGTGTAGGCCAATCAGTTTCAAGCACAAACGCATACGTTATAAAAGCATGTTTGTTTGCATTTTTTTTTACCACAGGCATTTGTGATTTATGCAGACTTGATGCATTGCAATAGGTGTCTATATGGTGTTTTAACATGTGAACAACTGTACGGGGTGTCCATAAAGTCTAATTTATATTTTATTGAACTAATGGTATATATGTTTCTTTGAATGACGCTCTGAATATGAATGTACAACGACGTGTGATGGTAGTTACACTTTCAATACCATTTGGGGAGGCCTTCATCCATCAGTAGATTGATAAGGGGCTGCAAATTGTGGTTATGATCATGGTGGAGGTGAGTCTCTCTTTTTGCCAGTTAGAAAATTGGCATAGATGCAGAAGCGAAGCTAACACCATAAACCACGTTCGAATGCGGCAGTAATCCGGATAGAAGCAGGCTTTAGCTAAAGCACAGTTGTCGTATAAGCAACACGCATCTGCATGAGATTTGTAGGGGGAGGTGGGGGGCAGGCAAATGACAACTTCTAATACAAGCACACCTGGCCTTTCCTCCAAGTGGTGTGATTCGCAGTATATTATTTATTGGTAAATGCAATTTACTATACAATTTCATGGATAATATACATTTTTAACACGCCATAATCTCCTCTTTTTTTTTACAAGTTACTTTAAATTTATCCATCAACGTGGGAAGAAGAAACTCAAAAGCGTGCAAAACGTGACGATTGCCATGTGTGAAATTACACGCCCGCGGTTCCTCATCATTTCCAGGAGTTGTTTTTTTTTGTTCAGCGCTATGAACTTTAATTATGAATAGCAGCAGGTGATTACAATAGCCGCGTGAGTCATGCCGAATAGTAATACGTTTCAAAACCTGATGCAGACTCCGCTGACAAAAGAAGGCGCAGCGTGGTGTTCCACAAATGCCGATTTGGTGTCCGACTCTTCTAAGGGCGGCCAAATAAATGTGTGGAGGCGTTGGGGGTGTGTGCGACGGTTTAAAATGTACAAATATACATGTATATGCATCAATCAATATTCAAAACGAAACTGTAATTGCTTCTGTATAAGTCACGTGTATCCGCCACCCCCAGTGTGTGCAGATGTAATTCCTGCGAAGTGTTCATGAAACAATCCGACGCGTCGTGAGTGCGACGATGCATAGCAGGGTGGAACGGAGCGAGTGAGACGTCGTGGATGCAGAAAATGTATACATCGTTCGAGACCCAAACATTACAAACCTCCTGTGATTTGACATTCCTCCGAAAAGACGCGGTGTAACCATAAACCACTTCAGAACACCAACAGGCCGATGTCCACATCTCCTTCACCAATGGAAGATTAAAGACAAGCCACAGTAGTGCGCGTGTGGCCATGCAGCCCAAACTATGGACTGCGTAGTGAACCACTGTAGCCTGCGTTCTCTTCAGTGGATGAACAGCAAAACTACACGAACTCTCTCGTTAAGCCCTCTCGTCATGGCTAGCAAACCGATATTGGCGTTTTACTCCTAAACAGACTGCCATCATACGCACGAAAAGAATGCATAGTAGGGTATAATGCATTAATGGTTTGGAATGCGTGCCACTTCAATCTATTACATCGTTGGTGAGTGAGACTGAGTGATGTCAATTCTAAGGAGGTTGTAGAAGGCCTATAAATCTGACATTTTTGTTGCAAATATACTCAAGTTTATTTTTACAACTAGAAACATCAGGAAGCAAACCCTCTTCGAATGTTTCACCGCCCACAGGCAACATACCAATTTGAATAAAGGAGAGTTTTCAGTCAGTGCGTATGACTTGCTATGACAGATCAGAAACATATGACTATAAAATACAATTGAAGCTGCTAAGTACGCGCCGAAGCATGGCGAGGTGCAGGTTTGGAATGACACCGAGAGATCGAAACGGAAACACAGGGAACAAATATAAATTATAGACATCGTCTTCTTGACTGCTAAGAAAAGGCAATTTCTGATAGTGGAGGCTGGTGATGGAATGGCAGCCAAAGAAGGGATCACATCCGAGGGGAAGTGCTCCATGGAGATGGAGCAATGAGATGGATTGTGGAATTGTGGCACCGTGATAGGTGGTGTCGACTTGACGAGGCCTTCCAACAGTGGATAAATCATGGCTGATGATGTCATTCTAAAACGTATTTTTCTTCCGTATGAAGATGCTCCCCCTTTGAAAGATGTAATTGTACCTCTTCTTGGTTATTTCGGTAAAGTCACGTAGAAGGGAAGTAATAAAATAATAAAAATAAAACATAATAAAACAATATTTAAGCTTAAATAGACGCTCCAAGCGTGGTGGTGTTTCATTTAGACGCTGTCGCCTCGACAGACCTGTTCTTCACCTGAGGACGCCTGCTTGTGTTGTGGCCAAAACGTCGTGAGAATTATTTTATTATGTTTTCTTTTTATTATTTTATTACTTCCCCTCTACGTGACTTTACCGAAAGAACCAAGAAGATGAATCCCTGCAGTCACGAAAGCTTTAAATCGAGATGTAATTGTATTCAAGCCAATTTTATTGGCCACTCACTGGCAAGCTAATAATAAACATCTCATGTGCACGAGAATATTTCGAATTAGCCAATGTATTCACATGCTGTAGAATGCATGTAGGCTTATCCACTTATATGCACCCTGTTTTGATGACGTAAGATTAATGTACAAACCAAGTCAGACACATGAATTGGTGACGAATAGATTTAACGATGCATCTGCCATACCAAGACTATTGCCGTGTTTTATTCAGAGTGGAAATATGAAATATCCTATAAAATACACGTTCTGTAATGAGATGGTGTTACAATGAAAATGTTAAGAGGAATGGATAATATAGGATGAATACGTCAGTAATCAGACTGATTATATTAAAAAGTGGGCCTGTTAAACATCATCAATAAGAAGAGTGTACAGCTTATCCTACAAAATCAATGTATACCTTAATATTCAGGTTAACAACGAATTAAATGTCGATTTAAAGCTTTCGTGACTACAGGGATTCATATTCTTGGTTCTTTTGGTAAAGTTATGTAGAATGGAAATAATAAAATAATAAAAATATAAAACAATGAATAAAATTATCACGACGTTTCGACTGCAACACAAGCAATGATCATCAGATGTGAAAAATTCTCATTCATCACACCTGATGAGGATGATTGCTTGTGTTGCAGTCGAAACGTCGTGAGAATTTTTTCTTGTTTAATATGTATATTATTTTATTATTTCCCTTCTACGTGACTTTACCGAAAGAACCAATAATATAAATTAAATGTCGTTTACCGTATGTCACTGAAACACTGACATCACCGTTGTGGCCCGCGTCTTGTCAAGATACTCATGAAATTCAGGCAGCCTTGGAAACAAACATGGCAACGTTAATTCGCCTACAATTTTATTGCAAAATGTCAGATATATTTACCCATGCATGAGGGTTGTGTGGGATTTAGAGAAGTTATTTTATTTCAAGGTCAAGAATACCATCGTATGTGGGATTTGTTTTCCTTTCAGAGACGCGCAGAGGACCCAGGAGTGCTGCCATTACACGGCGATGTCTCCAACTTGTTCTCGTTTTTTTTATTTATTCCCTTCGAAATATGCTTCTTCGTTTGCCGCACACCTGGCATATAAATCACGGGCATCCGGAAATGATAGAACTCAAATCGGTTTGATAATGTTGTTGGTTGTGCTATTTTTTTTTTAAGAAATACAACAATAAATATAAAAATGACACCCACGCTTCCCTCCCAACACCCCCCCCCGCCACGTGCTACATAGAGAGGCAATTTCAACAACATTTCTCTGAGCCAAGGTTTTTTTTTTTTCGCAGTAAAAGTGGTATCTGTACATGACTGGACGAACTTTTCACGGGCTTAACCCGGCATTATGAAAATGCCCGTACCGCCTTGAAAGCACGGCAAGATAACACTGAATACAGCATTTTCCCCTTCTCCCTGAAGGCAACTTGTGGGGTTTAACTCTGCAAGTGGTACATCGAGAGATGTGCGGGGAGCGGCGATGAAACAGCAGCAGTAGCCAAGGGCAGCAATGCTGACCCAGCAAAGCGTATGATACGTCAGCAGTTAAAGGAATTCTACTTGTTGACATTTGCTGTCAAAAAGTTATACAAACCGTATTATTGTGCCCTTAAGGATGAAAATTTCAGGTTTGCTTCTGGATTCAGCATTTTTTTTTTATTAATTTAGTCTCATTTTCCCCCACCCAATTTATTCCAGTCGTACTGTCAGCCGTTGTGTCGTGTCATGAAGAATCCATTCGGAAATCGCAGACAGCACAACGTGGCCCGTGGCAGAGGATGGCTGGGCCGAAGATATTTTGCATAGGGCTCCCAAATAATCTCGCATGTGAACTTTAGATCCTTTACAACGGTAGGGGTAGCACTTTTTAATTCCTTTATATTAAGTTCACTTGCTTGCTTGCTTGCGCGCTTACGACCGTGCAAATCTTTCGGTCGTTTTTTAACCCACTTCCCGTGATCCAATCGAGCTGACATTTTGCACACAGACTCGTTGTGCGTGACAATTTATTTTCGTGAAATTTTTTTCCCAAAATTTTCCACTTTTTAGGGGAAAAAAAATTAATATTTAATTTAAAATACAATGTGATAAAAATGAAACTCTTACTCAAGAAAAACAGAAATGAATAATAAAATTAAACCGATGCCACGCATATAAAGGATTTATAGTGAAAAACTTTGTTTTTTACGGGTTAATTTTTTTACGCACTTTTATTTAAATTGCCCTGTTGTCTGTTTATATTCTTTCAAAACGTTGACGCTTAATAACCTTCGGATCTTCGAAATTTTGTACACGGATTCGTCTTCTCGCGTGACAATTCACGATTTAAAAAAAAAAATCCAGGTCGGACCAATCCCGTGGCCTCTTTGTATCGTGTCATCAATGCGTATTCGTTATGGAGTGGACTCAAAAAAGCGCCCAATATAAAATGTTCTTAATTACTTACTTGTGGTTTTTACTTCATTTTTTATTGCACCATTTAAAATATATTAGAATTATCCAGACAATAATGAACCATTGTTATTGTCTGGATTGAGATCTTAGAATGAATATGTACATAATTAAATTATTTTTTATAAGAATACAATGTTATTTAAATCCCTTAGATATGTTTAATTATCTTTATGCAAGCCACCCAATTTTATTCAGCACAGCGAATTTGATTATTTCTGGCATCAAAGTAATTAATTTTCTACTTTAGAGTGCAAATAAAAGTGTGTGCTTCAAAAAACCTAATTTTGTTTACCACAAAGCCATCGTTGATTTTCATGAAAGATGCTATCCACCAATGCTTAGGTTCTACCAGAACATTGTTCCGGCAATTATATTGGCACTTCACGTGTAATGCCACCTTATTTTATCCTAAACCTGTTCATGATAATAGCAATATTGGATACAATATTATAGGATTATTATGAATAGGTGTACATTGTACTCTAGTGGTAGTGCCTTACGCCGATTATAATCCCTCTTCAAAGCCAAGCCTAGCAGCGTTCAGGGAAAGAGTGCAAAATTGAGCCCTCATTTCCACCAATCACGATCGTCAACGTTTCTTGCGGAGGGGTCCTGTCGAAAACTGCCCACATCGCTCCACCGGTCGATATCTGAAATTTTAATTTAATTTTGTATTTTTTGAACACCAAACGACGTTCGATACCCTACGTCTGCGGTTACATCAATACGATAAGTAACTTCAGCACATTCACATTTCAAATTTAACAAGTAGGCTTTCACGACCAATATTATTCATAATCAAGTTTTTGGGTTTAGACCACGTTATTTATAAATGTGTCGTAACCCTCCACCACCCGACACGGCCAATCAGTAAAAAGTGTCACGTTGACAACAGACAAATAGTTAACTGCTTTAGCCCACCGGTGTGTTGAAGCGTGAAACCACAACATTTAAAAAAAATTTGTAAATGTTGTGGTTTTACGCTTCAATACACCGGTGGGCTAAAGCAGTGAACTATTTGTCTTTTGTCAACATGACACTTTTTACTGATTGGCCGTGTCGGGTGGTGAAGGGTTACGACACATTTATAAATAACGCGATCCTAACCAAAAAACGTTGATTATGAATACATTCAAATAAAATTTAAAAAACCCCACTAAATATGGAACTACTGTCGTAAATCGTATTAAATATTATGTATATATTAGACGATTATGATATCATGATGTGATGGTCCGTAAACTGGAATTTCCATCCAGAGGTCACCAGTCCATCCTCGTGGTACAGACGTTGAAACAGTGGTACAAGTTAATTACATCTTCCCTGCCTCTGTCCACCCAGCAGTGGGCACAGCACAGCTAGCAGCTAATCGGCAGGTCACGTAAAGTGTGGTAACGTGTGGCTACCCTCACCACTTCTAAGACGGCTGTTCAACGTGCAGAAGGACAAACACGCCCCTGTATGTACGTATGTTGAACTTGTTTTGCACCGTAACGTAGTCAACCATGCGAAATCGGAGGTGTGGGGGGAAGGACAACAAACGAAAAGACAAAAATAATTCCTTTAAGAAATTAGTTTTAAATCTAGATTCGGAAGTGCGTAGCTCCAGTGAGTTTAAAAGTGCATAGCTCTCTGGCAAGGCTGCATCTTCACTATTCAAATGTAACTCCAATACCTATTAACCCTGCCAAAGTTAGGGCCAACTTCTTTGAAACGTTGAAAAACACGGCGATTAGGAGCCTGGAATCATCTCTTTTAAACACTGCCGAAGGCAAGGTGCCGTGAGCCACCGTAACGTGACACGCAAGACGTCTGCCATATCCTTTGCACAAAAGGGACCGCTGATAAATCTCCTTGTCTGTAAGGAAGCTGATGAATAGACCGACAGATGGAAGCTGATCCGTTGAACAGCTTCACGCCTCACCGATATGACATTTGGAAGGCTACACCGCTAAGTGGAATCTACAATGTGCAGTTGAAACCAACCCAAGTTATGCCAGTCAAAAAAACATGCTGCGCCCTTCGAGTGCCATCGAGGATAAGAACCTTTGGTTGCAGCTGAATACTCAGTAGTCAAGATCACTACACTGCTGGATGAAGCAGACCCCCCCCCGTCCCCCCCTCCCCCCAGATCCCACATGCTCACATTAACAATTCATCTTGCACCTGCACACGAGCAGATTTCATTGTCTAGAGGGTACACTCTCCTGGCACGTTCCCTCTCTTAGCTGCGCTACTCAATCGCGAGTCTCACCCACCAGCCCGTCATCTCTTCTTGCGGAGTGTCCTACCTAGAGCCCACTTAGGGGAGTAAACAGAAGATAACTTCACACAACAGATAACGGAATTCCGTGACAGCAGCTCCACACAACACCGGCGGGAAACAATAATGATCCTGCAACGTGGAAAGAGCTTATATGACGCCCTGCTTGATTAACGGGGTCAACACGGTGGCGAAATGTTAACTACCTCGCCTGGTATACAGGGGGTCGTGGGTTCAATCCCGACCTTGTATATTTGGAGCTTGCATGTTCTCCCCGTGGTCGCGTGGATTTTTCTCCGAGTCCTCTGGATTTCCCCTCCACATTTAGAATCAACATGGGTTTAGAGAGTATTTGGCTGCAATAAACGTCCACATGATAAGCCACTTTGTTGAGCTATCATTTGTGGCCAGGTCTCTTCTGAAAAAGAGCTATGTAGCTCAGTTGGCCATACCTGGTAAAATAAAAAAAAGAGTTCATCTTCTTGGTTATTTCGGTAAAGTCACGTAGAAGGGAAATAATAAAATAATAAAAATACAACATAATAAAATCATTCTCACGACGTTTCGGCCACAACGCAAGGACGGCTGCTTGCGTTGTGGCCGAAACGTCGTGAGAATTATATTATTATGTTTTATTTTTATTATTGTATTATTTCCCTTTTACGTGACTTTACCGAAAGAACCAATAAGATGAATTCCTGTAGTCACGAAAGCTTTAAATCGAAAAAAGGGTTGTGTAGTAGTAACGACCAATAATAGCCGTTTAGTGATTTTCATAGATGCAATTCTGACCGGTGAGACTTTCAAAGAGAAGACAATGCGTTGAGTTTGTGTGATTGACTTGTTTCAGCAATTTCGCTACATTAGCGTGAAAGTTGAGCCGACGAGACAGCCTCGGGTAATTCCTGAGATCCGATCCTTGACAAACGTCACCCCGCAGCAGCGAGAGGTTAAATGCTCAGACAGGCCTCGCAACCTTTGACAAGAGGCTGAAAAGTGCTCGCAGCCATTTCATCTGCATTTAAAGCGAAAAAAACCGCTCTCATCCAGCAACGTGAGGTGCACTGTCAAAGCAATCACCAAAGCAACAGTTAGAAGACCATAATCTAGGTTTTTTTGGGGTTAGATCGCGTAAATGTGTCGCTAAATCCGCCACCACCCGACACGGCCAACTAGTAAAGTTTGTCACGTAAACAGAACGTGGCCAATTCGCCACTAGTACAGCACACCCGTGTGTGTTGGAGAGCAAATCCACAACATTCTGAGTACGACGTTTCGCCAGTAATTACAACTAGTTAGAAGACACGGAGCTCGGAATAATGAAATAGGTCATGAGTGTCAGCCATGATCTATCCACTGCTGAATGAAGGGCTCTCTGACAAAGCCGTTGCTCACGGTCCTGTGAGGTACTGATCCACCGAGCTCATTGCACACGATGCTTGTTTCGTCGCTCCATCTCCCTGGTGAACGTCCTTGCGAGCGTGTTCTAATAGTTGGCTGCCACTTCATAGTTGTTTTGGACGTGTTTTTGTAATTTTTTTAATGTCTAGAATCATGGGTGAATATTTACTAATATTTTTTTTTTAAACTGCTTGAACACATTATCCTGAAAGTGCTCAATTTCGCCGTATCTGGTAATCTAAGCAGGATAAAAAAAACCTGGCGAGTACTTGTATGAGTTGACGAGGGGATGGCAGCTGTTATAGGATTTAGACGGACACTTCGGTTTGATGGGCACACAAGCATCAGGCACTACATTAACGAGACGCTGCAATATTACATTCTCTGGTGGAATGTCCTACAGCAATAGCCCTAATGTGGAATCTTCATCATGATTTTGAAGTCAATAGCTTTCAGAACTTGCTCTTTGTGAGTGAACTGAAGAGCCAGAGAAGTTTACAAATGTTCTTAGTTAAAAAAAAAATTCTTTAGAAATAGGTGATTAATTCTAGATTTGAAGCTTTCGTGACTGCAAAGATTCATACTCTTAGGTTGTTTTCGGTAAAGTCACGTAGGTAAAAAATAATAATATCAAGTACAGTAAATTTGGCTGTGACGGTCCCACCTGAAGACAGAGATTTGTGTTGCCTCCGAAACGTCGTGATTTAATTTAGTTATTTTCATTTATTATTATTTTATTTTATTATTATTATTTTACCTACGTGACTTTACCGAAAAAATAGGTGATTCTGCATGGCACCGAGTAGTTTACAATGACCGGACAATTGATACATTCTGTCATTACCTCGACGATGAAGAATGAAGCCGTCTTGGTTGGCAAAACACGTCATTGCTACCAAACGGTTGTCCATTCATGCAAACCGCTTCCTTACCTGATGAACCACCAATGTCCTCTGTCGTGTTTTTAGAGAAGCGGCTGTAGGTGCGGTGGCTTTATCCACCGCACACGAGTCACTGAACTCATTGACTTTCATTATCAGACTCTCGAATCTCTGCCGCGTTTCTCTTTCATGTTTCAGGTCACAGCTTCAGGTGCAAAACTATTTGGCTGGTTTTCGTGAAACGATCTTTAGGTCTTTTAGGGGATTTTGCTTTGTTGATATTTTATTACAAAATGTCTTGTATTTTATGTATTTTAATAGTTGCGCTGCTATGTTTTTTTTTATGTAAATCGGTCTGGGACTTATACGTCTCAGGGAGGTGGAAATTCGACAGATGAAGTCCAGAAGCAAATTTAAATGTGATGGATTTTTTTTTTGTGTCCATTGGCGATCAGGCCAAAATCATCAGATTCTCCCACACTGGCCAAACATCTTGGAAGAGGCTCAAGTACCCACACAAGAAAAAAAGTTGTATAAATTATTACTATAGAAAATAAGTACCTTGCATTGTCGTAATTTAATTGAAAACATATCTTTGTTTTACCACATCAGAGACAACAATAGGTTAACTGAAAATAGAACAAGATATGTTTTGATCACTAAAAGGAATGGAGCGTTCAGGGCACATTCTACCAACTGTCAGAAAATTTGGGTTTTCACTTCATATATCAGTTGGACTGTCATGCAACAAACATCTCACAGTTGTTCGCCGCCTAGTGCACAAATATTCTCTGCGACAACGCAGGGTTGCAATGCTCTACAAGATTTCCAAACGGATCATATATCCCGCGGCATGACAATGATAGCACATCGGAAATAAAATGATGTCAAGCCAAAAAACTATTTTTTTAAAGCCTCAAAGTCTTTTGACTCCATAATTGTGACGGTTTCCTTCGAGCCAAAGCAGTCATCACCAAGTTATCTGTACAAGCACACGCATGTGTAGTGTTCTTCACGGAGGCACACACTTCACCTTGGAGGCAACACGTTAATTACACGGCAACAACCGGGCTACTACTTAAACGTTACAACAGTTAACTCGACCCCAACGGGGTAACTACATAACCGGTTTCAGTCAGTAACATTCTGACTGACCCACGATGCCGAGCGAAGACCGAAGATCGAAGAGACGTAGCACAGAGGGTTGATTCCAGAGAACAGCCCCGATCGGGACTTGGGACTCGGCCATTATGGGCGTGGCCGAGCTCCGCCCTTGACCACGCCCCTTTCTAGGTCTTTCCCGAAGACTCTGGGCCCCTACATCACGTGTCCCTCTCCCCTCCTTTTGGGCCCCCCTTGCCACCTCGTCCGGTCACGGTCACCCAGACTGTCATGTCCTTACTCGACCTCTCTCTCACTGTCACCAAGGACTCTGCTCCCTAGCGCCCGCTTCCACGGCATACCTACTCTGGTGCCAGAGAGAGGCCCAAGACACACAGCTCCACTCTTGTGACGGTCGCTGGCGCTAAACGCCATAGTGACTCCATTTACGTCACTACACATGTATATTTTAAGAGGCTTGCGACCACCAGAAACCATCGAAATTTCCCAAATACGTTGTGATGCGGCCTTGGCAGTGGTGCACAAACACGAATGCCAAAACAACTCAGTCGTTCGTAACCTTGCCCTAAAAGTGAAGAACAAAATATACATAGTTGACGTTTCAGGCAATGGACCTTCATCGCGGAGATCCGCAAAATAGAGATTTTTGTTTACCGTAATATGCCGACGAAGGTGGGGCGCAAACACAAGGTGCAAATGAATGCGAGCGAGGCGGTTTGTGTACACTGATGCGCGTGGGGATACACAGAGGAGGCATTCTCCAGTTCCATTAGCATTAATATTTCATGGTGCCCTTGCCTCTCACAAAGTTCATACGAGGGAGCAGTTTTCAAATACAAATTTAATGTAGCAAGGTATTTATTTTATAAACACTGTCACCTCTCGTTAGACCGAGGACTTGAAGAACAAAGGAGGTTAAGAAACTCATCCTCTTGGGAGCTCATAATAAAGTATTGTGCTTTATGTGGTACACCGTCTATAGATTCCCCACAAATTCCTGCAGTCTAAATACTCCCCGTTGCTCATTCAAATGAAGCTATCACCGTGAATACTTTGATCAGATTCGAAAACAGATGTCACCATTGTTATGGCTATTGTTTCATCAACCACAAAGAAACTATTTAGATACCGACGTCTGGTTGAGTTCGTGGAGGCTGTGCGTAGCTCCCTGCGTTGAGAAACTTTTTTGGCCATTTGATTTTGGATACTGCCTCGAAAAAAGGGCTCACTCAACAGAGAAATGGAGGAGCACGCCAGATGTGTGAATATCTTCTGGAATACGCCCCAGCGTAGGTTGTCGTGGTTGTGCTGTAAAGCTCCCAGGTGGGTTTTCTGGTTGTTTGCCATGGTGTCTGACGTTTCGCTCCATGTGCCGGGAGTATGTATGTACGTATTCACGTTGAAACATTTTTGGCACCGTACATGGCCAATCGTGCCAATCGGGAGCTTCTTCAGGAGCGAAACACACATGAAAACGAAACATCGACCACCATTATTTCCACCACCAAGAATAGGCAGTGCGCAGCACAATGCGGACTACCTGCATACCCTCGATACACACGTTTGGGTTGCGTTATTGCAAACCTGAACGTAAGTTGTACAATCCTACTGTAGATCAAAACGTAATTTCCCATAAGCTCCCATTGTAAAACCTATTCCTAAGAAAAAATGTTGATCCAAAACCTACTCAAAATCACACTTTTCAACACAACTAAGATATTTTCATGCATAAACAAGGCAAACAATAACATGACCAGGAATTGAAAGCAAATACTGTAAACTGTAATTTACCAACCAGAAACGGTGGTGCTCGTCGTGTGAGGTGACACTTTGGAGAGGTTTTAAGAGGTGCTAATCGATGACAAACGTGAAAACAAATCATTCTAAATCGAATTAACATGTAACTCGGGGTACGCCTGTGATATCGTCTGTTCCTTCTGTACGTGATACAGTGGTGTCCCCTCACAGGCGTGGGATCTCTCCAGGTGCTTCGCTTTCTTCCCACGTGTGTAAACACGCATTCAATTGTCTGAAAACATCTTAATATATAGAGGACCGCAGAGCTTGGGCGTTCGTTGGTGCCGGCTCACCACCTGGCTGCCTTCAAAGCTCGTATGTGGTCCCTCGGCGATTTTTTTACCTGCGATTTGCATGAACGACAACTCTATAAACATGTATATAGAAAAATAAACAATATCATGCTTAGCAACTATGTAATTATTTTTACTATTTATTTTGTATTATTACCAGGTAAGGCGCACTCAGCTATGCAGCTCTTTTTCAGAAACGACCTGGCCACAAATGATTGCTCAACGAAGTAGCTTATCACGTGGAAATTTATAGCAGCGAAATACTCCGAGCGCATGTTTCTAAATGTGAAGGGAAATAACGGAGGACCCTGAGAAAAATCCGTGCCACCACGGGGTGTACATGCAAACTCCAAATGTACAGGTGTCAGGATTGGGATCGAACCCACGACCTCCTACATACCAGGGGAGGTAGTTAACATCTCGCCACACATATACACAGTACAACCCGACAAAGCATTGGAGAGCAGTCCATAGAAAGCCACAGTTACGCCACACATACTGGGTGCAGATGGTTAAATGGTCGCGGTGGATACATGACGGTCAGATATATACGTGATGCTCTACTTTACAGACCTGTTGGCCTATGCTCCACAATTGAAGGAGGTCAAATGCTCGAATGAAGGGGCAGAACCTCCAGCTACATTGGCGTGACCTCTATGTACACGGTGACCCCTACCTACAGGGCCTCTGCGCGTGTAGAATTCGCAACGAGGGTCGGGCTGACCGATCGCACGCAATGGGAGAAGACTGGACGGACACACGAGGAGAGGGTCGAGAGGTGGCAGATTGTGAGAAGAACCGGAGGGAGGGGTGAGAGGTCAAAGGGGGAGGCGAGGGGGGTTGGAAATGCGAGGAGGGGGAGGGAGACAGAGTAGGCGAGTGGCAGTGTATTTGTTGTTTAAACCGTTATCAGGGTGTTCTGCATGCTGCCCACTGACACGACAAGTATATTGTTCAAGGGAGGACTGACTTGATGTACGGGGAAATCCATTTACAGAACACCACGCGAACGTTTCTAATACTCCTCTTTCAGACTCTCTTCTCAACAGGTGATAGGGTATTGTGACAGCGACAGCTTCCATATCTTGCAGAGCAGGAAGGTTTGGAGCATGGATGGGAGATACGGATCCGTCATTCGCCATTTTCAATTCGTTTCGCAAATTCTGTGACACGGCTTTCGATTTGAAAACACGGAAAGTAAAACAAGCGACGACTTTAAGAGCTGAAGAGAGTGTGATGTGTGTCCAGGATTAAATGTGTATGATTGAATGTAGAAGTTATTTCCCACCATACGTAGCCAACCGTGCTAATTGGAGCTGCTTAACCACCTTCACTCATTATCACCTTCACTCATTATCCAATTGAAACATTTCTAAGAATACATGGCTAATGCAGACACGATTTCTTGCAAAAGGTTTCAGTTAGGTGTTTTAACATCTTAACACCTGTTGTATTGCCAGAAAGGGTAAAACATATTCTTAATTATTGATACTGGCAAGGGAGGTCCCACGATTAAACATTTCTCCATAATAGTTGAGTGGCGTGCCTCAAACATTGATCTCTCCGTACCTCCACCATTCATTGAAATGCCACCGACTTGGTGGTAGGCGCGTTTCAAATGGGTACGGACTCAGAGACCCCTTGTTCTATACGCACGCTTATCTGTTTATGCGTGTCTGACTAGATCATCCTGAATACTCTCAAGATCTTCAAATCTCAGAAGCCAGGCAGGATGAGACTGCTTAGTACTTGCCTGGGTAGGCCACGTGTTGTAGGTTTTAGCTACGAAGTGGCTAAGACAGTGGTTCTTCACCTTCACTGCAGCCAGCACCCCTTTGGTTTTCAGAGAGGGCATCTCGCATCCCCGGTGATGCGTGCACCCCAGGTTAAGAACCACTGGGCTAAGATATTGCAGTACGGTACATATACGGATCTTAAATCCATCTGTGCAGAGTTCTGAGCGTTATCCCCTTATGTGCATGGGTTTTAAAGAGTACATATTCCAGCTCCTTCCAAGATGCTGAACACTCCTTAACGTATAATTTGCAGAACGTCTCAGTGTGGGACCCTCTTCAAAACGTCCTGAGACTCACTGATAATTTCCCGGATAATTACTGGGTATTATTAATTAACTATATTTACATGTTAGCCTGTCTCTGTACACGTACAAGTAAATATTGATTGTGTGAGCAGTTTGGCGCATCGGCATTCGCCACCACGCTATGAATCCAGCGACTTAAGTCTGATTCCTGGTCACGGCTCACATCGATGGCGAATTATATTTGAACGAGTCCTCTATCAACCCACACTGGACAGCACGGTGACGAATGGTCAAGCATCACAACGCGCATTTGTATGCGATATTTGCATGCGACATTGATGAAGAAGACGGTTGGTTATTCCACCTGCTAGAGTAGAAATGTAGATTGGACATTCTTCCTGTTGGCCGTTGGTCATCATCACATTTAGAAACATGCATTGAGATTATTCAAATGCATTTGCTGATATAAATGTCTAAATGATAAGGCCACTTCGTTGAGCTATCATTTGTGGCCAGGTCGCTTCTGAAAAATGAGTTAATACCTCAGTGGGCTTTGTCTCATTGGATAGGGATGGTATAGTTTAATTTGTATGTTAGGGTGATTTGTTTACCTTTCTTATACTGTGCACTAGTATCATCTGTTTGTATTGTTTATTGTTGCAACGTTCTTACCCCGCCCCTACCGGACATCTGTGAAAAAGAGTTTTATATTTTTTGATTATGATCATCACACGTGATAGCACAATCGCGCGGCCAGTGTGACCTTGGCAATTTGTTGAGTGGCACAGCAGGGAAGGGGGTTTGTGGGAAAAGTGAGCGAACTGAAGCTGCGTTATGTTTTTCTTGCAACAACACCAACAACAAAAGGGGAAAAAAACAACCCTCCCCATCTCTTCTCCACCCTCGCTTTGGCCCGAAGGTCTAGCCAAGAGTGTCAGGAATGATTGAGCACATGGGAGGTTCATGATTGATGGCAACCGGTTATCTTGGAAACGCAGCTTTAGGTTACAGCATCAAAAGGAGGGCTGCCCCGTCCATCCGCTGTAATCTTTGGCTTCATCAACCTTACATAATAAAACAAAAATTGTAAGTTTCGCCCGTCCCCGAAAAAGCACCACCACCATCCCCCTGGTTTTTGACTTTCAAAAATGTGAGCTCTGCAAATTTTAATCGATATTTTTCGGGGCAGGCAGACAATGAATGGCGCTTGAAACTCTCAACTCTGCGCAGGGCAGCAAGTAAACTGCACACATCACGCAGCCGCTGTATGTTAATTGGCTTCATACGTTTAGCATTTTTCCTTTAAAATTATTTGATTGGAAATTTCATTTCGTGTGATGGTCCCCCCCCCCACATCCCCGCCAATGTTTGTCTCAAATTTAAACAGTTAAAAGTATTTTGATTACAATTCCCTCAGTTGCCAATTCATCTTTACCAGGTCGTGTACTTTCGCTTCCTCGGCAAAAGAGCGTGATTCACATTGAATGGCCAATGGGAGTGTGACTGTGAAGACAATCTTTCTCAAAATATTTGCACTTAAAGATAAAAACATATAGGTGACGTATAGTTATTTTTTAAATTTATTAATACGAGACGTGTAATGATTCGTCACCACACCAGCGATCAGATGAATTGTCATGAAAACAAGGTCACGATTTTAATTCAAGAAATCAATTCTCTTTAAACATCGCCGTAAATGTAGTGGACACTAGTGGCTTGAGAGGCCACGTGACCCCATTACGTACACCACACACGACACGTTGCAAGACATTACCGCTGCCTCAAATGCCTCAACACCATGGCTGACCTCCCCTCTCTCTCTTCCAGAGCGGTTGATGGAAGTCAATCAAACTCTACCCTACTCGTATATCTCTGGATCAACAACAACAACTCACAACCGCCAAAAATATGAACATTTGCTACCGAAGTGAAAAAAACACCAGGTCCCCTCATTCCACCGTACTCCTGTGATAGCCAGGGCTGGAAATAGGAATACATGACTGGGGGAATCATAATCGAATCATAAATTATTCCCTCCAACCCCCCACTAGATCTGGACCATACACTGGATCTGAGGAGGGAGAGGAGGTCTCTGTGCATGTCTGTGGGTCTCTGTGTGCTCGACTATGGGTCTCTGTGCGTGTCTGTGGGTCTATTTGTGAGTCAAATAAATAAAAGATCAATTCTTTATTCCTTCCGGAACGCAGTCGGGTTCAAATTATCACTCCCACCACGGCGTTCCGGGGCGTCCCGGTCTATTTCCATCACTGGTGACGGCAGTGCAAGGGGGTACGGCGACTTTCCTCGCTTGCAATTCAATGGACAACATCGCCACTCAGGGTCACGAGTCAACGTGAGAGAGGCGTTACGGATGTAATGTTGTGGAGGTGTCGTTGCCATGAGAGTTGACAGGAATGGCCGCTTTTGATTGCCAAGGTCACGTGAACCCATTGCATACGACACCTAAGAAAATGCATCATTACCCTTTTTTAAGCGACACCTCAAACAGGGGACCTATGCGTAGCATCTAGGCGCGTGAACAGGAAATGTGCCCAGTCTCATGAGACCTCGGACGCTGAGCAACGACAGCGACGGTGCTGCCACTTGTAACGCGCTCATAACGTAAAGAAACATGTCACAGCAGGATTGGGCCTAGAAACGTACGTATGTTGAACTTTTTTCACACCAAACATTGCCAACCGTGCAAAATCGGAGGTATAGCTTGGATGGGTAACCGCCATTCTAAAAAAAACATCTTGTCACGGTGCTCCGAGGATGACGTGGTGAGCAGCGAATGGCAGTGCAGAAAACTAAACTAAACTTTTATTTTACCAGCTAAAGCCCAGCGAGCTATAAGCTATAATATAGGATTTTGTTTGGGTTAGATCACGTAAATATGTGTCGTTAAATCCGCCACCACCCGACACAGTCAATTAATAAGGTTTGTCACGTGAACAGAACATGCCAATTCGTGACTAGTACAGCACACCGGTGTGTTGGAGAGTAAATCCACATCATTTACAATCTTACTCCATTTACTGTCCAACACAGCGGTGTGCTGTACTAGTAACGAATTGGCATGTTCTGTCTACGTGATAAACCTTATTAATTGATTTTGTCGGGTGGTGGCGGGTTTAACGACACATTTTTATTTATGTGATCTAACCCAACAAACCTCTTATGGATAATATTGGTCGCGAAAGCCTACTATGTGTTCAACCGAGCTACAAGCTCTTCTTCAGGTTGCTACCTGGCCGCACATGATGGCTTTATAGAAGTGGCTCGTATCATGTGGGAATTTGTAAATGTGGAGCAGGAAAAACCCGTAGGAACTTGGGGAAAAAGCCACGTGACCACCACACAGAGAGAGAGAACACACAAACTCCAAATATCCAACAGGCGCAGTCAAGCTCCTGGATTGAACCCCACGGCCTCCTGCGCACCACCAAGTTGCCTGTGCAAACCCCAAAGGATTATACCGCGCCCATCTTCGCGAACCCACCAGCCAGCGTGGCGATGTTGCATGTCAGGGACGGAATACACCCGAAAGGATTGCCACCATTGAGATGGAGCGGTGAAGTCAGTGTTGTGTTGCGCAGTTGCGAGGCGGTTTGTTACATTGCAGGATCAACCAGAGGTAGCGACGACCTGGGCGGAGGCCTTCATCCAGCAGCGAATCGACCATGGCTGATCAGGATTGTGCCGGAGAAATACAGAGCGAGCCGTTAATTTGGGCAACGGCAATGAGAAAAAGAAGGAAGAGATATTGACTGACGTGGTAATAATTAACTTTACACTGAGAAAACTAGGGCAAATTTTAGATAAATTAACCGATTTGAATTGACACGCAGCGATCTCCAAATCATTCAAAAGCCACAAATATACGTATCAACCCGTTCAAATCAAAATTACAATTACCAAACGTGA
Organism: Lampetra fluviatilis; assembly: GCF_964198595.1. Lineage (NCBI taxonomy): Eukaryota > Metazoa > Chordata > Hyperoartia > Petromyzontiformes > Petromyzontidae > Lampetra > Lampetra fluviatilis. Next base: position 5,147,058 of record NC_136310.1, read on the forward strand.
ACTGTAACATCACGTCAAGGAAGTTGCCACGGGGCTGCAGAGCCAGTGATCAACATAACTGCGCAAGTCTGGCAGTTGGGATCCCTGGTGCGGTGTGAGATTAACTGCCTCGTTTGAGAGCCCTACGGCCAGGGAGCATTTCATACAGGAGTCAAGGTTTGCCTCACGCGCTCGTTCTGCAATGATTATTATTACGGCCAAGCAGTGGCACATTTTTCCACTCGTTGCGGGAGATTCGCGGTTCCAGCCCTGGGCGGTCGCCCTAGTTAACACTGCGGCGTTGACCGCAAACACACGCCATCTACGTAGCAGTGAACGTTAAAACGTCGAGCGTTAAAAAAAAAATAGGTCAGAGTCCAAATTTGCCAAATTTGAAAACAAATTCTTGCTAAATATTGCAGTTAAAATTCAAATAGAAACGTCGCCCCCTACTGCCAGCTTATACTGTCCGGCGATGTTAAAGCTAGCGCCTTCATGATAGCCTTGCAATCTTAAGAATGAAAAATCGGGGGAAAGTTCAGAAAATGTACAATACGATATACAGCCTGGACAAATCAGGTGTTACAGGGTCAGGCTATGGAGGTGGCCAAGAGATGCCTACACAGCAGTGGCTTCTCGAATCTCTGCAAGGAGCTTTGTTAACCCCCTCGCGTGCATGCAATTCGTCGTCCATGCCACTCAGTAATGGAAATGACAAGTCATCCCCATTGCAGAACCTGTGAAAAAAAATCATGTTGGAGACTTGTATTGGTAAATAAGAGACAGGAGGATGGGGATTGAAAGTGCAGTTTGGAATATGAAATATGTGCAGAATGTTTACCCCTCCTATGAATTTTAGTTTGTGTATTTTCTCTTGGTAATCAGGCTTATTCCCTCGTGTTATATCTCGCCACAGTGGCGAGATTTTAACCAGATATGCAGAAAGGTCTTGGGTTCGATTCCGACCCTGACACCTGCTGTATATTTGGAGTTTGAATTTTCTCCCCGTGGTCACGTGAATTTTTCTCCAGATACTCCGGTTTTTTTTCCTCCACGTTTAGAAACATGCGTTTCGAGTATTTGGCTGCTATACATTTCCACGTGATAAACCACTTCGTTGAGCTATCATTTGTGGCCAGGTCACTGCTGAAAAAGAGCTACATAGCTCAGTGGGCCTTACCTGGTAAAATTAAACATAGTTTATTCGTTTGTTACTCAATCCGCTTGTCAATGTTGCGTTGTGTGTCTTTAACGTCTTCTTGGTTCTTTCGGTAAAGTCACGTAGAAAGGAAATAATTATAAAAATATAAATAAAACATAATAAAATACAATTTTCAATAAAATACAATAATGTTTTATTTTTATTATTTTATTATTTCCCTTCTACGTGACTTTACCGAAAGAACCAAGAAGATGAATCCCCGCAGTCACGAAAGCTTTAAATCGAAAAATGTCTTTAACGTGTTTCGCACCGTACGTAGCCAACCGTGCTAATATCGAAGGTGCGGGGGTAGGACAACAAAATAAACACAAAAATCAGTTCAGTTTGTTGTCGTTCACCCACAATTCAAACATGCCAAACGTCTCAATTCAGGATCCTCCTGGACAATAGCCTTGAGACTCACTCAGGTGAAGCTTTTTGGAGCAAGGAGGATTCAAGTTTGGGGACTTCCACGCTACACATTTCGAACAAAAAAGTAGGCCAAACACTCTCTAGAGGGGGCTCTTTAGCACTCCTTCTAGTGGAGGCCCTTCAACCAACAGTAGCGCGAGCAAGTAATTGCAGGCCTCCACCTTTGCGTTTTGTACTCGGCATGCGCGCGCACACACATATGGTACAAACCTCATGGCATGTGCAGAACCATCAAGCTGCACTAATATTTCAGCCGCTATTCGCTTCAGACTCTTTAATTGGATTTCTCACAGCTTTAGCGTCTTCGGGGAGCCATTGGCTACACAATATCCATTGATGACTCCATCTATCACTTGTTATTATAATGAAATGAAGAGACTTCCCCCCCCCGCCCATACTCCCCCCCACACCCCCCGGAACAGCCGAATTGCTCGCCGTGCCTTTTCATTCCCGACGAGCGTACCACAAATATAGCAACAGCAAAATGCGATTATCCTGCTTTCATTATGCATAATTGAAGAGCCACGTGTAAATATGCGAGCAAGAGCCAAAGAGAAGCTCCAGCCCCCCCCACCCCCCCCATCCCCCCACAACCCACCCACAAAGCCCCCGTGAGACAAGTCACGTGTGTACATTGATCACTTTAGCGGACTGATTTATATTTCCGCGCATCGTAATTAACATTAATATTAAATTACATCATCGAAAAACATTGCTTATATTTTTTGGCACCATTAACATGACATAAAACAAACGAGTTTATCTGGGGGAAAAAAACCGATTAAATGCTATCCCATTAGGAGAATCTTAATTGAAGTGTGGGGATATTCAGAGGTTTCCTTGATAATGTTGTAATATGGTACAACGCAATTTACGCCCTATTAAAACTTGGCAGCAATTACACTTGGGAAGGAGCACTCTTTACAATGCCATTACCCTCTATACGACTCTTGAAAAATTAGGGCACGCGGTGTACAGACATGTTGTGTTTTCAAGGCTTCCCCAGATTCCCAAAAGTATGGACCGATTAGAACGGCCGAGTGCACTACGGCAATGACATTGGGTCAGATCATAGCTGCGGTTGTGGTGGTGAAATGCTTAACTCAATGGAGTTGCAATCTAAAGGTCTCTGATAAGATTCGACCCCCACCACCCCAGCCAATGAAAATAACGTGACAAGCTTCTTAAATCTCCACCCCGCCCTCTGTCCACCCAGCAGTGTCAATGGGTGCACCTCGGTCGATCGGTAGGTCCCGTGCGTGGTGGGCTAAACTGTTGACACGTCCACCTCTTCCAGCATGTCGAGGCGGTGTGGTATAGTGGACCAAACGACTCCCCAGAGGGTCACTTTAGAGTTAGCCTCGAGTAGGTGCCCTTCTGCTAGCAGTTCCGAACAATTGCTTTTTGTGTTACGTTTGTTGTCCTTCCGCTCACACCTCCTGTTGGCACGGTTGGCTACGTACGGTGCGAACGAAGTTCAACACACATACATAGCAGTGGCGTGAGCAAGCCACTGCTATGTGGTAAAGATAACGGCAGCACCATTTTCTTTACCACCTTTTCAATATGCCAAGACTGCTTTGGAGATTCGTTCAGTCGACCGGCAGATCATGTGCGGTGGGATAGAAAAATGTGGGCTGTGATAGAGAACGGCACTCCCCGCACGTGCCATGGGGGTTTTCATCGGAGATTTAATTATCGTAATCTGTATTTATAAATGAACAATTCCCACGACACGGGCCCAAATGCCTAACCCCCAGGAAACGCATTTACAGTTGCGTGTGTGTAAAAAAGCCACGATGTACTTCAGAAGGTTAAAAAAAATGCTCGTTCCTGTAAAATATAAACTCACTGAGAGTGACTCGAAAAGTAATGCATAAAAGCACTGTTTGTATGAAAATACAGACCCGAGGAAAGGCAGAATCAAAAACAGTCAATGCAGAAGTGAATTGGCCATAAACCTTCAAGAATGAGTAAATGCGTTTTCAGCCTCATGTTTTCAAGGCAGCCCAAGGGGCAGGCTCTTTATGGTTTCCAAGGGAAGACCATTTCACAAGCAGTGAAGAGATGCATTTCCCCCCCCCCCCCCCCGTAAATTCCCAGAGGATGCAGGCAGAAGTCAGGATTCGTCGATTAAATTAATGAAATTGTTATTATACTTGCAAATCGACTTACCTTTCGCTGTGGCCGATTAAACTCGGGGGATCCCCTTTCAAAAGTGGCGGCCAACCGTGATCCTCTTGCCTGGAAGAGATTGTGAGCACGAGGCTCGTCTCAGTCGACAGCGTGTCGCTTTTTAGATACGATTATCAAAGTGCCATCGGGTTTGGGGTTTTTTTTTGAAGACGAAAATACTCACCGTAACAGCAGTACGTGTATTGCTGCACAATAGCCGATTTTTTTTTATTTCTCTGCAATCTGTAAAAGTCAAGTACACTGTATCGCAAATTATAAAATCACAGTGTGGCTTCTACGCAGTCATCGGCCTCTTATCCACCACTGACACTATCTGTGAAGGGCCAATAGATCCATAATTCTTTCTCTTCACCATGAACCATCAGAGTATCCACAAATAACTTTTTTTTTAAAGCTTTAATGCGACCGTGATGACATTTCCATGCTGTGACATGGGTCCCGGTTTTTCGTTGGTGTATTTTCTGGCGATATCGATGCTGCATGACACGTGACAATAACAGCCGCAATTCGCCACTAATTGGCGGTGACGTCACCACGGCGCCTGTGCCATGCTAGGTGCACTTTTGAGGCCACGTCAAGTGTTGAAGGGCTCGCGTGACAGGAGGTCACGGCGACAGACCCAGGTGCCATGGGTTGACCGACTGAGATGACTGGCAGATGCACCAGCTGTGCCCTATTACACTGCCAAAATTACACATGACACACACCCATTGCTTGGGGCATAATAAAAAAAAACAATTAAAAACACCGGGATCTATTGGCGTTATCTCATCACCCATACAAGAAAACAATCTCACTGTGGTTCGTGACACCGGGAAACTTTTTTTTTTGGAAGATTTGCTGGTTTATCCAGGATGTTTCTGTTGCGCGTCGTCTCTTTAAGATGTTCTCTGTTCATATTTTGTTTGTTGCGGTTGCACCCGACTCAAGAGCCGCATGGCTCACAGGGCTATACCTAATAAATAAAACTTGAAACTTGAAAACTGAGAATTTCAAGGCTTGCTTACTGGGCTGACATTTATTAGGGCAAAAAAATATTTTTAATTGGAGGTGACCAGGTGGCTCGGGAGTTGGAGCAATAAGCAAACATTTCAGAGATCCTGGGTTGGAATCCACGAAGGCACCTGTGATTAAACTAGGCTATCACGTGTAGCCATAGTTGGGGTGGTCTCAGCCTTGTCTACCAATAACTGAACGCACACCAAAAAAGCACGTCACATTGGCTTTCACATTTAATCTGCCGAAATTACAACTATGAAATCTTGAAGATAAATCTGTGATGCAACAAAACAATGTTTACGAAAGTTCATCTCATGGTCTGAATAGTACAAATAAAATGTTAAATTTATTAAAAATAACATCTCTAAGGCAGGACATGTTGGAAAATGTAATTCCCTATAGTGCGGCTAATAAGTCACTTGAAGGAATATCACTAGTTGTGTGTGATTTCTCCTTCCACAGGCTATGCTTCGAACACAGGGTTATCCACAAACGAGTTACACCCATTTTCTTCATATAATAACATGGCAACAACAGCTCAATTGGAATACAATCGATAAAAAAATATTAATTGAACATACGATAAAAATCCTTCTGTGGGTAATAACAGCTGGGCACGGAGGGCAACCTCATCACATATTTCACGTGCATTTCCATTGGAAAGATGAATTATCCCACTTATAACCAACTATCATCAGCACAACCACTAACCAAACAGAGCTCCCACACTTACTGACGCTTGTTGCATCGCAGATTTATCATTTTGTGAAATTGCCACATCGCGTATAGGGAGCCTATATCACCGTCAAACCGCAAGTTGTCATCATTCCAGCTTTATCCTCCGTGGAAATGTGCAGAGGATACCATGAGATTGCACTTATATGCTTGAGAGGCACAGCCCGAAAGCGTACAATGCTAACGATGTTTTCATTTGCATTGTGCAGGGATGCGCCACGCCATGGGAATCATGTGGTACATGAGGACATCACGCACAAGGATGCTGCTTTTAAAGGGAGGACATTGGCCATTATCTTATCCGTCGGAACCTACCCCAACGTCATAGATAATCGGAATTATATTACTACTACTGTCTACATTTTCGTGGTTGTGCTGTATTCTACGGTGTGTTTTCTGGCCGTACCACGATGTCCAACGTTTTGCGCCAAGTGCTTGAAAGCTTATTTAAGAACTTCGGGAACAATTCAGAGCAATTCAATGCAGTTCCTGCAGAAGGTCCTGAGCACGTGGAGCAAAACGTTGGACACATCGTGCTGAACCACACACGGTATGACCAGAAAAACACAGGATGCACTTTGTTTCGCTTGGTGCTGGGAACTTATTTAATTAAATTCCTGAAGAAGATCCCAGCTCAATGAGCAAAAACGTCGAACAAGTGCCCACCGCATGGTACAACTTTAAACCACTTCAGAGGAGCCTTAGAAGTTCTGCTGTAGTAATTGAGACTAATCAGTGTGAATGTTTTGCAATAAATTTAAATAATTTGAGCTCTCCTCTCATAACACCAAAAGATAATTGCATTAATGTATTCCACATTTTTCGTTTTTAATTTACGATATTATAGGAATGAAAGTAATTTGTGTCTGAGGAAAATTACTTGAATACACTTTGATTGCAGGATTCGTCAACTCAAGTAATGAGCTGATAATAATGGGCTTAATTGTAGCTTTAATTTCGTATAACAAGCGAACACGACTTGTGAATAAGAGGATCAAATGGGTATCTTACTCTACATATTTTCTAATCACTCATTTTCTTCTTGGGTAAATGACCTAGTCACTCTAATGTCACGTATCAAGTAAAATGTAACTGTAACGTTCAACTCAAAAAACAAATTACAGTTGATACTCTTTGTTTTTTTCGGTAAAGTCACGTAGGTAAGAAATTAAAATAAATTAACTCACGACGTTTCGGAGGCAACACAAGCCTCCGTCATCAGGTGTAACTGCTCCAGTAAATTTCGATTTAAAGCTTTCGTGACTGCAGGGATTCATCTTCTTGGTTCTTTCGGTATAGTCACGTAGAAGGGAAATAATAAAATAATAAAAATAAAACATAATAAAATAATTCTCACGGAGAGAATTATTTTATTATGTTTTATTTTTTATATTTTATAATTCTCACGGAGAGAATTATTTTATTATGTTTTATTTTTATTATTTTTATTATTTTATTATTTCCCTTCTACGTGACTTTACCGAAAGAACCAAGAAGATGCTCCAGTAAAATTGCCGTAGCGTTATTAAATTACAGTTGGTCGAGCGTGTGGGTAGGGATATATCACGTGGATACTTCCACCTCTTCCAAGACGTCGGAGACTGGTCCATAGAAGAATAGGACAAAACACCCTCTAAGGTAAGGCCTCTCTTAAGGAAGGGTTTTGTTTTTTCCGTGGCATGAGCAAAGTAATTGCAGGGCTGCACCTTTACCAAAATTAAATTTATATATATAAACTCTGGGTACATGCCAGAGGTCGCAACCGGGTACTCGATACCTGTACCCTACCCGATACCCGGCTACCCGTACCCGGCCGGGTACGGGTAGCCGTTTGCAACCCTGGTGCGGCCGGGTACGGGTAGGCCGTGAGTCACTGGTGAGTAACTGTTTGTCACTCATTTCCCAACGTCTTGTCTCTTCTCACAATTCAAGATCCTAGAATCAACCCACCCGCGCCTGCAACATGGCTTCATCCCAGAGGTCGCAATCGGGTACCCGTACCCTACCCGATACCCGGCCGGGTACGGGTAGCCGGGTATCGGGTAGGGTACGGGTACTCGTTTTCGACCCTGGTGCGGCCGGGTACGGGTACGGGTAAGAAATCAAAACCCGTTTGCGACCTCTGGTACACGCACGGATAAAAAAAAGGCCCAATTGGCGAAGCATACATTCACATACGGCAGTCGTATTTAGGCAGGTAATAATGCGAGGTGTTGCCCCCGCATAAATGTTGCCAGTGCGCGTGTGATATTCTATAAATCAGGCAGGTCTCTGTCGACAGTGACAAATGGCCAGTAAGTTATGTCCTTTCGTGACAGTGGCATAAGGCGGGAAACCAATTTTTCAAGCAGCGATTGTAGGGTACATGAAGGACGCAATCTGTGCCCAGTGTTTGTTCACTGCCTAGGACGACGCCAGCCACAGTTTGTGTACACACAGCCACGGTGATGAACAATTCAAAACTGTTAATACCATTAACCTTCATGAAGCCTTCGTCACTTAATGCGTTTAGTGTTCAAACTAAAGCAAATTTAAAGACGCGTGATATTAAAGTGTTCATAAATGACAAATGAGGCAATAGCTTGTGCGACCGCATAAAGATTTAACACTTGGACTGCCCCAGCGATATCACTTAAATGAATGCCACATTAAATCATTAACGAGGCCTTATTACAGAAATATATGTAACAAGTTTTACATTTAAGGCAATGACCCTTTCTTCAGGGTGCACTGTCAATTCTGATCATAGTAGAAAGGCCACATTGCCTGAAGAAGAATACAATATTCATGTCATGAACTCAAACACATTCCTCAATAACGCTGCTCCCCAAGAGGAATAACTCCGTTGGCAGGCGAGGTTTTTGACAACGGAAATTCTTCAAAGCAGACAGACGTGACGTCACAGTTTTTGATCACTCAGCAAACATTTCCAATCAGGAACACAATCCTAAGCAATCCTATGGAACACATTCCGCATTTATTTCCAAGGAATTGTTGACTATGAATGTAACAAGGATTTTTTTTTCCTCGACAAAGTTTTTTTTTAAGGGATCTCATTAATAGCCATGGTCAATCCACTGCTGGATGAAGGCCTCAATCAACTGCCTACACCTCTCAAGACCATGCAATGTAATAATCCACCCAGCAAGTGCCGATCTAGATAATTTCATCACTGTATCTCCTCAGTGGACATCCTTCTTGGAGACGTTCCATTCCCTGGCTGCCACTCTCCATCATCAACTTCGACCGTAGGCGATCATCATCCCTTTCTAACAACGGCGTCCTGCCCAGGCCCACCCTTACTTATCTTAACAGTTTCCACAACCTGTGTTTGTTCCCTCGTTGCAGACGTTATCCGTTTCTGTCTGTCAGTATAATTCCAAGCACGAGGGGGATCTCACCGCCCGTGTATATTTTTTTAAACAGACCACCTACCCAATTGGCTAGCTGACGCCCAGCTTTGCCAACGGCCAGTGGTATTCAACAACAAAAAGTGTTCGGAGTGTGGCAACGCATGGCCGCGAACTCAGCGAGTTAGGACCCCAAGCGGTGTTGGATGTTGGCATGCAGACGTGGTTGCAAGTAGCTCAACAACAAAAAATAAAAACACCCACATGTGGCTGGTCCAGTGAAGCAAGTTTGCTGCCCGCAAGCTACGATCGACGTTTAAAATCCCACACTTTCTAGGTAGCAGACTCAGCGCTCCTGTAATGCTGTTGGAGGGCATCATTATCCACAGCTTCTCTATGGAGCAGTCAAATACTCACCGACACCTTCCCCATGCAAAGCCACGATGAGATGATGAATCTTGGGCTGGGAGTCGTGTCGATGGGCCCTCTTGAAAGCGAGGTTTGATTGTAGGACCATCTGTCTTTATGTGCGTGCAGTGCACGACTGTATAGCTACGTGCTACATCGCAGAATCATCGTTATCTTCCTTGGTCGATCCACTGCTTAGAGGGATGCCTCCCCCCACCCCCACCCAAGCCATTTCTATCAATTACAATCCTGTGATCGTAATAATCCACTAAGCGCACACAGCGATTCCATCATTATACCTTTCTGGATGGACGTAATTTGGGATGCATTCCATTCCCAATGGAACATTGCACGATACCCGGTGTGGCAGTTGCACAGTTAATAGCAATTGTGTGCATCATGTTCCCAGCACAATTTCCACGTTGGACAATGCACTTATTATTCTGACAGTAACTTTACGTCGTTTAGGATTTCTCATAAATTAAAGGATGTAGTCATATTTTTTCTACTTAGATGGATTACAGAAGTTGAAGCATGGAAAAGTGGAAAGCTATTTTCCTAGGTTTTTTGCAAAGTCCGTAAAGCAATTGAATAAGTAAGCTTAACGCTCATTTCAATCCTCTTCCACTTATAATTAATCGTACATAATTAGAGTTCGTCGCTGCAGTTTACAATTCATGACCAAATGTAACCGATAACACACGTGCTCATTTTGTTTCTCTCCGTGTAATTAAGTAAAACATCCTCGTTTAAATCGCTGAAACAAATACAGAAAAAAACAGGTGGCTCAAGTCAATTTCACACGATTCAACACATTGGGCAGCAAATTAACGACGCAAAAAAAAACCTCACGCTGGATATGAATGGATATGAGTGGAGATTAAAAACAAAAGTTTTAAGAACAGGGAATTTAAATTATGGCGAAGGTTACCCTTCATATTTTATTGTTAAATGATGATTGAAGTCAAATCTGATAAAGATGTACAGCCCTTTGTCTATCCACGATTGGGTGAAGGGCTCACCGTAACGTGTTTGTTACGAGGGTTTTTTTGACCATACTTCCCCATGCAGGTTAGTGCAGTTTGGTGAAGACGAGAGGTAGGTGGAGGGGCACGGGGCAGTTCAGATATCAATCGTCACTGACCTTTGCCGTCTATGTATGAACTTCTTTTGCGCTGTACGTAGCCAACCGTGCTAAAATCGGAGGTGCGGGGGAAGGACAAACTGAATACAAAAAAACAGTTCTAAAGAAATGAGTGTTCAATCTATATTTAAAAGTGCATAGCTTCAGTGGCCTCCTAATACCGAAAGGAGGAACGTTCCAGACGGCCACAGAAGCGCACCCGAAAGCACGCGATGCAGTGACCGTCTTTGTTCGATAGCGAGCCAAAAGCCGCCGCTGCAAGGCTAGGGAAGTACGCTAACACCTGCACCACCCACCCCATCATAAAAATCCATGAAAATGTAAACGATCTACTTTGAAAAATGTTATAGTGGAAAATGGATGTTCGCTCCTCGACGTGCATCATGATTGTTACATTGTTAAAAACAATTGCAGAGTCCTGCTTTGAGTTTTAATAATAGACACGGATGTTATTTACTTATCCAGGGTAAGCCACACAAAGTCCAAGGACTATTTTTTTCCATAGGGGTCCTGCCGCATTGGGTTGTATTTGTTACTTCATGGATGTTTTCAGCCAACCTATGCAGTTCATACAAGTGGGAGGAAACCCGAGCAACCGGAGAACACCTCCACGCCCGTGAAAACGAGCAACACTCCACCGCCATTCAGTAGGAAACGGACGGCGGAAACGGCCGCCCGCTTGCTGTGCTGCATTGTCCTGGCGAGAGAAGGTATGTCAGCTACTCAACGGCCACGGAAAGGGGCGTTTTGCAACAATATTTGTGTGGTCCACCACCACACCCTCGCCACCTCCACAAGTGTCTGACCACCACCTCCAAAAGTGTACCAGAACAAGGTGTAAATGATATTCTTGGTTCTTTCAGTAAAGTCACGTAAAAGGGAAACAATAAAATAAGAAAAATATAAAATAATAAAATTCTCACGACGTTTCGACTGCAACACAAGCAATCGTCATCAGGTGTGACATCCACAGCCAGAAAATTTGAGAATTTTATTGTTTTATATTTGTATTATTTTATTATTTCCCTTCTACGTGACTTTACCGAAATAACCAATAATATGAATCCCTGCAGTCACGAAAGCTTTAAATCAAAATTGAAGGTGTAAATTGTTTCGACTTCACCGCGATGCATACAAAAAAAATTACATTCGCGCCTAAATCATTTTAATTAAATACATTTTCACGTGTGGGTCACCATGAAAAAAAAACTCGTTTGTGAATCTGTGAGTGACAATTTATGTAATGTTATCCTATTAACATGGCATATGTAACCTATTTAGCGCCAGACATAATTGGAAAACAGTTCCTTCGTGGTGGTAATTTAATAATAAAATGTATATTAAAAGGATATTGCTTTTATTTTGGCACGCAATGTCTCGTACACAGTTGTGACCTCTGAGTATAAACACACTTAATAATGCTGTGATTTATTTACTACGTACCACCGAAACTGGATTTTAATTGGTGTAAACATTTTAACAGTCACTCACTCGAATGCATGAGCACATTTCATTGCGATATACTTCATTTTGACTTAGAATCCCGAAACGAATCATTTTTGGAAAGAAAAAAATACTTAAAATATTTAAACTTCCAGATTTAAATCCAGTTTTCAAAAAGAACCGAGCATTTGAAATGCAACTTTATAGATATATTAAGAGGACTAAAATAGGTGACGTTTCAGGCAATGAGCCTTCTCAATAGCAGGCATATATGATGTAACAAACGTGAGCTTTTAACGTGAAATGCAATCATGTTAAACTGCAACATTAAAACGTTGCTCCCGATTGTTTTTAACGGCTGTGTAGAATACTAATCAAGTTTAGCATAAGCGTGCAGAAGCAATGTTCTCATCCTTCACTAAAAAAAACAAGCATTTGGGACATTTTAATGAATTATGGGAGCTGGTAACGTGGATACTTATGGCATCAACTGTAAAAAAAACAGCCCTTATTCTCCAAAGATCAGGCACCGGAGAGGAAACCGCATGGCTCAGGAACTAGACAGCTAAGCCTGGCTTGCTAAGATCCTAGGGTTTAAATCGAGGAAGCCACCCATGCTTTAAAAAAAAAACAGTCTGATCAAGTGCAAAGGAGGAATTTTGACTTCAAACTTTCGTGACTGCAGGAATTCATATTATTTGGTTCTTTCGGTAAAGTCACGTAGATAGAAAATAATCAAATAAAAATAATAAAGAAATGCATAAAAAACACATTTTCGACATTTTGATCGCAACACAAGCGGTCACGATCGAAACGTCGCGAGTTTTAGATTTTTATGAATTTTTTATTCTTTAACATTTTTATTTTATTATTTTCCATCTACGTGACTTCACCGAAAGAACCAAATAATATGCAATGGAGGAGTTGATGATCTCAACCCTGGGTCACCAAAGGAGCCACGCTGCCATCGGCATCATCAGGATGTGGTCGGCAAACTGACAAGAGACGAAATGTTGGCCAAATACCAAGGTTTGGGCGATCGTGCTTTCCGTGTTGCTGGAGTGGTTTCTCCTGCCGACGTGGGATTCGTACCAAATGCTCGAAGTCTTGCAAGACATATTCTTAGGTTTTTATCGGTAAAGTCACGTAGGTAAAAAAATAAAATTAATAAAAGTTAAATAAAAATAAAATAAAAATCACGACGTTTCGGAGGCAACACAAGCTTCCGTCTTCAGGTGGAACAGTCGCAGCACGATAGCTGTATCAAGTGAGAGAAATTCCAAGAAAACCGTATTTTTCTTGCAAGACAGACAAGTAGAGACGGCGCTTGTTTGACCAATCTTCTCTTCCGTAGTTTTGTACAGCCCCCCCCCCTACGTGTAGGTGCTCGCACTAATGGCGCGACAGAAGCCACCCAACACATCGTGAATGACTTACGCAAAATATATCCATCAGTTCACGACCGCTTGCGCACTTAATTTGGCAAAATTCTCACTCTGAAAGTAAAAAAATATATTTCGCTGTCATCGTCTCGTACATTAAAGGAAACACCTAACTAATTAATGAAAATTATAGGGGGGGGGGGGGGGAGCGGGGTTTCGGTTAGTTTTGATGAATTACCATATTCTTATAAGATGCTTCTGAAAGTGATTCACAAAGCACCGTGACATCCTTGTAAAAAAAATAAACACGTTAAATCCCGGAAAACGTAACTTTTGGAAATGAAAGTGTTAAAATTGAGAAATATACAGCAGACACTCGGAAAGGAGGTGACTGTGTGGTGTCCATAAAGTTGTCGACTGCATCTTGTGTCAAAAGTAAATTGTAATCCTGTTACACACGTGTGATGGTGAAATTGGCTGTGGTGGCAGCACATACGTGTGATGGTGAAATTGGCCGTGGTGACAAGAGGCCACACGCCAGATAAAGGACGCATCCACTACTTGTGTAGTGATGTATATTAAGTCACTATGGCGTCTAGCGCTAGCTATTGGAACAAGAGTGGTACTGTGCATGTTAGCGTCTCTCTCTCTGTCACCACAGGGTGCATGGCATAGAAGCGGCCAGAGAGAGGGCACTTCAGAACATGACAGTCTGGGTGAACCCGAGAGGGCACGTGACCAAGAGAGGGTAGCGAGGGGGGCCAAGGGGTGACGAGAGGGACACTTGACATAAGGCCCAGAACCCTCTAGTAGGATCTAGAAGGGGCATAAAAGGGAAGTCCCGAGCGCCGATCCGGGCTGTCTTCTGGAATCAACCCGCCGTGCTACGTCTCCTCGAACTTCGGTCGTCACGTTCAGCATCGTGGGTCAGGCAGTACGTTACTGACCTGACCCGGTTATGTAGTTGCCCGTTGTGGTTTAGTCGCTAGTGGAAGTTATCTACCGCCTATGTCGTTATCCCGTACGTTCATGTAGTTACCCTGTCGGGGTGTTGTAATAAATGTGTTGTGTTGCCTCCAAGTTTTAGTGTGTGTCTCCGTGGGTGCCACTACACTTGTGCTAAAAAAAAACACACACGCAAATAGAAGCACATGTTTTATTCCTGAGAACAAAGGGGGTAAGAACTTTCATCAACACATTCCTGCGGAGGGAGCTGGTAGGAACGTTGGGTTGCTCGGTCAATGGCCAGGGTCAACGGCGGCGTGGTGTATTCCGCAAATATGCCCGACTGTGAGGGCGGGCACAAGCCGGCGTGAGTAGGTTAAACGTTGAGTTTCACAAGGGCACCACGGGGTGACCAGCCCCTCCCCAACCAGCCCCTCCCCACCCTCCCCACCCAGCCCCACCCTCCCCACCCAGCTCCTCCCCACCCTCCCCTCCCCACCCAGCCCCACCCAGCCCTCCCTGCACGACGGACGGACACTAATCTCCTGTGGGCCGGTGTAAACAGGAGGTTCCTACCTGTATAATCTGTATTGTATATAAATGATGTCTAGCAATATGATATATTGGGGGCATGTAGTGGTTGGCACATTGCACTATGAACCCAGTGACCCAAGTGCGAATCCCATGACTAAAGACAGTGGCGAACATTAACTGAACCGACCCTGGGCATCCCCTTCAATCCACACCGACTAGTGTGGTGAAGTATGGTCAAATAGCCTTCATGACTGACATGGCATGGGAAGGCTTTCATTCAGCAATGGGTTGATTAAGGGCTGTAGATAGACATGATTTAATTTTGAAAGTGGAAAACATCTTTTTAAAATACACACATTTACCCATCATGCACATCCTTAAGATTTTTTTGTACATTTATTCTCATTATTATTACTCCTTCGTAATGGAAAAGCCTCCGTGAGATCATGCCGTGTGGTGTGTGTGGCTGCCTCAGGAAAACATCTGCGGCAGATAAATCCAGCCGTACCGTCGGAACGTAATTTGTTCTGAAAAATTCTGACCAAATGCCATCCAACCAAGGAGGCTCGTGGCGATGACTCATGGAGCCCTGTGGCGCAACTGCAACGAAAAAAACACGGCACCCTTTGAACTTCGTGCTCGCATCAAATAATACCTTTAAACTGCAGTAATTGCTCGTTGGAATTAATTCGTTTAAAAAAAAAAAGCCCGTTGGCAGAAATACCAGTTTCTTTTATTCAACCGAGCAAAGTTGGTTATTTATTTATTTATTTTGGTGCACGTTGCAATATATTTCAATGAGGCAGGTAAATGGTTTTGCGTTTATTGTTTGCCATTGGGTCAATTTGTGCAGCGTCAGCGGTATAAATACTGCAAGCCACAGAGGAATTTTTGGTAGAAATTGACCAAGCATGCCGTCCTGCTTTAAAATGACTGCTAAAAAAAGACTGATAATTATTTGCAAGAGCACGTATTATTTGCATTTTTGCATTACCCACCCGCTCACTCAATCACCTAAGAAATGTGGTCATGGTGAATTCATTAAAATGCTCATTAACCTTGTCCTGTGGGACCCAAAACAATTTCTGATTGGCAGAAATAGGTGTACTCATATACAGCAATTGTTTTGGGTTTAATAATGCAGATTACCATATATTAAATTGTGTAAAAAGTAATGGGTTTGCGCGATTCTTGCAGCCACCAGTCGACCAATATTTTCACCACAACCTTAACGGCAGAAAATATTTTCTTGAATCGAATTGTGATCCGAATCATGACGATTCAGTAAATTGCCAAGGGGTTTGTTATTACACGTATCGCTCTTATATGTAAATTGGCCTCCCTTGAAAGACGTGTTGATCCGAATGAATTCTCACATGCTTAAATAAATGTATACCGAGTGCTATGGGGTGACCTTATAAACCTTGAGCATAAAATGAGTTGTCTTCCCTCATACGTGATGGAGAACTGCATGAGTGGAATTACATTAAAAGAGACAGAGAAGGTAACACATGGATTAGAGAATGTGCACATGTTCAAAGACGTAATTTTTACTGTTAAGTAAAGTTGGCTTAGGCTAGACACGTCGCTAGAAGAGATGACAGGCAGTGGTCGGAATCAGTGATGAAGTGTCAGCCAAGGGAAGGAACACTCAAGAGGGGACATCCAACACAGCATTGGAGATGAAATCAGCTCGCGTACAGGTGGACTCCATGAAATGGTGAATCGCAAGAGCGTGAGGCACTGAAATTCACGTGCGGAAATCCAGCGAGCCATTCTAAAATTGGACACTCAGATGAGGGGATTCCTTCAGGTTCAATTACTGGAGCACAGCATTTGTTTTGTTCATCAAGGTTCTTTATTTAACCAGATGAAAGCGCGGCGAGACTGGGCAACTCTTTTCGCAATAAAGTGCGTTGATGTGCGTCGATAGTAGTACAGTACTGTGAAAGGCAGCTTTATCCAGATAGAGGGCAACAAACTCCATCTAGTGCAGGGTTCGGCAACCTGCCGCTCTGAAGCCACATGCTGCCATTCAAGGACTGCATCGTGACATTATTTATGAAGGACCGCCGTCCCGTATTCACATGCATTGCGGCTCTGAAAAAAAATAGATTTTTCGACCGAATTTAGAAAAGAATGGCTCTTCATGTTATTTTGATTTGTCGACCCCTGACCCAGTGTATACCACAGGTCTTTCAAGGCCAACGTAGAT
This sequence comes from Lampetra fluviatilis, assembly GCF_964198595.1. Classification (NCBI taxonomy): domain Eukaryota; kingdom Metazoa; phylum Chordata; class Hyperoartia; order Petromyzontiformes; family Petromyzontidae; genus Lampetra; species Lampetra fluviatilis. The sequence goes on from NC_136310.1 coordinate 5,164,021, forward strand.
GCAATAGAACACGCGAAAAAAAACTTGCGAACGTTTTACCAAGCTTTTATTTTGTCCACCCTTTTGCTCCAATTGGACTTCGCTGGCGTCTGCAATTAAGCGCATGAGCGATCTCTCTTAATTGCCTCAAAGTGCTCAGACGTGCATGCTCACACATCTCAAATGAGGCATTCACCATGAGTAAACTTATTAAAGTGTCTCAACCACGTCCCATTGCAAAGCCATTAGTCTTATTTCTACTGATGAAATGTTGTTCAAAGGTTGTTACGGTTAAAACATGCAAGACAGGATCGTAGCAGTCATTAAGGGCATGCAGATTTATTTATTTTGTATATAAACTTGAACAATACCAAACAAAAAGTGAGATACTGCATTGGCAGTGGTGCACAAACTCAAACAACAAAAACTCAATGCATTAGCAACTCATGCTATCCTGAAGAGGAAACGATATATTACGCAACGTTTTGGACAATTGCCATTTTTTGTAGCAGAGAAATCGATGTTTCTATTTCTCCCTCTTTAGGAGGAAATGCAGCATTATCTTTTCAAACATTTTTGTTGTTTAGGTTTAATTAGCATAACGTGGCAAGCTCGTTTATTATTTCCATCACGTTTTTCGGGCCCTCCATGCTCCCGTGCACAAATTATATTTGTGCCTGGTTTATTAAGAGGCACAAAATAAAGAACCATCTGTCATGGATGACGACGTCAGAGTCAATCTTAACATACAGCCCGAGAGTTTGCATACTCTATCCAATTTTTTCCCGCAAGCCAAAACGGTTGTTGACTTGAATTCCCATTTCCATTGCTGACAGGCTGCTCAAATGCTTTTCCTATAGGCAAGTGAGCCCGGAGGACAATGCAACAGTAATAAAAAAGAAATGTAAACATTTTCCTCTAAGATTTTTTACAAAAATAAACTGGGTTCCCACGAGGCACCAGGTCGAGGGTTTCCCATGAACTTGACCTTTTTGAGCAGCATGAATCTTGCCTTGGTACGACTCCTAATTATAAATTACCGTGACCAATGGCGCTGCGATTATTGTTCAAAAAACGGCTGAAAGGCACCATCTGTTTGTTCCTTCCATTCCTGGGAGTGTACACTGAATTTATTATAATTTCATTGGGAGGAAAGGTAAAGGTGCAGCCCTGAAAATACTTGCTCACACCTCTGCTGTTGGATGGGTTTCTACTAAAGGGCACCCTAGACAGACCCTTAAGATGGTATTTGGACAATGATTGAAACCAAAATATCAATAGGTAAAAACTACTAGCTTTTAGGCTCTTAATTGTATTGGTTTAATGTGCATTAAACAATAATGCATTAAATGTGCAAATTAAAATTCCAACCAGGTGCTGCAAGTCTCTTTCAAGGAAGACCTTGCTTACGAAGGCAAACTGAAAAAAAAAGATAAAATAAATTTTCACAAGAAAGTTAAGTGAAAAACGCTTACAATTAACACAAATTCAAAGGGGATGAGAATTATAAATATCAGATAAATACAAATTGCAGCCTAAATTGGCTATTAAATTAATAGGATTTATTTCATATCTATTCTGCTTTGGTTGAGCAGTTTCATATTTTCGTACATAAAGTGAGAATCAAATGAGCTTCATGGGAACCATTTTACAAAGAGTTTTCTACACTGCAGATGCAACTAGGTTTTAGGCCAATTTAAAATTTGATATTTGGGTTCACAATAGCCCAGATGTCGAGAGATTGATGTCCCATGGCTCTAAAGCACGATTCACAGCTCTTCGATCTCGCTGAGCAGTGCAATATTTGTCATGGTCCCTCGTGTGTATTATAACCCAAAACAGACTTAGCCTTCGCTGAAGCCATGGACAGCCCAACCGCGGGAAATCTCACCCCCATGTAACTCGTCAACTCCCTCGACTTTAGTCGAGGAGTGAGATGAGAGAAAGGGATTGGAGCGGCGGTTAAACGCACTGCGCTACCAACTGTGGCACGCGTTAAACGATTAGACCCCAGGCCACAGCAAAGATCGGTAGTGATTTTTTAAATATATCGTGGGCCTCCCCGAGATCAACTCAGCCTTGAAGGAAGATCTGGTTCTGTGTGTAAAACATCAGCACTTGGGAGACGACGGTAGCCGGGCCTGGTACTAGCCACCCACCCCCTCGTGTGCCACGCCAGCCTTAATTTGGTGGTTGCTAACAGCACTTGCCCCAACAGCATGTGTAGGCTACGCGGGGGATCTTCGTCTTTGAGGCAAGAGTTTTATTGTGATCCCTTTCGGTTGCACCCTTGTGATGGCCAGGTGTGAAGAGAGAGCTCCCTGGTGTGACATCAGCCTCACAGGAGACTTAACAACAGGACCATAGCCCTCAACGCTGGGACAGAAATAGGACGAACGCTGCATTAATTTACATTGCATCTGTCGACAAAGTCAACAGAATGCATGAAAATCACGATGTCCAGCAGATTGCATTGCTGTTATTATTAGTTACTCGAGCTGGATGGATAATTATTCGACAGCTTGGTGATGAGCCTTCATCCAGCAAGGGTTGACGATGATAATGGCTGTGCAAGGCACACACCCATTTGGATTCAAAGCTGGGAAATTGTAATCCAACAGTGAGGGCACAAAAGCCCCTGAACTACGTGAAGCATTTATATTGGCCAAAAAAAATGTGTAGCTGACACTTGTGTTTAAATTACAGAAGTAACAAAAACATTCTATTGGTATTCAACTTATACAAAATTGCATATTATTCTATTCAGCAATAATCAAAACCGGCCATGTGGCTCGGTGTGCGAGCGAGTGGGTTGCAATCTGAAGGTTGGGAGCTTAAATCCTGGTCGGGGGTTTGACTCAGCCCATCATCCCTCTGGGCTCAATACAAAAAAAATTAGCACCGCTGAGTGGAGAAGTCAACAGTGGTTTTCCTATGGTGATGTGCTTTGGCGATAGGAATGTTGAAATTATACCACTGGCTCAGGGTGCTGTAAACGGGAGAGAAGCGCCACTACCTCAATGCTCATTTGAGCAAAAAAAAAATTACTTACTTTTTTTCAACGATTAAAATGGGATCCGGATCAGTTGATCAACCAAATCGGGATCAGATTTTGCTGCGGAGCGATCCGAGAAATCCCACATTGGATTCGTTCTACTCAAAATCATATTCGGACCGCGATCACACCAAATATTAGATCAGATCCCATTACTCCTGCACCTCTGATTAACACGGTTGGCTACGTACGGTCCGAAAGAAGTTCAACATACATACGCCGACATCGAATGATAATCTTTGGCCATAAGCCAGCAAACTGCTGAGGCTTGCCAAGTGGGATTTCTCCAGGTACTCTCATTTCAGTCAATAAGCCAAACCACTCATTAGGGACATTCAAACATGCCACTGCAGGACTCAAGGAGGTTTTACTTTGGCAATAAAGCCACATTTTTTAAATCCTTTATACTAAGTTCGCTTGCTTGCTTGCTTGCGTGCTTGCGTGCTTGCTTGCTTACGACCATGCAAATCTTTCGGTCGTTTTTTAACCCACTTCCCGTGATCCAATCGAGCTGACATTTTGCACACAGACTCGTTGTGCGTGACAATACATTTTCGTGAAAACATTTTTCCAAAATTTTACACTGTTTAGGGAAAATTTTTTAATATTTAATTACCAATTGCTTAATGCAGGCAGACAATCATCTGACCCATAGGTGGACGAGAGGACTCTAGCCGCCACGCATATAAAGGATTTAGAGTGAAAAACTTTGTTTTTACGGGTTAATTTTTTACATGTAGCTCAGCACTCGGAAACCGTGTGTGATTTAAAAAGCACGCAGTTTATTATTCTCGACGAAGGTGTAAAATGCCATATTATAGATGCATTCTGTATCACACAAAACTAGATCTGGGCCGTGTGGCTGCATTAATGCAGTTCTGCCTGCTGCACGTTTTTAATTGTCTCTTCTAAATACCTTAAACCCCATTCCTGATGAAGGCTCTGCAACCTTTCCTTTTTAAGCCCCACCCCTTCTTTCAGCAACGCCTCGTGCCGCTTGAGGCTCCGTTGCTTCCTCTGGACGCACAGGGGCGTGGAAACTGGCTTACGGCAGTGTTGGGGATTTGTCGAAAAGGTGGGGGGAGCAGGGGGGCGGGCCAGAGTATAGTGGTGGGCAGGCGCAGTCGGAGTGAGTGTAGGGCAACTTCGCAACAATCTCTTAAAGCAGCATTAATAAAGAGATGTCATGGTTAATAACATTCAGATGCACGCGTTCATTTACGGTGTTTTTTCTGCAATATTTTGCTGTCTTTTCTTGGATTTTCTGTTTGCACTTAGTCACATATTCACTTTAAGATGTTTTTTGTTCATGTTTTTTGTTTGTTGCGGTTGCACCCGATTCAAGAGCCAAATGGCTCACAGGGCTATACCTAATAAATGAACTTGAACTTGATTTAGCCAAAAGCTTAACGAAGGCGAGGGTAGACGGTGCAGACCTGCAATTTCAAGTTCCACGCCACTGCTGGTGAAAGAGTGCTCCACAGCGCCCCTTTGCGGGATATTAAAGTTACTCTTTCAGGCTGGAAAAGACTTAAATTTCGATTTAAAGATTTCGTGACTGCAGGGATTCATCTTCTTGGTTATTTGGGTAAAGTCACGTAGAAGAGAAGTAATAAAATAATAAAAATAAAAAAAATGTTATGTTGTATTTGTATTATTTTATTATTTCCCTTCTACGTGACTTTACCGAAAGAACCAAGAAGATGGAAAAGACTTCTTGGAAAATAGGTGGACATACCCACACATTATCCCATTGCGCAAAACCTATCAATTGACTAACCGGGGGTATGCATTTGTACTGCTGGTACCCTCGCTGTAAATACTCAAACGGCATGCGAATAGGTGACACACACTGCGCATTGCCTCGCTAAAATTGGTTTTATTCAAGTTGTTTTATTGAGAGTTAAGTGGAGGCAAGCAATGAGGGTATGCTGATATATAATTTCACAACAATTGCCTCATTTTCGATGGCACTTTGGAAGCAGAAAAAAAAATAGATGAATCTTTAAATGGGGAGCAAAAATAATCTAACGAATCAAAGCACTGTGTCAAACAAAATGATTGGATTCCTAAGCAATTTGAATTTCATTCTTTTTGAAATTAGAAATTGCAGTATTCCTCACTGATTTTTCAATTGCTTAAGTTAGTAAATTTTATTTTTAAAAGTTAGTTTCCGTATTAATCCAAAGGAACAGAATTCACATATTTTAGTCGCTCAGCTGTGAAGGTGGAACATTCAAGGGCCAAGAGGCAAACCTCCACCACGGGGGGGGAGGGTTTGTGCCACAAGCGACTCGTTAAGAAAGACGCTGTGGTGTAAAACATAACTCCAATAATCCGCGTATCAAATACATCTGCGAATCCCCGCGACTTATTGGGGCGGGTCGCAACTCCTCCCGTAATCCGTGGACGATTGAAAACATTTTTCACAGACCCCGCACCACCCCCTCAAACTGGGATCTGTAGAAGGTGGCAGCAGGGCTTCTGCGGAGCTGCATGAACCAAACGGCTGGGAAACAACGGAGATGAGATGTTTTGTTGTTGCAATTTTGTTCTTTGTTTTGCATCTGCACAGACTCGCTGCGTCGATGTCATTTAATTCGGTATGAACTAAAAATGTTGCATGTTTTTTTTTTTTGGGGGCTTGTAAATTAAGTCCAAATGAATGCAAAAAAAATCCTTTAACGTAGACCCGTATGACAGATTTGCGCCGTTTAGGTCTTAGAAAATGTTTAATCCACAAACGTAATCACTGAATAATTTAACCGCGAGTCACACGAGTTGCAGGGTGATTGGAAGCGTCCGACTCTTTCCTTCCATAATCCTTAGAGCACCGCAATGGCGTTATTACGTTTCCAACCTCCTCAGTGCACCACGGACTACCGAATCCGCCACGTGGTCTCCCACATCAATTCGCAGCCCGAGGTTGGGCGGAAGCTTACGAAGAAAAGGTGAATGGGCTCCATGAGCACATCGCAGCTCCACAGGACTGTATCAGTGACTAGAAGCTAAAGGGGTCACACGAAGCACTCAAACGTGCGTGTATGTTTAACACGTCATGGCTTTCGCGACCAATATCCATAATACAGGTTTTTTTTTACGTTAAATCGCTTAAATATAAATGTGTCGTTAAACTGGTCCACCCGACACAGCCAATTAGTAAGGTTTGTCACGTAAACAGAACGTGCCAATTCGTCACGAGTTACAGCACCACAGTGTGTTGGAGTGCCAAGCCACAACATTCACAATCCGAGTACGTTTCGCCAGTTCATACAAATAGCTTCATCAGGCAACAGGCGACAGCCTGATGAAACATCATACGTGTATGATGCATGGCCCGTGCGCCAACAAAACACGGCACGGTGCAATGAAACGACGCATTGTTACACCCATAAAAATTGTGAATGCGATTGGTTCCCAGCGTTGCAGTCCATAATTAGCCGTGCCTTCCTTCAGATGCAGATTCTTCCTCTTCCAGTGTATCTCTCGCTCGTTTGTTTAAGTTTGTCTCCAAATAGTACAGGAACACAGGCAATACTCCTGCCTCACCCAACCATCTTCCAAAGTGGTGTATGAAGTCAACGCGAATGTGTTGACCTCATGCGATACATCTGCTGAATATGCACCCTCTTAAAACCTCCGGAGTACGAATTATTACTTGGCAATAAAGTATTATTCATGATAAAAAAAGTGTTTTTATTCAGTGTATATAGAACAGAACAGGAGTTGATTTTGGTTCATCATCTTAAATGAAATGTTTTACATGGATAAGGCAACATATAGAGGTAAAAGACAGGTCATTTAAACAGTTAAGTAGGCTTTCTCAGGACACGCCACTCACGATAACGGATTTATGGCCACGATCAAGACTAGTGGCGGAGTGGCAGCTTGTCTATTAGGGCTCGGTGGGTCGTTGCATTCCAGAACCGCGAGATGGCGACAGCTTGAGGAAGCCGTTATCCAGCAGTTGATTCAAAGCTGATTTATCGAAGATAATTTTTTTTTTATATATAGATTTGTTTTGACATATTTGCTCATGGAAAACTGCTCATACTGTGTGACAATTTTTTTTATTAAGCATCTCCATGTAAAATGGTTTTCTAAAATATATATTTCACGAGCATCTGCTTTTAAGCTTTGCTTGAAATGGGGCCCCTTCCCAACGGAAATGTCGAATATATTTTACAGGTTTTAGGTCAGTGCTAAATGCTAATGGTTGCAATATGTTTCTGCTTCCCTTTACATCATTCTTTCCTTCACTCTGCCATGATTCTCAGGCCCCTCCGTAATTATATTGTGCCAAACTGGGTGTCCCATGGTTTTTAAACAATTAAAAATATTATGCAGAGATAAGTTTCAGGTTAAAATATTTAGGGATTTTTTTAAGGACAACTTCACACTTTTTTTACAGATTCATATTAATTGCATTATATCCGAAAATGTGATAATTTTCGTGCTAATATCAGCGGTGGGTGATAGCGGAACCAGTCGCGGGGCCTCCCCTTCACCAGCCCAAACTGACCAGCATGGTCAAGTGTGGTCCAACAACTACCATGACTGACGCAACATAGGAAGGCCTTCATCCAGCAGTGGATTGACAAAGGGCTGCAGAAAGAAACGTGAACAGTTTTTTTTCCAGTTGCAATACCAGACACCAGTCCCTGAAGTATAAATATAAGAACAGGTGTTACCCTTTCTGGCAATAAAACAGGCGTTAAAATGTTAAAACGCCAAACAGAAACCTTTTGCAAGGAATAATATATTATCACAGCATGTTTTCGTTTGCACGTGCACCACAAATACGCGTGGTTAAAGCAGACAGGATTTACTCTTTGGTTATTTCGGTAAAGTCACGTAGAAAGAAATTAAATTAAATAATAATAGAATGCGACGTTTCGATTGCAACACAAGCAACCATCATCGGGTACAAATTAATGAGAAAACAATAATATTTTTCGATTTAAAGCTTTCGTGACTACAGGGATTCATCTTCTTGGTTCCTTCGGTAAAGTCACGTAGAAGGGAAATAATAAAATAATAAAAATCAAACATTACATTCTTTTATTATTTCCCTTCTACGTGACTTTACCGAAAGAACCAAGAAGAAAAAAACAATCATAGTAAACTTGAAAATATAATGCAATACAACACAGAGTCGGCCAACAAAACCGTCAACACCCCACCTTGTTGAATACGTTCTTCCAAAGGTTGCTAAATTTGAGAGACAAAACATAGACACAGAGACACACAGACAGACACACAAGCAGAGAGAGACTCACACAGAGACAGAGAGAGAGAGACACACACATAGGCACACAGAAAGCTGCAGAATTTCTTGCAAAAGATTTCTGTTTGGTGTTTTAACATCTTAACACCTGTTTTATTAAACTTAATTTGGAGCTTTCGTGACTGCAGGAATTACTCTTTGGTTTTTTGGTTCTTTCTTTCTTTCTTATATTTTGATTACATGCAAGAAAGGTCCCGTATTATTAGTCCCTGAAGTGTTGGTCTTCTCTTTATGACAACCGTCTACAAAAGAAACATCCGTATTTATGCATGTTAACACTGAATGCCTTATAGACGTCGCTAAACATTTGCAGATTGCACTGGAGTAACCACCATGGGAAACGTGCCCCTTTTGTGGGGGGGAGGGGGAGGGGGACGACGTTCGCAGATGTGCACATTCCCACACACATTTACACAGTTGCTTTTGTAAAATAGGCCATATTCACCGCATACAGGTGGGTGAATTCGTCAACTCTTGCCAGCTCGTGGTGTCGCGATGTATCCATGTTTTTATTTTACCAGAGAAGGCCCACCAAGCCGTATAGCTCTTTTTTCCAGAAGCAACTTGGCCATAAATTATAGCTCAACGAAGTGGCTTATCGTGTGGACATTTAAAGCAGCCAAATACTCGAAACACATGTTTCTAAATGTGGAGGGGAAAACCGGAGGGCCTGGAGAAAAATCCACGCGACCACAGGGAGAACATCCAAACTCCAAATGTACAGGCGTCAAGGACGGGATCGAACCCACAACCTCCTGCGTACCAAGCGAGGTAGTTAACATTTAGCCATCGTGGCACCCTAATGTACACGAGCAGACCTAAAATCGCTCCACCTCCACAGTAGACGACTGCCCTTCTTTGGCTGGCACCCAGTCGTTCGTCTTCACTTTACACATCATTATTCCAAGCGCAAAAACACATTCGCATGGAAATGTTATTGTTTCCCATTTGTCTTTGCTTGTATGAATACAGCACAGTAAAATTGCATTTTGAAAACCATATTGATGTCACAATTGCATTTTAGTATTCGATTGGTGGATACATCATAAACACTTCCAAAAGTATCTAATTACAAAAATCAAAGGTTACTAATATAAATTGTTCCAAATCTAATTAATTACTCAGGATATAGACATATAGACAGACATATAATGAGTAAATGAGTAGCTTTGTGCAACTAAAGCTGAGTCTATGCCTATGGCTAGAATAATCTGAAACAAAAAACTTTCTAAATTAAACTCTGACCCAGAGGTTAGTTGATCTAACTCATCGGGCAGGCAAGAGTCCGTCTAAAGTCCGAAATTGCTTTAAGTCACGTGCTAAACATTTAAATATATACGAGTAACCCGTCAGCAACCCAAGTAACTTACCTGCTTTGTCGTTTAACATGAAAGCTGATGGACAAAAAAACCATGAAACTCAAAAAGACCAGTTGTAAGTAAATTCATATTCTAGTCATACAAGCAGAACACTTGCAAAGTATGCAATAAAGGAAAATCTAAAGAGTGAAATATTGACTAAATTGTAATACCAATTTACCAGGTAAAGAAATATGACTATTTTCGTGTTATCCAATTAATCAATTAAGTGATAATCAGTAGAGTAATAACTTAAATCAAATTGCACATCCCAGGCTGTGTAATATATCCGCACAGATTATCCTACAGCATTTATTATGTAACGTGTCCATTTCACGTGTCATAATTTCCTTAATTTAAAGGATATCTAAACATGAATTTAAACATGGTCACTTTAAATGGCTGTTGATAAAAAAAAATAAGTTGCGAAAGATACGGTACAAAACAACTTGCAAATTTACCCCTCTGAAATAGCAACAACTCTCCATCTATATCACATTATGCACTACCTCGCTCAGCCTTCAAGTAGGAAGGTAGGCTGCTTAGATAATAATACTCAAGTTACTGTCAACATGCAGTGTCAAGGGTTAAGGCTAGACAAAAAAATAACACTGCAATCACCATTCTTCGGTACCATAAAACAATCTGCTCGTGAATGCGCTATTAAAATCGATGCCATTCTCACTTTATAACCCGTGCATAGATTAACAAGCTCAATGTCATCACCCCGCGTGTATATATATAGAATGTAAACGTTAACCTTCTTCCACCGATAAGGATTTGCGGGTGCCAAGAGCTTAAAAAAGGGAGAAACTCGCCAGCTGCCAACTCAACTTTCAGAAGAAGAAGAAAACGCAATGGGGGCCAACGTGTTTATCATCGTCTTGTGTCTCGCCGGGGCTCTGTTGACGCTGCACGGAGCATCGTGCGCGAATCTGTACGAAAAAGCCATGAAAGAACCCCTCGTTAGGGTGAGTCCCCATCGCCAACTCACGCAAGGTCGCCGACGTTTGTTGTTGTGTTTGGTTGCGGTGGTTGTTGCAGTGCTATAGTCGTTGCCCACGAGTTGTGAGAGGGCACCGATGTCCAACGTTTCACTCCACGTGCTGTTGTTGGGGGAGTTCCTTAAGGAGGCGTCGTTCCATTTCAGCACGTCGGCGGGACACAATCGGACGGAGTGCCGAATCCAGCAACAACGTCTTCTCGGGCTCTACCTGGGGTTGCGTTCGGCATTATTTCCGACGTTTCGCTCCGCGTGCTGGGAGCGCCGTCGCTCCGACCGAGCTCTTGAAGAAGCTTGCAGCACGTGGGGCGAAACGTCGGACCTCGTGCCGTACAACACGCGGCACGACCCAGAGAGCCAGACAGCACTGCCGCGTACACCTGCGCTGTAGCACCTGTGAGTGCTTTCATATCGTTCACGTGATTTTATTCATTATTTTTCTTCTTCAGAAACATATGTTACGCACTTCGTGTATGCGAGATTAATCTGCACGCGAAAAGCCAAATTACTTGACATTGTTAGATAAAGTTACACATCATTGTGTCGCCGAGGATTAATCTTATTCATGAATGAAACGTTATCAATAGATTCGAGTATTTGTATTTGCCATTATGCTGAACGTACCCGGGAGATCCCCTTCACAATCCTGCACGACACAGAATAGTGAAGTATGGTCAAACATCCCCCATTACCAACTCGATTTGGGGAGGTTTTACATGCAGCAGTGTATCAGCTAAGGGCTATCATTGTTATTAATTGTTAACATTAAATAATTCAGCTATGTTGCTGTTCTCACTCAAATAGTATCATACCGATTTCAATTCGATACATTAATAATACCATGTTTGGAGGAGTGTTGAAAAAAAGGCTATTTATCACAAGACAAGATTCTTTATGAAGTTTAAAATCTAGAACACACATTGCTTGTCTATTTCACGTTTTAAGAAATACTGACCGCGACTGTTGCAGCAATTGGCAAAGGAAACCGATTTCATCTTAGTGTTGAAACTAATTATTCTAACAAGAGAATACAAAATAGAACAATTATAATTCAAATTTAATGTAATGTTGTACTTTTCTATGTGGGAAGTGGGGGGGGGGGGGGATACTGTCCGTGAAATATTGTGCACTTACAAATAGCATTGTAATTATCATTATTATCGAAATGCATGTTAAATGAAACTGTATTTTCCATACAATTTACACCTACAATACAACACTACGCAGCTTCACTTTGTCAGATGAACGCATGATAGTGTGTTTTTTAACAAGCTGGCTTTTGTGTTGCAGATTATGACGATTATAACAAACGGCTCTGAATGTCTAAACTGTTGCACGTACGTTGCCCGTGAAAGATTGCGAAGCCAGCACAGTGGGAACTTCTATTATCTGCTGCTTGAATGGTTTATGGGAATGCTACAGTGGGGCACTGGTTAGCACACTGGAGTTGCAATGCAGAGGTCACCGGTTCATCTCCTGGTGCATTCGTAGAAATAATGGTGCACCTTTCATAAGTTTCTCTGTTCACCCATCAATAGAAAAGTTCGTCGATTTTCAGGTCATTGTATTTGGTGTGGTAAAGTGTGAGTACTCTCACTTCTTCCAAGATGTCTTGCGAGCGGTAGAAGAGTAGGCCACAAAGGCTTTGCACGACTCGTAGTGTGAGCAAGACATTGCAGGGCTGCACCTTTACCTTCTATTTAAATTATTTCGGCCTCACAAATGTTAGGTCGCATCTGTTGGATTATAACTATCGAGTACACACTCATGCTCAAAACATTTTCAAAGGAGCATCCATACTGGATGTTAGACATGGGAAAACATTAAAATCAGGTATTATTGTAAATTGAGTAAGAATCAGACACTTGGAAAATGTGTCCCGAGTGAAGAGGAAAACACACCAAGAGGGAATGTCTATAATGAGATTACACCATCTGAAATTCCCCTCAAATGAGTAAAACACATTAGTCATGACAAATAAATAACCTCTGTGCATTTCCATGATAAAATTGGTATGCACGCACAGTCCTACTATTATGTGTGCAAAATAGTGGGGGTTCCCCCCCACCCACACCCCCCCCCCCCTGGACACAACATATCAGCCGATGTCTCGTTGCCAAATGTTGTTCTTTCATCCAAGTCCATGCACACAATATCACCACATAAATCGGCGATGACGCAATATCCCAAAATGTTGACATCGTGTGGAATTGACAGCAGGCAAATGTTGGGAAGGGGTGGGAGGGGGTGGGGGGGTCACACAGGTCAGAGCACACGTTGTGCCGTCAACATATGCATGTGCAAATTCTCATGGGCTCCCCGTTTACACCGGGTTTTCTCATTGATGCTGAGAGGAAAGGCAGCCCCCCCCCCCCTCCAAAACGGGATGTTGTGTTGTCCTTCCCCCGCAACATCTCCGATTCGCACGGTTGGCTACGTAGGGTGCAAAAGAAGAAGTTGAACACATAGAGTACAAGGACAATTGCTCGAGTGTGTATCGACAATGCAGACTTGACAACAGTTATTGTCGTAGTTGGTAGCTGTTGTACTTTAAGAGCAAGCAAAAGGCAGGAAAAAAAACTTTTAAAAAAGTCATTTTCATCCTGAGAATACCCTAAATTCGATTAGTTGACAGGCCTTCTAACAAAACCAAGGCCTAATATGCTTCAGGAAGGCCGATTGGCCAACAGTGTGCACAGAATTTTTGAATGGGCCAAAGAGTATATTTTAATTTTGTTTATAAACCTGACGAAATGAAGCATTAACAATGTATTTCCATGTTCTCTGTTGCTACTAAACGTTCAACAGCTCCACAGGTTTAAGCGCAAGTTCCTCATCCATATAACACTCGTGACTTCTCCGTCGTGTGTCGATAACAATATTGAGTTTAAGACTGATGTAATTTTCTCTGTTTAAGGTCAAGGATAATTTCACAATATCCAAATGAGCAACAAAAACCATGCACAATGATGTTTAACGGATACAAAACAAGTTCACCCACGTTGTATATTTCGGAATGAAATACTCACAAATAATGTACATGTGCTTATATTGCCTTCCTAAATCCACTGTTGGATGCATCCCCTGCAGGTTATTTTTCATCTTACTCTACTTTAATCGAGCCACTGGGCGCAAGTTTCGAGAAGGCAGCACAACAATGAGTGTGCTGCACTGCCCTCTACTGCCCACCATAGAGTCCCAAAACAGCAGCCTATGACAACCTGCTCGTGCATCGTGGTCACTCATGTCGGCTATACCCAGGCTCAACTCTTTTTAAATCCTTTATATTAAGTGTGCTTGCTTGCTTGCGTGCTTGCTTGCTTGCTTACGACCGTGCAAATCTTTCGGTCGTTTTTAACCCACTTTCCGTGATCCAATCGAGCTGACATTTTCCACACAGACTCGTTGTGCGTGACAATTAATGTTCGTGAAAATTTTTTTCCAAAATGTTACACTTTTTAGGACAAAAATATTATATTAAATTACCAATTGCTTAATGGTGCAATGCAATCATCTGACCCATAGGTGGCAGCCATCTCAAGCCAGAGGACGAGAGGACTCTAGCCGCCACGCATATAAAGGATTTATAGTGAAAAACTTTGTTTTTACGGGTTAATTTTTTAACTCTCAAGTTGACGAAATCGGGCACTTTCTGGCTGAGTTGGTCATTGGCGTCCAAGAGTATAGACGTACATTATTTTGTTTATGGAATTGAAATAATAAAACTTGTGACGTTGTGAAATGTTGTTATCCAATTCTCCTTTGGGTGGGGTGAAAATGGCGCATGATGCAGCCGGCGATCCGAGTTCAATTCCCACCCACGACTAACATCAGTGGACACCCCCTTCGTCAATTACTGATGCGGGTGCATTTGGTATTAGCGCCTTTCTTATAGCGCAATGTGCCGTGTTGCACAGCGATAGTTTCAGCAGTTCGCACACTGAAATGAACCTGGTAACCCGACAAATATTCTTCATTCGATTCCTGGCTACGGATAGCATGAGTCAGAACTGTTCCCGATCCTCGCATTCACTAATGAGGAATAACTCGTCAGGTGAAATATCATCAAACTCCCTATTGCTGCTGATACGGGCATGGGGAGGCCTTCATCTAACAATAGATGGGCAAAAGAGCTGTCAATTATTATTATTTACATATATATTACATATTACCATTTAACATTTCTCTTTCTGGTGAAGTGAAATTGTACGTCCTTATTTTCTGCAGGTTGGGCAATGGAGCTTTCCACTCACGCAGGTCATGCAGCTGTCTGGGATTATGGAAGAGGAAGAGCTTGATGACAATTCTCTGTCTACCCTCTGCCACCATTCTAAGTTGCCGCAGACGTTTCACCCTCTTTGTCAAAACTATCCACAAATGAGCAAATTTGTCTTCATCAAAATAAGAGGTGAAGAACTTGCCATTTTTCACGCTGTACACGCCTTCACGTGCCCTGTTTTTGGTACCTTATTCTGTGGATTTTAAGACGCTCTGGAAAGTAAGACTCGTCCCGAAAGCTGTGGCCGGTGTTAATAAGTTAGACAAATCTGGCCACACACACACGACTGGATTGTAAGACGAACCCAACATTTTGGTTTTAAAATACAGTGGGGAAAGTGTCTTATCTGGGAGAGTATGACAAAAGCCCACCAGCTATCAGCCTTCGTCAATCCACTGCTGGATGAAGTTCTCCCCATTGCGTATCAGTCATGGGAGTTGTTAGACCAAGTTTCAGCATGCTGGTCAGTGTCAACAGAGCCGGCCCTAGACCTTTGGGGGCCCTAAGCAAAATTTGGTTGGAGGCCCCTTTGATGTATGATTTTTTTCACCCACGAGCTAGCAGTGACTCAAGGGGGCCCTCTGCTGGCCACGGGGCCCTTTGCAATTGCAAGGGTCGCTTAGTGGCTGGGCCGGCTCTGAGTGTCAAAGTGCATCTTAGAATCCAGATAATAGGGTACCACGTGTTGCCATCTCGAGTAGTAACACTGCACAACCGTCGACTAAAAATACTACTACTAACTACATGTGCAATTCTCGTTATTTTTAGAAGGCGTGCATTTGCATCAATGTTGCTTCACACAATAAAGTTAATTGTGGCGAATTGAAGTAACAGGAAATACAATCTTTTAGTTTAAAATCAAATGTTGTTTGCGACAAACATAACTCTTGTTCTGTACTAATTCTAAACGTATAAGTGAACGTCAGTCATTTGACTTACAGTATATAAAAGATACTTTATTTATATCCAACGTCACCACATTGTGATTTTTGAAACACTGTGTGAATGTTCCGACGATATGGATCACGACAACGAACATTGCTAAGCAATCTGTGTCAACTTGTACCGTAATAGTTTGAGAATCGATGACACCTTCCTAAAGGTCAAGAAATATAATAACCCTGCCCATTATTTTAAACTTCCGCACCAGGAGTTTCGCATCAAACCAGCGAACTCTTGATTGCAAGTCCACTATGCTAACCATGACACCATATCAGCTCCTTCGTTCTTGAAGGTGGATCGAGATTTAAAAAAACCCGATGAAATAAACAAACCAAGTTGAAAAACAGTCAATTTGGAGTGCTTTTGGACAACAAAATTCCACAATGAAAAGCAATATAACATTTGGTGGCTGATGAAATGTTTCAATGAGTGCATATTGAATGGTATGTGGACAATAGCATCAGTAGCCTGGGGACTGAGAAAGAAATTGGACCCAGAAAAAAAGCTCAAACGTTCACAAAGAAGCGTAGGGGAGACGAATGTTTGGAGCTACATTCAAAATACAGAAAGATGACCTTGTAGATCAGTTTAGAAATTGGCTGGGGACAATGCATTACGAGAACAGATGATGGCCGATGGTCCAGACTGGTTATGGAGAATATGCAATACCGTGCAGGATGGTGACAGCGTGGACAGGCCTTCATCCTGCAGTTGATAGACAATGGCTAGCGATGTAGAAATGCATATGCCGCGATATACGTTGCATATATACACACACACAGCATACTCAAACGGGAAGTTGGTTGCAATTACTGAAAATGTTGGTTCGTATTTAAGGGTCATAGACAGCCACTGTATATACTACATTGGTGTTAGTAAATTGCAAGGACACTTCCAGATATTGTCAGTCAGTAATTACTTTTTAAGGCGATGTTCCTAAATTAATAAATGTTCCATTGTGTCAGATTTTGTGTAAAATACTTGCCATAGTCTACATTGCTCAGAATCGCCGAAACAATGTAGTTCTCGTGTATTTTGGATGTTACTGCGTGTTGTTCAGCACGATGTCCGACGTTTCTGTGCAAGTGCTGGGGAGCTTCTTCAGGGACACAAAAAACAAGTATCCATGTTATCCAGCACAATTAAAACAATGTTATCGGTGATGACACTTCGTAATTCACGAACTTGCTGGTAATTCGAGCAGATTAGAAAATCTTGTTGACAATTTTTTTAAAAAGTACTGTAATGTTGTTTTCATGTTTTCTCTCTCTTGTATTTTAAACAGATTTGACCTCCGATCCCTACTTTAGTATCTACTGCTTCCTGTGCCAGTCCTCCGCATGCCAGCCATGTTTCCCTAGCCGAGGAGGTGGGGAGTCCCTGTGAAGGCTCACACGGGCCTAAAACACAACGACTGTATTCCACACGTACTACATTACTCAAAAGGCACACCCTTTTTACTTGATTGTGAATTAGATACCCAATAAAAAATTAACAGAGAAACGGCACCTCTTTGTTAAGCAACATCCGTTTTATGCGAGTAAAACGTTTCATGTGCAGCCATGTTTATTACTTGCTCAAAATCACTGCTGGCAGAAGGGTCTCCCAATCACTTGTAGGTGGAATTCTAGAGATGGTATTCGATCTACTCTTCAACATTGGTCAGATATCTTTAAATGAGGTAGGCGTCCCCTACAATTTTTCCCACCACACACACCTGCCCGTTTGTCAACTGCTGTGCTGGGAGAATGAACCAGCGACCCATGGATTGCAAGTCCAGTGTACCATTATTGCACCACAGCAAGTGGAATTACATTGTTCAAAAAGCGAAACCATACAGCTTTGAGGGCAATGTACTCATTACTCTTTGGTTCTTTCGGTAAAGTCACGTAGGTATAAAATAAAATGCATTTATTTACTTTACCGAAAGAACCAAAGAGTATGGATCCCTGCGGTCACGAAAACTTCAAATCTAGAATGTACTCATTGTTGCCCTTGTTGGTCTTAGTCTGTGCACATTTGTAGTGCTATATCTGCAGTCCTTCAGATGCGATCATTTGAAACTCTTAGCTGCAAAAAAAAACGTTGCAGTGACATAAGTAATCAGACCTCCCATTGCTAGAGCGTGGGAGATAAGCCACCTGTGGAAGTGTGTCTGCAATGCGTGATCGTGTTTTCTCACACCAAAAAAAACATGCAATGCTACGTTTGTTATCCACGACTCATGAGCAATATATACAGTACAACCAAATAATTATCACATTTGATTAAAAAAAACTTTTTTTCACACCTCACGAGGCCGTCCTGTCAGATTTAAGAATGCAAACTCAATATCACTAAGTACCATAATAGTTGAATATCATACAAATTATTATTACTTCATCAGGTTGTACCAAGCCAGCAGCACCTGGAGGCTGAGAACAGGAAATTATCTCTAAATTTCTGGCAAGTTACTGAGACACATAAATGTGGTAACAGAAAGTGGCTCATAGGTCAGAGTAATCGAAGCAGTTTTAGTTATACGTAATTCGCGTAAGGAGCCGTTAAACATCATCTTCTCCCAATGCACCATCCAACATGGCCGGAATAACATCACAGGGTGGGTATAAGCCAGTCGATGATATAAGTGATGTTGACAACATTCTTAACAAATGTACTTTTTTTGTTATCAGTTATGGTCAACTCCACAGTAGTCATGTCCACACGCAATATTCCCCTTATTTAGTTGCCATTTCAAGGCATTTTATCATGAACAGAAGGTACATCATTGCTACAATGGTTGGAATACATTCTGCACTCTGATTACCTGGTCTTTTTCTCAGACAGGTGTTATGCATAGTCGATCCCTTTTTACCATCTCCTTGCTCATGTTTTACTCCATTTAGCAAAGTTTGCCTATTGAATTCAACTTCAGCTCATTGTCCTCCATAGCCATGATGCTAAATGGATGACACATGCTGATGGACGGACCAAGAGCGGATTACGCATAAAATTAAACGAGGTAGAGAAACGCAGATTGGTAAGGGCTTTGCCGACCGGTCATTTAGCAAAACTCCAAAATGTCTACAATGTAAAAATGAAACTCTGCAAAGATATCAAATGTAAAATAAATTTAACGCTATCATTTGTAAACACCACATGGCTTCAATATTGATATCCCTCCATTGGCTCCAAGCTATTTACCCTCACAATTTTCGATCCTCCACGGATTCTTCCGTGCCTCCATCTCTCCTCCAATCTCACCCATGCATGTGCCCTCCAATATTAGTGGCGTGTGACATGTGAATCGATTCTGGGCACCCCTGCAGCCTCAACAATCCACACCGAACAGCACGGTGAATTTATAGTCAAACAACTTCGGTGACCGATACGATCTGGGGAGGACTTACTCAGTGGATGTTGACAAATGACTGAACTTTAATTGACAAAAACACCTGGCTCTTAGTCACTCATTTTTGCTATGGCTCAATGTGGTTGAGTCGCAATTGTATCGATTAAACTTTGAATGTATTGCTCCCTGCAATGACCACCTGAATATTATGTCTTATGGAAGCCTTTATACTGGTAGGAACCTCCTGGTTCCACCAGCCCACAGGGGATTATTGTGTCCGTCTGTCGTGCAGGGAGGGGCTGGGTGGGGAGGGAGGGGCTGGGTGGGGCTGGGTGGGGAGGGGAGGGTGGGGTGGGGCTGGGTGGGGAGGGTAGGGTGGGGCTGGGTGGAAAGGGGCTGGGTAGGGAGGGGCGGGTCACCCCGTGGTGCCCTGATAAAACTCAACGTTTAACCTACTCATGCCGGCTTGTGCCCGCCCTCACAGTCGGGCATATTTGCGAAATACACCACGCCGCTGTTGACCCTGGCCATTGACCGAGCAACCCAACGTTCCTACCAGCTCCCTCCGCAGGAATGTGTTCCAATGTCTAATTATGATGATTTACACGCTGGTGCGTTGCCTGGTGGTTTAGAACTGGCATTGCACATACTGTAATGAGTTGTGGCCCCCTCTGGCGGACAAACTCTAGAAATGACAATAAATCTGTTGCCATTGACGTTACCGGTACCTTTCGAGTGATTAACACCTCACCTTGCGGCAAGTGATCCACTCAATTGAACTTGAATTGTTGCACATATGACGGTGTAAAGTAGTATAGTTTTACATTTACACGGAGGCTGATATATAAACCTCCCAGAGACAGGAGACGTCCAGATTTTGTTTTAACCGGGCCCTACAAACATTTTTCTATGTATTTTGTCCGGTAAATATAAATAAAATACCAACATTCAGGATCTAAACGGGGGGGGTGGGGGAGATTAATCGCCCCCACCCCCTCTCCTCTTGGATCTACCACTAAATGTGAAGCAATTGAAATGTGCTATCTGTACATTTAGGGGTTGCCAGCTGTCTGAAGGGCCAGAAAGGCTGAACAAATAAATGAGGAATAATAATCATGCATACGCATGGGTTCTGTAGCGCATTCAAAACATGTTTGGCCAGCAAAGTGTGTTTTTCTTTAAATACGTACATACAGCCTGCCATAGACAAATGGATCACAAACACGGACGTTATCTTTCGCCAGGTTTTGGCCAATTATTTGATAAATGTGGTGGGATTTGTACAGGGTATATCTCTGTATATAACAGCAGACACGTTAAATTTTGATTTAAAGCTTTCGTGACTGCAGGGATTCATATTCTTGGTTCTTTCGGTAAAGTCACGAAGAAGGAAAATAAAAAAATAATAAAAAAATATTTTATGATTTTAAATATTTTATTTTATTATTATTTCCCTTCTACGTGACTTTAGCGAAATAACCAAGAATATAGCAAACACGTTAACAATACGCGTGCAATTATACTGGATCATCTCTCTATGACAGTCTTCGTGATGCCGATCTCTGTATATAAACCGAAAAAACTCGGTTGGAGACGTTTATAAAAATGAAAAAGGAACTGAAAAGTTCGTATTTAAAGAATGTATTCGAGATACTGCACTTGGAATTCATTGGAGATAGAGGGACACACGGAGTAGATAAAGGTAGGTCAATAACATGATTTAGTTCAAACGTATTCTTGGTTCTTTCGGTAAAGTCACGTAGAAGGGAAATAATAAAATAATAAAAATATAAAACAACACATTTTTTTACGTATTATTTCCCTTCTACATGACTTTACCGAAAGAACCAAGAATATGAATCCCTGCAGTCACGAAAGTTTTAAATCAAAATTTAGTTCAAACGGTGAAGAAACCTCGCGAACAGAGTCCGTTCGGCAATTTCCGTAACCATCATCGAAACCTCCCTCGCCGAGGCCGTTCGGCAATTTCCGTAACCATCATCGAAACCTACCTAGCCGAGACCGTCCGGCAATTTCCGTAACCAACATCGAAACCTCCCTCGCCGAGGTCGTTCGGCAATTTCCGTAACCATCATCGAAACCTCCCGAGCCGAAGCCGTTCGGCAATTTCCGTAAAACGCTAGGGTGCCGTTACCACGGCAACCGCCACCGGCGTACAACGCGCAGAGTGAGTGCGGGTCTCTGCCACACAAGTTCCCTTTCTTCATTTAAACACGAATTGTTAAGATGCAAGTGTGTGAAGAAGAGGGGGGAGGCTCGGTTGTGCTTATTCTCTTTTATGTATTTGACGTGGCGCGACGTGAGAGATTGAGCTGCATATGAACGCGGTTCGCTGTTTGCGGCCTGCGCTATAGGCTTCAGCGTAGCCTTGAAGCCAAATTAAATGTTACGTAGATTAGACTTAAAACAACACGCATTGTTCTATTTAATGTAGCGTCTAAATAGCAAACCGCGTCTTGAAAATTGTCCGCAACAAATGCATTTGATGGGCTTCACGGTAGTGTATTTGTTGCGTTGTGCAGGGCGCCTGTGTGTATAGAGCTGGCTACAATCACATCGCTCGGAAGCAAAGTAGACATTTAACCTGGATAGGTGAGGCGATCATCTCGCACAATGCATGTTATAGACGGCTACGGGGGGGCTACGTTGTGGGCAAGCAAAGGGCAGTCAAGCAACATTCATTGTTGTACTGTACTGTTGTTAATTGTTTTTTTTTACCCTTTTATCTGGCAACAAAACTGACACCTTTCTTACAAGGAGACATTTGCATTGACCAGAATACCTGCGGTCGGAATGCAAACAACAGAAGAAAATCTGTCTCGGGTGTGGACCAATCAATGTCAAGACCAGTGCATACATTATCAGAGTTGTGTTTTTGCATACATTATCAGAGTTGTGTTTTTTTGTTTGCATTCCGACCGCAGGTATTGTGGTCAATGCAAACATGACTCCTTGTAAAAAAAGGTGTAAGTTTTGTTGGCAGATAAAAGGGTAAAAAAAAACAATTATCATATTTTGCTACTGGCAAAGGAGGTTCCAATGGTGTACTGTTGTTATCCACGTATTTGCTACACACCCCCATTCACAAACTCACCCTGACCGGCGCGGTCAAAAGTATCTTTAAATAACGCGACCCGCATTGTGTACGTTTGAATGTCCTCATCCACCAGTGGATAAATCGTGGCTAATGATACCTGACGTATGCTCTAGTAGTGTAACTGAAAAATCAAAGAGTATGACTTGAATATTCTTGGTTCTTTCTGTAAAGTCACGTAGAAGGGAAATAATAAAATAATAAATATTGCTTTTTTTAGAAGAGAAATGAAAATATTAATTTATTTCCTTCTGCGTGACTTTACCGAAAGAACCAATAATATGAATCCCTGCAGTCACGAAAGCTTTAAATCAAAAGTATAAGTTTCATTTATCAAGTAAGTTTTAACATTTCAGTATGAGGGTCCAGTGTTGGTATTTTGCGTGTGAAAAAATCAATGTAGCTAGAGAAAATACCACCCCGTCTACCATTTGCTGTAGTGGAGTCTCCGAATAGCTACAAATGCCAGTGGATGGAAGCCCCGTGCACAATGTTACGTAACCATGCCTGGCTATATGTATTATTCATCTCGGTGTGTTTTTTTAAGTCATTTATTTTCACTTACAAGCGAGAAACGCATTTTGTGAATAGCCCAGTAGTGTCTACCCAGGTTAAACATTGTATGCACACATTTAAGCAAACCACAAATGGACCTCTGTTCACAACGTCACATGATTGGAGCCTTTCACTGGGAAAAGTGAACTTGCCATGGGAGAGAAAAAACTGTGGGTACTGGCAGGAGAGAAAGGTAGACTTTTTGAAATGTTTTAAGAAACTTGGTAAGATTACTCCAGTATAATGCCCTGCATGGAGTTAATAGACCAATTCCTGCAGGCAACTTCTGTTGAAAATTTGCACAGCATTGCTCTGCAATTTTAACTTGATGTCAAGGCCCTTATGATAGAATTCAGTAATCCACGTTTGTTTCCAAATCCCAAATAAAACCAAAAATAATCATTCCAAGCTTGTTAATTCTTGTTTTGTGGCCTACGTTTGCTACACAATGGTTTTATTTAAATGTGCACGCATCCCTGTTAAAATTTAAGAGAGCAATATTAATCATGGTGGGCCCTCTTGCCAGACAAGTTATAATTCACGCAACAACCCTCAATGTTGTAAATCATTAAATCTGATATAGCCCCAGACCATCAAAAACCACATGCTTAATTGGAAGTAACGTAATTGCACCCTGAAATCTAAGTAAATGTACAGATTGAAGGAAGGTTGAACAAAAAGCGGAGCGAAAAATAAGACTTGTGTACGCGAGTGTGTGTGCAGGTTTTGTGGGCGACTTGTTTTGCTATGGAGTTGAGAGTTTTAATGAGCCGAAAGTAACTGTTCTCATTTTATTCGCAGCATACGAATGATAGTTTTTCTCCATGGCGGTATATTTTGATCAAAAGATCAAGCTTCATGATGAGACACAAACGCCATCTCAGATATCTTGGCACAACATCAATCCCCTGCTAGCTGTTACGTCTGTTGGCAATGGAGGAAGCGTAGCGGTTTTTACCCAAGAGGTATGTTTATTTCGCATACTATAAATGTAATGCATTGCTCTTTTGCAAATACGTTTGTTAAGTTTATAAAATATTATCAAGGGCACGTTTCTATTAAGCCAAACAGGATAAGAATGTTCTTCTTGGTTCTTTTGGTAAAGTCACGTAGAAGGGAAGTAATAAAATAATAAAAATAAAACACAAATACTTCCCTTCTACGTGACTTTACCGAAAGAACCAAGAAGATGAATCCCTGCAGTCACGAAAGCTTTAAATCGAAAGATAAGAATGTTATTTGGTTCTTTCGGTAAAGTCACGTAGATAGAAAAAATAAAAACTGACGTTACGATCACAACACAAGCGATTGATACGTAGTTTTTATTTTATTTACTTTTATTTTTTCTATCTACGTGACTTTACCGAAAGAACCAAAGAATATGAATTCCTGCAGTCATGAAAGTTTGAATTCAAAAAGGATAAGAATGCTGTCAAATGAGTACATCTGATTTTTAAATGTCTCTAATGTGCGATAACGTGAATAGAGTGGTTTTATTTGCCTACTAATAAGAGTTATGACAAAAGCATGAGGAATATAAATGTAACAGTCTGCATTCCGTGATGTACAAAATTATGGATCCGAATGCAGGTGTTAAAATAATCGCAGATACATTTACAGCTTGCATTTCTCTTCTGCATTTGCTTTTTCATTTAGTGTTGCTCACATTTAGTGTTGTTGCTCACGTCATTGACTCGAGTACCACTACAATGTCTCGTTCTTTTGTTCTAATTACATTGCTCAGACTTTAATGAAGTCAAGACAGATACAAACTATCTTATAAAGCGATATGTTGTGAGACTTTGCGAGTACCTTCCTTATAATGTTTAAAGTGCAAGCCTGTTGTTTCCACTACCACTAAACAATCGTGCTGTTTGACCGATTTCCTTTCACGTTCAGGGAGAGTGCTCAGGAGATGTTATTTCACGAGCCTTTTTGCCGACGGCTTTGGCCTGGCACCCAAGTCGACCGCTGCTTGCTGTGGGTTGGGAGACTGGAGAGGTCTTTGTGTATCACGAGCTCGACAAAGAAACGCAAAAGGCTCAAGCACTGCACAGTGCTGACATCGCTCTGCTGCAATGGAGCAGCAATGGAACTCGCCTGATTTCTGCAGACAGGGTAATGTGGCAACACCTTTTCGGGTTAAAAATGAAGTACATTCACACGGTTGTAATTACTGTATTGCTTTGACTTATAGTTGTCCTTACATTGGCTTCATTACTAGAGTTTGGTGATGTGTACTTGAAATAGATCATGAATATGGATGCATTTAACCCAAAAAAAGGTGACTACTAGATCTATATACCAAATATATAGATTTTTTTATATTGGATAATACTGTTTGAAATAACATCTACACATTTGGCTTATGGCTATCAATTTACAATGAAAAAGATACCGTCTTGTAATGTGTAGTTACAGCAACAGTAACATCGTTTTACTTATTTTTTAACAGGATGGACTTGTCATTTGTTGGAGAGTCGACCAGCGAGGGAAATTTCATGGAAATATTTTTTTCAAACTCGAGTTGGAAAAGGCTCTCTCGCATTGTGTTTTCAGGCCAGGGAAATCTGAAGAGTAAGTATTATGGTGCATGTTTCACCACATTGTTTGATTGAATTAAACGGGGTTCTTTTCACAGGGGGGGAGGATTAAAAATTTAATTTATTCAGACAAGATAGCACAATGTATATTTTGTAAAATGGAGAGTTACTTATGTCAACTGCGACAAACGTTTTCCGATTGTGAAGCTGAAAATAAACATTCGAAATTTGCAAAACATACGCAAAAGTTGTTTTAACTTTTAAAAATGTCCTGGTAAAAGTTACCACCAATCTGAAATGCACTCTGAGAAGCGGTTGTGTATTTCACATTTTAAATGTTTTCGTACAGTATTAGCAACTGAAATGAGGCAAGTTAATTATTTGGGAAACTATATCACAAGATAATCAATCACGACAGATAACAAAATGTCTGAGTATTTGACTTAATAAATTGGCTCAGTCATCTATTTGTGGTTATGTAGTGGTTATCCTGTGCTAAAACTGCCCCCAGATCCACAAAAACGAATGTGGAATTTTTTGTCCCCACATCGGGGGCGACAAGCAGAGATAATCACCGCCTCATGTCTATTCGAGAAGGATGACAGACCTGTTTGACTGATGTGCCCGTTTTGCCAGTGACTTGGCTCGGTTTGCTCGAGCAGCTGTAAACGGCGATGAAAGTGCCTTGGACATGTTCAACTGGAATAAGTCAAACAAGCCTGGATCAGCCGCGTCGATCAACTCTCAAGAAGGAATTGCGTTTTTTCTCAGTTCAGCTGATGGTAATATAAAACACTATGTAAAACCCAATCCCTCTCCGCCACCAGGGGGCAGTTCTGTCTTACATATGTTGTAGCGCAATTCACGACTCCGAGGCAGGTTGCTGTTAGGGGCTCACGCCACGTTTTTTAAGGGCTTACGCCAGGTTTGTTAAGAGCTTACGCCGAACCAAAAACCCCCCTAGCCGATAACTCCCCAGGGGACAGGGGACTGGGATCCCTACACCCCGGCTAGCTCGGCTCTCCTCCCTACCCTGGCCTGGGACCACCCCCAACCTCGGCTGGTCGGGAGGAGTAGCCTCCCCTAGCCTCGTGTGAGGATCAACTACCCGAGTCCCCACTCCTACACCCCTGACGCCCCCCGGTTACATCCCGGGTCCCCCTTTAAATACCCCCCTAGGGGCATGACGTCACCATCCCCCACGGCCCGCCTGACGTCACGTTCTGCGACGCCACTCTCTCCGAGGGCGAGCGTGACGTGATGTCACCCACTACACCTCTACACACATACACGTGGAATTTGGGAATCTCCATGTTTTTCTGTTCCAGACTCCTGTTTTTCTGTTAAACATCTGCTTAATACTCCAACTTACATTACAGCAATGTACTCATGTAGTTTGTGACATAAGAGCTATTGAAGAGATTTGCAATATATTCAAGCTAAAGTTTCCCTTAAAAAAGGAGACTGCTAGATGAAAACTACACTTCTCAACAAAAATTTGAAACATTTAAAAATCTTAACAGTACAGATTAGGTAAAAAAAATTGGCAACTTTAAACTATGTCAGCATTATAAACAGGCATCAAGTATAAAGAGGTCATCATGAACATTGCTGATCTCCCCACACCAACTTCTGCCAGATCAGGCATCAGCAATTGCACCGTTTAAGGGTAATGATACTATCTCTGTAGTCTGCGAATACAAGCCACCCAACCATCTCCAAAAAGTAACTTTCAGGACCACTACTAATACAGCATTATGCAAAAAGCAGCTCACACTATATGGTTTCAAGAGCCTTAACCATACTCTCAAGGTGTACAGTTATTAACTTGTGGTTGATTGGTTGATGATTAGCACAATGTATTTCAGCAACAGATATTACATTTACTACAATTGAAATTCGTATATGGAGCAAGTGCCTTTCATGTATTCCTGGGATGTTTAAATTTAAGTGAATAATTTGGGGTGGGGGGGGTTCACACTCGTTTTTAAACACATGCTTAATTTAATTTGAGATGACTGCTATGCGTTCGTGTCACTGTGTACAGGTTTGGTGTATTACATCGATGACAGTGGAAATCACTCCCAAGTGTTATCATGCGATGGCCCGATAAGAAAAATGATGTTTGCAGAGGGAAAGGATGTACTGGTTATTATTACAGAATCACTTGTTCTTTCCCAGTACTGCGTGAACTCTGATGGTTCTGTCCAAGAAATAATGAAGGTAAGACTTTGAAAAATTGAACAGGGCATATGTACACGTGCAAGTTTATCATACCTCCGATCAGCACGGTGGGCTTCGTATGGTGCGAAAGAAGTTAAACACGTGACATTCGTATGGAACAATTTTCCTGCCAATTTATAAGTTGTCTGTAGCTTACCTTAGATTGGCTTGTTGAGTCTGAGGCTTCCACAGCAAGCAGAATATTGCGAACGTTTGGGTTTTAAAGTGCCTTAGAGTTCTCTATCACAAGTTACTGAATAAACACAGCAGTCACTTTGTTTATTGGCCTGACCAAACTTTGTATTAACTTCCAATATCTCCTTACATACACACTATGGACTTTACACAAGTATATTGGGCAGCTTGCATCAGCTTCAGCAATCTTTTTCAGCTCGTTCCACCTCCGCAAACTCAAAACAGTTTAATCAAACTACCATTGTACTTTCAATGGAGCTTCTGGGTGTCATGCAATTGATAGCTGTGGAATGGGGCTGGCATGTGCACAAACATCCAATTAAGAGCAAGCACGTCAAACGTCAATAATGTTATACATCTGGAAACCAAGCTGTTAATACGAGTTAATCCAGCGGAAGCATTGTTCACCTGCCAGTTAGGTCATCCTCGTTTGGCAATCATAGGGTATCTCATCTGTATTAAAGTTGGTGACCCCATGCCACTGTAATGGTGACGAGTTGGAAGGTTTCCCCTAACCCTCAGGGGTCTGAGGAATATCCACTGAAATGGGAATTCTATCAACTTTGAGAGTGTCATTTTTATCTTTAAACTGAATAAATAACATTTGTTTGCCTTATTCTTTCACAATGACAATTTAAATTTGAGCAATCGAAGTATGCCCCCACTTGTCTGTATGGATGTATTTTGTACCATACCTAGCCAACCATGCTAATCGGAGGTGCGGAACATGGATTAGGAGTTATGAGCCATAATAAAAATTAGCATGCGGTGAATGATGAGATAAACTGTCACGTATCCAAACTGCAAGGCTTTGCTCATTGTTCCTGAGATTTCCATGGGGTGGTTATTATTCATCGTGTTTCCACAGCTCAACTGGTACAGTCAAGATACAGGGTGGTCCAGATGTGTTGTTGCCCCCAATTAATTTGCCGCTAACATATTTATCCTGTGCATATTCATTAGTGTTTTAAATACACCTTGTAAAAATATAAAGTTTTAGAGAATTAAATGTGGGTCACAAGACATCTGGACCACCACTGTTGAGTGATGCTAAATTATCTCTTAGAAAATGCTTTAACAATCCAACTTACATTTATACTGGTAGGAACCTCCTGGTTACACCAGCCCACAGGGGATTTTTATGTCCGTCTGTCCATCGTGCAGGGAGGGGCTGGGTGGGGAGGGAGGGGCTGGGTGGGGAGGGAGGGGCTGGGTGGGGAGGGTGGGGAGGGGTTGGGTGGGGAGGGTGGGAAGGGGCTGGGTGGGGAGGGTGGGGCTGGGTGGGGCTGGGTGGGAGGGGTGGGGCTGGGTAGGGAGGGGCTGGTCACCCCGTGGTGCCCTGATAAATCTCAACGTTTAACCTACTCACGCCGGCTTGTGCCCGCCCTCACAGTCGAGCATATTTGCGGAATACACCACGCCGCCGTAGACCCTGGCCATTGACCGAGCAACCCAACGTTCCTACCAGCTCCCTCCGCAGGAATGTGTTAATGTAACAAACGTGTCGGAGCCAAACAATTATATTGGAAAAGCAGGAGGTAACAGAAGGAGCAAGAAAAGAGAGAAAGGAAATAATGAAGGAGTACGAAGAACACGAATAGCAATGTATTGAAGAGAGACTGGAAATCAGAGAGGGCACCAGATGGAGCTACCTTGGGAGGGAGATACAGAGGGGTGGGGGCGTAGTGGCTAAAAGAGCAGCGTATATCCGTGACTCTTGTGCTATTTCGCAGTACAATCCAAGGTCTTGTGGGACTGTTGTACCTTGTCTCCGGTATTAATTTGGATGGAAAATATTGCTCAGCCATCCTTCATTGCAGAGATATGAGGCTGACAGTTATATGTTTTTGGTTCTGAAGGAAACACTAGCGCACTGAGGTTTGTGACCTGAAACTCATGTAAGTCAACAGCAATTGTGTGTGGCATTCAGAAGTTACCACAATAAAGACAATTAGAGACGTCAAATTAGAGACGACATTGTAGAGTTCTAATTACTTTTTATACTGACCCGAATGTTGAAAATAAACACGTTTTGTCTTGGATATTCCACTAAACCCTAATAATCCTAGCTATAATGTTGTGCAAGTGCTTGTTACCATCGGAATATAATTATCATTTAATGAATAATGTGTGCATTAATATATATTTTGTATACAAGTGAAGCAGAAATTGTAATAAATACACCTCGGGAATACTGTTTATACAAAGAACTGTGTTTGGACATTCCATTAATTATTTTATTTACACGTGGTTTAAATCATTTTAATTAGCTTGTGGCAGGCATCTCCCATTCACTGGCCCAGCTCGCATATATCACCATTTCATGTTGCCATCTGATTTGATTTAGGCATGATGTGCAGGTTGTGTGCTCTTCAATAATTAACGAGGAGGCAAATCTATGAATTGTTCATGATAGGGCCACTTGGAATTGTTTTTGGGTCACTTGACGTACAATTTGGAAGGTCTGGTAAAAGGGAATACCTTTAATTTACAGTGAAACTACAAATATAATCGAAGACAACGATACACCTGTGGGAGACTAATAATACCCCGATTTACGTCCCTCCCTTTTACGTCGTTTGGCAAATACATCGTCACTTTATTAACACCACTACCTGATTTGCGCCACCGCAGCCCTCACTTAAGTCACTGAGAGCATCATCCGTCCTTTCTTGTATCCGTCGCCTCAACCTTCGCCTCCGCCTACCGTGAAAATTGTTTTTCTTCACGTCGTTTTGATACTTGTCATCGTACCTTTCAGGAACGCATCCCCCAACGTAAGCTGGGCTATTACAGTATTATTGAAGATAAAAAATGGAGCAAGTGTCTTGAGGTGTTGTGATTGTTTATGCGTTTTAGGGTGATAAGCTTCATTTGGCTCCGTTTGCTCATCAAAAATAGAACAAGTCTGTATTGTATCTCTACAACAATCACTTTCACATGCCAGAAAGTTAAACCACTAGCATAATGGAAAGTTTATTTTCTCTCAAATAGCCTATTAATATTTTACAGCTGTCTCTGTCTAAATATTTAAAGAAAATGTATTTTGTGTGAATAAATGATGCGAATGCTTTTATTCATTAAAACATTTATTTGTTTTTTGTAGGTGAAGTTAAGTGGGAAAGCTGGGCATTCAGCTGACATAGTTTGGGCAGACCATGGATTGCTCGTTACAGCAACTGGAGAAATTGTCATAAGGTATACTCAATATACTACACATGTTGGATTTTTCACATGAATATTGCATCATACATGTACACATGCATTACATATATAATATTAAACACATGCAGGTAATACATATTCATGCAACTTAAAATACAAACATAAGGGAGCATCCGTGTAACAAAGAAACTCAAATAAATACACAAACGTCTGGTAATTGGCAGCCAAAGTAACATTGACCTTGTAAACTGGTGTGCTATCCTGGAGAAACAACATACCATGTCTCAGCTTTTCTCATCTTTAATGTAATTTCATTGTACGAGTTTGCAAAAAGGTCGGTATGGTTCCATATGCATCGCAGATGTCTGAAGCTATCCCTTTGTGAGCAGTCATTGTAAAAGCGTAAATTAAAGCCTAATGAAAGGTTCCATAAGTGCTTTCATTATTGCTCAAGTTCTTATTTTTTTGTATTTAGGGCACTGCATTGTATATGATTTGTGTCCTCATCGTTTAGCAGATTTGGTTGTAGAAACACAATAGATATATTTAATTGGAAATAATTGTAGATTGAAATTGATCATGTTATAGTATTTGCATCATCATAATTACATGATGTGTACTCTTTGGTTATTTCGGTAAAGTCACGTAGGTATAAAATAAAATAAATCACGACGTTTCGGGCGCAAAACACAAGCTTTCCCACCTGATGACGGACGCTTGTATTGCGCCCGAAACGCCGTGGTTTATTTGGTTTTATTTCTACCTACGTGACTACCGAAAGAACCAAAGAGTATGGATTCCTGCAGTCATAAAAGCTTCAAATCTTTTTGATGTGTATTTAACCATATCGTGTTTTAACAGTGCCTTATATATATCTCATGATGATTGTTTATCGAGGTATTCCTTTATATTTTCATATTGATGGAGATAGCAATAATATGGTAGCTAATTGTTACTTAAAATCAAGTACTGTTTTGTCATTTAAATTTGGCAGGTTGTGGGACCTCGAGAGAGATGAGAACTACGTGTTGGCACTTGATGAGGCAGTGGGATTTGAGCCAGGGGAAACAATCAACTGTGTATCTTACTGTCCTTCGAAAGGTAATGCTGCATATATGTGCATATCTGGAAATGTATATTTGTGGTTAAATGTGCATATATGAATCACGTATACACAGGATATAGTGCCTAATAAAAGCTTCGTTAAAGAATATAAGAAATAGCCAATAATAAAAATGCTTGGGAAGTGGCCAGGTGGCTCGAAGGTTAGACCACAGAGATGGGACAGATAAACAAAAAAAAATTATTTTAACAGGTAAGGCACGCTGAGCTATATACGTCTCTGTCAGAAGCAACCTGTTCACAAATGATATCTCGACGAAGTGTTATATCATGTGGAAATTTATAGTAGCCAAATACTCCAAACGCATGTTTCTAATTGTGGAGGGAAAACACCGGAGTGCCTGGATAAAAATCCACGCGACCACAGGGAGAACATGCAAACTCGATACAGGTCGTCGAGGTTGGGATTGAACCCATGACCTTCTCGCCACCGTGGCATACTAAGCTATTTGTGATTATTCCAAGTTCTCAAATGTAGTAAGTTTGTGGTAGTAACAGAAAAAGCCATGAGCTACGTTTTTCACATTTTTACTTAATTACGGCTCTTAAGAATGAACAAATATCTGTTTTGTAATGCAGTAAAGTATGTTTGGCTGTAACAGCGTAGGGAGTCCTCTATCAAATTGCACCCTCGAACGTGTTGAGAAAAATGTCACTTCAATGGATGTCAAGTAGTTCTGTGAAAATCCCATTCCATGCAGCATTCTCTAACACACTGGGTTGCACTGTTCTGCACGCCCTCCAAATGGATACTTCATCTCATGAAATTACGTCGATAATGATATTGGAATAAAATTGGAAAAAAATACAAAAACAATTTTAATAACCCGAGGTCGGGACTAAATCTGGAGTGGGTTCTCAGGCATGAGGATGGGGGATGTTTACAAAAAATCCATATGAATAGGCTCAGTTGGTACCATATTTTGTGAAGGTGTATTTACTTTCTAATTTAATGCCTTTGTACTTGTAGAATAAGCTTTTGAGTATCTAAAGCTGTGTATTATATAGCATGCATATTGTGAGTTTCTCATTTTGTTGTAAAGCTTCTTTTTAACTGCGCTCAATTTAACGTCAGGCATGCTTGCTGGTGGAACAAACAAAGGCCGAATATCTATGTGGAAGAAAATACAACCGGGATCCCGTTTTTCAGAAAATGTTGAGAGTTCAGACAAATGGAAACTGCAAACCCCTACAGAACTGACAGGAAACCTCATCCAGATTAAGGTAATATAGGGTCCGGGCATATTAAGTAAATCAACTTTATAATATTATGTGAGATGAAACATAGAACCAAGTAAGTTTGCCTTCATAATTAAATTCAAGTTACTTTTGGCTTTGAAAAAGATGCTCAAATATTTTATGTGAATCTAAAATTAGGCTTGTTTTTTAAATCCGCAGAAATGTGTATGATAATTTTTATTTGGTGCATTTTATCAGGGTGCCTCTTATCAAGTATGTGGAAGGAGGAGCAGGACATATATAAATCAAGGAAACCTCATCAGACCATACATATTTTATATGTGTTTACCTTAATTCTGGCTTGCATGGTTGAGACATACTTTGTGGTAATTCGTTTTAGTGATGCCCCTAATTCTTAATGTTCACCTCTGTCCACACAGCAGTATAAATGAGTACATCAGAGACAATCAGTAGGTTGTGTATGGTGGGATAAAGTGTGGGTATCCCACCTCTCCCAAGATATCTGGTCAGCATGGAAAAATAGGCCAAATACCCTCTAGATGGGCTTTTGAGAGCTTCCTTTAGTGGAGGCCAGCAGTGGCATGAACAAGTCATTTCAGGGCTGCACCTTTACCTTATTTACCCATGTATGTACATACGTATGTATGTTGAACTTCTTTCGCACTGTACGTAGCCAACTGTGCTAATCGGTGGTGCATCCATCGTATGCGTGTCACCCTTTGTGCCTTCACAGTGGGGCTCAAGAAAAAACCTGTTGGCTGTGAATGCTGTGCAGTATGTGGCTATCCTCAGTGAACAAGTTATGTCCTCACACTTCAACCAACAAGTAGCAGCTGTGCAGGTGGCCCCGACCCACCTCTCCATCTACTTCTACTTGTCGTCAACCCCGCATAGCCTGAAGACCGACTTTCACATCCGGGGCATTTACGTCACACAGGTGACTTCATATCCAAAGCCGAGTCCAGTCAGACGCATGATCAAACTGTTCTCGAAATCACACAACTTAACCGCCTGCAACTGCTTTGTCCACATCTGAGCAAGCGGTTGTGCAACAAATACATATCTGGCGTGGATAAAGTGTGTCTTGTCACTCCCTTTACAGCATAGCCCCCTCCATTTTCCTTTTTAGCTCCACCCCCCCAATGCAAGTCAGGATTGATTCGGGGGGTAACACAGTTGAATAAAGTAATGGAGACAACGTTGAGTGAAGGAGATACAAAATGGAGAGAAAAAAAGCAAGAGAGATGGGGCTATAGAGAGATAGGGCCTACACGAAGCAACACGCAGCTACAAAATGTGGCCTCCTCATGTCCACGTGCATGCACTGCTAGACACGTGCTTTAGGTGGCGCTATAATGTTTAGCAAAATCATTCATATTTTATACTTTGACAATGTTAAGCAATGACTTAAATCTTCGTGACTGCAGGAATTCATAATCTGCAAGATTTCATATTCTTGGACCCAAGAATATAATGTTAAGCAATTAACACCCCTACTTTTTGGGTCTTTCGGTAAAGTCACGTAGATAGGAAAATAAATAAAAATCACGACGTTTGGATCGCAACACGAGCAATCGTCTTCAGGTGAAAAAATACAGCAGGCGGACTGCTGAGGCAGGAAGAAATATAGCCAGAGAGCTACTGCAGCCAAAGGTAATGAAGGTTTGAGATGGGTACAACCCAAGGGTAAGTGGGTGGGGCTAGAGATGGAATTTGCAAGTAAATGTAAGATCGCATAGCTAGGTATACCTCGGCCATTGTATTGCTAGAGATTAGCAATCTGTGGGGTTACCTTACAGATTGACATGCTAATCTCTAGCAATACAATAGTCGAGGTATATTTTATTATTTTTCTATCTACGTGACTTTACCGAAAGACCCAAAGAGTATGAATTCCTGCAGTCACGAAAGCTTTAAGTCAAGAATGAACACCCCTGTTTGAAGCTTACGTGGTTTACATGAGCAAGGTCGAAATTCTGAAAATATTTTAACCTATGAGGAGTTTTAAGCCACTCGACAATTTCCAATGACCCAATATGTAACGGGAGTGCCAGAATCTCGTTTAAAAATTCTACAACGGAAAATCATATGGCTTCTGCTGTTGGGGAGAGGTGCATACCGGGATGGAGTGAGCCATTGCATTTCAATGAGCTACCCACGATATCGTATAGACAGTGGTGAGGGTCAGGTGAATGGTGAATGCCTGAAGAGGTCAGGTGAATATCATGTAAAGTTTCGATTTAAAGCTTTCGTGACTGCAGGGATTCATCTTGGTTCTTTCGGTAAAGTCACGTAGAAGGGAAATAATAAAATAATAAAAATAAACCAATAAAATAATTCTCACGACGTTTCGGCCACAACGCAAGCAGCCGTCCTCAAGTGAAGAACAGGTCTGTCGGGAAGACAGCATCTGAATGAAACACCACCATGCTTGGAGTGTATATTTAAGCTGGGGGACGGCTGCTTGCGTTGTGGCCGGAACGTCGTGAGAATTATTTTATTATGTTTAATTTTTATTATTTTATTATTTCCCTTCTACGTGACTTTACCGAAAGAACCAAGAAGATCATGTAAAGTGTCAACTCATCCCAAGGACGGGCTGCCTTCTAGTGTTTTATAAAACCTGAAAAATATTAAAATAGAATCATTCATAGTCAAAGGTAGTTGTCATGTTTGACCAGCACCGTTGGGTTCTCACAATGTCGTACTCGTTGACCCCAAAGGGTTGAGTAAGTCCCGACCAGGATTTTAACTTGTCTACTTTATGTTCCCAGGATCTGATAACTGTTTGGAATGGAAGTCAGATAACTATTTATCAACTTTCTGGAGCAATCCTTCAGAATACTGGTAAGTAAAGTTACCGTAGAGAACTGCATACATCACATACCACTTGGTGTTCAGTACGTAAAATAATTTACTGATGGGGACTACATACAGCTTAATGTTTAAAAAAAAGTAATGATGAATGGTGTAATGTCATCAATGTTCTTAATCCTAGAAACTACAAAAGAGAACTTTTCCAATAAACCATAACGTGTTAAATTAGACTGCGCGTACAAGTCTAAATTAATATTAATAACGGATGATACCTCATGAATGCCCTGTACGTTTATCATCGTATTTACATCGTAATGTTGTGTTATACTTTTAAAGCTCTTTAAATTTGAACATTTTAATTGATTTCAATGGTTTTTAAAGATGTGTTGTCTCACCAAAGGATCATTCTTCTCCGAGTCGTCAGTTGTTGCTGTGGTTGAACAAAACGTTTATACGCTGGAACCAAACAGGGTACAGGTTCGAACATTACAGGTAAGCAAGCTAAATTCTGCTGGGTGATGGTCATCATCACCATTCATGATCTGCTGGATGAAGGCCTCCTTAATATCTCCTTCTCTCAAAGTTTTGTGGTGCAAAAATCCATGTAGCTCCTGCACATGAGCTGATTTTATGGCTGAATCGCCACAATTATTCCATCTGGTTCAGGGGCTTTCCCTCTTTTCCTACTCTAAAGTACAGTGTTTACTTCATTAAGTGTGACATCTAGAATTTCCTACTCTTCATCTGAAAATCGTTTTTATTCTTAAGATATATGCACAATGAAATCACGAGGATAGTAATAGACAGTTTTCTGAAAGTAGGGGAAAAAATATCTAAATTCACGATGAAAATGTCAAACCGAACTTATATTAGTATAACTGTTATTTTATTAATAAAATAATGAGAAAATAAATCAGAAGACAACAACTCATAAATATTATGTTTTATATTTGTAAAGCACATTCATCAAGGATCTCAAATCGCTATTGCGGATAAATATGTAACCATAAAACATAACAGAATTTTTACAAATTTCATACAGATCTCTATAAAGTATAATATATCCCAGCTGAATGAAAGGCTGTGTATATTGTGGAATAATTGTTTATATCCTTCCCACTAATTCCTATTGTCCCTGAAGAATATAAAGATGAAAGCTCGACTAGTATCATGGGTGTGGTTTAGGATGCCACTCAGAATTAAAGCTTGTTATTTTCTTGGATATGCCTCCCTGTTTTATGCGTTAGCTTAAAGACAATTACTCAAAATTGACTGGTTACACAAAGGGCTTGTATCATGAATTCTAGTCAATACATATAATCTAGGCATGAATGCAGAGAGGAGGGGATCTTGAGCAACCTGTAAATATTAACAGATGAAAATACATTTTCTGAATTTGACTTTTACACCAAAAGTAATACATTGAGAGGGTGCATTTTCAGTGGCACCCTAGTGTAGATGCATGAACTAGTCCTAATTTTTGCCAGTTATTGTACACATTGTTCTCATTATATTCTTACCTCCAATTAATGAAAAATATATAAATTCTAGAAGTTGGGAGGATGTCAGATGCGCTTAACATAAATGATTATCATTATGATGAAAATATTGTTACCACAGTAGGCTTTCCAAAATATCCATCAATATGAATGTTTCAGATGCCAAAATTTAATATGTTCACATTGGTTGACTTTATGATTTTTGTTCTTCCAGGGTACGGTCAAGCAACTGCTGCAGTTTAGTGAAGTGGAGGGAAACCCTGTATTTTTAGACATATGTGGCAGCTTCCTGGCAGTTGGAACAGACACTGCACACATTAAAGTGTACGACCTTTCTCGAAGGTACTGTGCTCACCACACATTTTAAAGGTTTCTTAACTGACCTCTCTATTTTATTTTGAACATTAGGGTCAGTATAAAAAGTAATGCAGGCTGCTGTATTACAAATGATTTGTCTAACAAACCTACAATTTAAGAACTCCACACGATGTTGTCTACATTTACAGCAATCGCTGATTGCCTGTGCTGTGGTAACTTATGAATGGCACACACAATTGCCCTTGACTGACGTAAGTTTTAGGTCACAAACCCGAGTGTGCCAGTGTTTCTTCAGAACAAAAAACATTAGATAATTGTCAGACTTATATCTGCAATGCAGGATTTCTGAGCAAGAAAATACGATCCAAATTCATACAGTAAACTAGGTACAACATTCCCACAAGAACTTGGATTGTACTGCAAAATAACACAAAAGTCACGGATATACGCTACTCTTTTAGCCAATACGCCCCCATCCTCTGGAACTCCCTCCAAAGACAACTCCATCTGGTACCCTCTCTGACTCCCAGTCTCCCTCCAAAACATTGCTATTCAACCGTGTTCTTCATACTCCATAATTGTTTCCTTTATCTCCTTCCCTTGCTCTGTCTCTCCCGTTACCTCCTGCTCCTCCAGTGTTATTATGTGCTCCTATACGTTTGTTACATTATGGGCACATTACGAATGTAAGTTGGCTGGTTAAAGCATTTTCTGAAAGATCGTTTTGCAGCACTCTATATTGACTGATCCAGTTGAGCTGCGGAAACACAATGAATCATGAACACCCCCATGGAAATCTCAGCAACAATAAGCATAGCCTTGCACTGGGTCTAATCTGAACAACCAATTTAGATATAGATGACAGTTGATTTCATCATTCACTTCATGGTAATTTTAATTCTGACTAATGAGTTACGTAAGTCAAAAAATAAAAATTTTCACACAGAAGGATTTAAGCAGTGCAATCTCCTGCATTATTTGTCTTCACTTGAGCTGTGCATTTTTTTTGGAAAATTTCTGAATGCGTGACTAACATATGACTAATTACCACCTCTTTAGTAATATCACATATACTATGAAGGTCCCCATTCAGTAACGTTTACACTTAGTACATGATTGTATCAGTCGCAACACAAGATAATCACATAGATGAGGAACAAAATGGATAAGAGCAGACAATACGCTTCCTTCTTATACCAGTCTTTCCACCAAGAAAATATAAGTACAGTAAAACCTTGGATTGCGAGTAACTTGGTCTGCGAGTGTTTTGCAAGACGAGCAAATTTTTTAAATAAATATTAATTTGATAAACGAGCGAGGTCTTGCAATACGAGTAGTACGTGTATACGCTTTGTCTGCCGAGCGTCACGTGATCACAACTGATATACGAGTGCTTTGGATTACAAACACGTTTCCGGAACGAATTCTGCTCACAATCCAAGGTATTACTGTAATGTTATATAAAACATCAGTTTCACAGATTTCTGGGAGTATATCGTTTCAGCAGCATTGATTCAAAATAAGCAACCAATATTTTGCTTCGAACTAGGACTGTCACATCTTAAAGAAAGTGACCTTGCCTATAACATCTGGCAGTTCACCAGCGTTGATTCAAGCAAACCTGACTCTTGATGAGACACTGTGTGTCAGACAGGTCCCAAGTTCGCTTGTATTAAATCTATGCTGCTGAAATGATGCACACCCAGAAAGGCCGTGTTGCTGATGGTTGCGTAAAAAAATACTTTTATTTGACGTGGAGAGAAAGATGTATAAAGGAAGACGTATCGTCGGATTATCTATTTTGTCAGTATTTCCTCCACAAGGATGCTAATGATTATGTTGTGCTATGTGTATGGGGCTTGTGCTTAATGACCCCCTGTGGAGTTGTCACTAACACCTCTCCCACGTGTTTCATTCACAATGATGAATGCAACTTACAGTTTTTTTCCACCAATGATCAATTTTGACAAATGATCATTGGCGTGTGCAGTGTGCGTCAGACATGGTGCACCTAAAATATGCATTCCTTAATAAAAGAGAATAGCCGTGTTTACAAGACATGTGGTGTAGCTTACGTTAATTATGTATAACCTTTTCAACTCCTCCTTTCATGATTGTATAACATCAATAGCCAGAATTCAAGTGAGCATTGCTTTTTAACTGACTCTCATCCTTCTATAAACCTATCTTTAAATACCTGTGTGTGTATTATGAATTCAAAATTCTGTTAAGTAGATTTTTACATACTATACCAATGGCTGAGCCGAAGCTTTTATTCACATATGTTGCACCCATAAGGCATTTTGTTATTGATACAAGCAGAGGCTACCAATACAATTATTTTACGTTACAGAGATTGTCGACTAGCTATTGGTGCAATGAAATAGCGACTAATGATTTCCATAGCACACAATTATTTTAGCAATACACTTGAATTACATTTTCATTTTGCAGACAAAAGCCCAAATGTAGTATTTTTGTAATTTACCTTTACACGACAATTACTGTGTAAAGCATCTTGAGGTTGGATCATATTTAGACGATTTAGTGGGTGACATTTTCTTCGTCTCTAACTTCCACATTACAGCTGAGGGTGCACCTCAATAATTCCCTGTAGAAACGACAAGGCAGATGCCCTCTAGCGAACTGGCTCACAGATGTCCAGCAGCTTTGAGTATGAAAACATTATTTATACATGACTATTCCATGGCAATAAGTTCAGGAGCTAAACGCCAATGTCGACGTCTGATAGCTTGAGAGGGCTTTGGGAGAGAATTTGTGTGGGTTTACTATTCCTCCAAATGAAGACAACTTTCTGGTCCATAGTTTTGGTTCCGTCGCCATAATCGCACTGCGGCTTATTCATGACTGCAGTTTATGTTTAGCCGCCAAGAATATTGAATGACATTGTGATGTGTGAGGCAAATAATGTGAGAGTACACATTTAATATAAAATTGTTGTGGCCCTTTGGTTTGTTTCTTATAATTTATTTCCAAAACATTGAAGTAAAATAGGCTTAATTCTCACACTCATCAGCTTTCATCCGTGTGAGGGTTATTACTCTAGGACAGTCAAAGAAAGTAAATGCAGAAAATATGGATGGCCTCTAATTATGGTGACTGCCAGAAAATAATGAAAAAGACATCAAGGAGTGCCTTCTCATCACTTTAACCCAGGAGTTGGTTAAATGCCAAATATAACCTGCTCGACTTGGGAATTCACTCCCATTGTCTCTTTTCTGATGTCCCTATAACCATACTCAATTTAAGAGACAAGATAGTTCATAGCAGCTCTCCAATCATTCATACTATTATTTGCTGGCCACGTTGCACGATCGACCTTCAATCCCATGCTCAGCAGTAACTGCTTAATTGTCCCTTGGTGAATAGTGACCTTTACCACTCAAAAACCTTATAACCACTTGATAATGAAAGCACCTACTTGTGGAGGTCATTAAAGTTGAATTTTATCAGCCACGAATAAAAACCTGGTTGATCTTTATAATGCAAAGGGAGAAATTAAATATTCATAAAAACTGTCAGAAATTTTATCCAGTGCTAATGAAAGGAAAAACGACGTAAGAAATTCTTCTCTTTCAACTTGTATGCAAATTGGTAAAACCAAAAAAAATCTGTATTTCATAAATAACGTTTTATATTATTGAAAAGCTCAACATATTTGGCAATAACACTGGCCTAAAAGGAAAATCTGTAAATATGATATATTTCATGCAGTGGTCCTTCTAAACACCAGAAAAATGTTATGATGTATTTTTTTCCTTTCAGAGCAGTGTTATTAACGAATACTATGTTATGTTGTTTGGGCTTATACACCATTTGCAATGCAGTATCACTAAACAAAGATACGTTATTGAAAATGTACATACATCGCTTCAATTCACGAATATTGTTATGACAGTAGGAACTCCTGTTGCGATGGCGACAATTACAATGCTCGCCTTTGTAATTTCATTGAGTCTGTTTAATGCTTTTGCAATTAAACTATTTCATTTCTGTATGGTTCTTTTAAAGGGAGGCTAAGCAGCAGTGTGGAGCTAAAAACCTGGCAGATGTGATTCCTGGCCTCACAACCGTCACATCAGTGAAGGTTAATTACACAGGGAGTCATGTCAGCATCATGGTCAACAAGGTAAGCCCAGTTCATTGCACAGAAAAATTACATATGAGAGCATTTAACCACTCCGTACTTATATCAGTAGTCCTGCAAAAAATATATAATGATTGTCGTACAATTTCTAATATGGCCAGTTGACTGGCAGAGGACACAACTCGCAATCGGTAAGCTGATGGCTCCTTGAGTTAATCCAAAGTGGGATTTGAGACAACCCATCTTTCCTTTGTCACCATGCTGCCTCATGGTGACTAATGCGGAAGAGTACAGCCCAGTACTTTTGTGTGCATTGAGACATTTTCAGTGCTATTAATAGGGTACGCTGATTCATTCCAGAAGAATGTGAAACGTCCACCTCGAGTTCAGGATTGTTAACAGAGATGTGTGCCATGTTTTCAATTAATCGTGGTAGCACTGACTGTGGAGTATAACGGTATTAAATCATGTCATACATGCTGTACACATACAATTCTGTATTATATAAGCGTTTAAAATGACTGAATTTAATCACAAAACAATGCAGGCTTAACATTGTATTTATTTTAAACTCCAGTGTATTATTTTTTCTTTTTAAATGCCAGTTTGAAAGCTCTATTCGTGCAACTGCCTTTGAACTTGATAGGAATATACTAATTCTAGATTTGAAGTTTTCGTGACTGCAAGGATCCATACTCTTTGGTTCTTTTGGTAAAGTCACGTAGGTGAAGATAAAAATAACTAAATTAAATCACGACGTTTCGGAGGCAACACAAGCTTCCCACTACAGTAATTCTGGTATTTGTTGCTGTGGTTGTCCCACCTGATGACGAAAGCTTGTGTTGCCTCCGAAACGTCGTGATTTAATTTAGTTATTTTTATTTTTTATTTTCACCTACATGACTTTACCGAAAGAACCAAAGAATAAGGAATATACTACATTTATAGATTATAATTGCTGACATTTAAAATGCCTCCACCAGGCTGATGGCTCGTTGGATCCACGGATTTACTTTTACGACGTGGAGATGGACACTTTGCACCACTATGACTTGAGTAATGGTCGGTCTGACACGGAGAATGATGAAATACTTCAGGATGAAGAAGGGAGCCTTAACAGGTAACCTATGGCACCTTTGTGATTAAATATCATATAGATACATTACAATACAGTACTCTATTATTTACTATTACATTTGTACTGCACAACAATATGGCATCAAGGATCTAATCTTACCACGTCACAAAGACTATTTGTTAAAAAAAAGATTGACAATTACAAACTAAGTTTTCACATGCTGCCCATTATATCATGACAACTCTTTAGGTGAGCATTGGTTCTTCATCATAACTATCTTCATATTTTATGGGTTTTTTTGCTTTGGTGCTCCGTCTAGCAAGTGCAGACCGGCCGAGACATTTACCAGACTCAACTTTCATAACTTTCATCTTCTCATGAAAGTATGTTTCATGGTAATGTTGCAGAAGACACGTGTCGTTGCCTAGTCGCCCAAAGTCCAGATGTCTTCACAGCCAATGAAGTCACCACACCATGCCATTAGCTTCTTTCTCTTCGATGCTGCAGTTGTGTTCTCAACATCCTACCTCTAAGGGTCATCTAGTTATCGGTCTTAACCTTACTATCATCTAGTTATGGCTTCTGACCTCTCGACCACTCCAAAGCACATGTTCGCCACGCTTTTAAATCTCCTGTCCTAATTACATCTTCAATGCTTTATTGCTTTGTCCTAAGATAAGATAAGAAAGTGCTTGCTCTAACCCTTTGTGCAATTCCTAGCATTAAAATGCCCCAATACTCAAAACGCCATGAGATTATTTTTTTAAGTTTGTTAAAATACAGCTTTCTGACCCTGCATCAGTGAGTTACCTGTCTTAACAATAAAGGTGAGCTCTTTTCTCTATGAAAGTTGTTTATTTTTTCCATCAGATACCACTCTGTTAACAGGATATGTTCAATGACCTCTTAACCTCTTGTACTATTCACATTACCGCTTAAAAGTACTCCCTCCACATTATTTCAAGCTGATACCTGCAATAAAGGTATAGAAGGCCCATTCTCAAATTCAGATTTGTTTTGGAAAATTCGCTTTAAAACCTCAGTATG
Organism: Lampetra fluviatilis; assembly: GCF_964198595.1. Taxonomy (NCBI): domain Eukaryota; kingdom Metazoa; phylum Chordata; class Hyperoartia; order Petromyzontiformes; family Petromyzontidae; genus Lampetra; species Lampetra fluviatilis. The sequence goes on from NC_136310.1 coordinate 5,208,240, forward strand.
TAACCTCAGTATGTACAATGCTAGGATTACCCCGTTAAACACTAGCTATTAATATTCAGACTAATTACTTCACCCATAAGTCATTCATTTCTACCAACAGGAATGTGTTACATTTTTCAAATTAGTTTAACACGTAGGCTTTCGCGACCAATATTATTCATAATCAACGTTTTTGGGTTTAGATCGCGTTATTTATAAATGTGTCGTAACCCTCCACCACCCGACACTGCCAATCAGTAAAAAAGTGTCACGTTGACAAAAGACAAATAGTTCACTGCTTTAGCCCACCGGTGTGTTGAAGCGTGAAACCACAAATTAGTTTGGTAAAATTTCTGCACACATTGCCGAGTAAGTACTTCTGTGTGTCCCGGTGCAGAAAGCGTTGTGAAGAGAAGTACATACTTGGGCGCTACCCAGTCAACCAGTACTGGGATCAGATGGAACCAAGGTTATTTGTGTGTGAGGCTGCATTGCCTGCTGCAGCTTCTGGCCCAAATAATAAAGATGCCAATCTGGAACCATTGGTGAGTAGTAAAGCTTTTTAGTGCTGTATACGAATTGAAACAATGGTCACGATTATTACTATTTTCTCTTTCAGATGTGTTATAGAATGTAGATGTATGGCTAGTTCTGCAGATACATCTGGAGATGGTTTTTGAACCCATAATTTTAAGTAATATCCATTCTCCAAAGAAAGTATAATGTTGATTGCTTACCATTATATTCAACTAGCATTAGTGGTGACTTTGGCACTGTTTTAGCCACTGCAGTCATATACACAGGAAGGCTGTGTATATGTGTTTGAAAATGGAATTACAAGCAAACGTGTTTCAATACACAAGAGGTTGTACGGTAATGAAAACAAAAGCTTTAAGTAAATCAGTAGTGGTGTGATGAATATTTGTAATGAAACCATCAGTCAAGAGGAGTTTCTAGCGAGAGTTCACAACCAACCACCATTAGAAAACGTTGTCCACTCCCAAGGTCAGGTCACACCACCTCAAATAAAGCTTACAGTTTTCAATGATTTATGGTGTTTAGCATATATCCCTGTACCTTTTTCGTTGAGTTTTTAGCAGAATGACAAACACCTTGCGAATGAATCAATAGTAGTATGATTTAGTAGTACCTTCATTATGACTGGTTGTAATATATTAAAATTATTTTGGATGTTTTTATCATTAATGGTTTTGAAATTACCAAGTTCACCAGCCCTTCTCGCTGGTCATGTGTGTGTGTGTTTTCATTTGTGCTTGTGAATGTGAGCAGCCAGAGGTAGTGGTAGTGACTCTGTTTTGTAGTCAGGAGCACGGCATTCTCCTGCAAGACAGCTTTGCACGTGCTGAAGCTCACGAGGCTCTACTAGGTATGCAGGTGCCTTACTACTACTTCACTCGTAAGGTGAGATTCGTATTCACAAACATTTTTGGAATGTATAAACGCTAAATCATACTTTATATAAGTGAATATTTTGCTTAAAGGCATTGTTAATCGGGAATGTGGTGAGATATTTTATTTGTGCAAGAGCAAAGGTACACAAACCTCTGCTAATGCAGTCCTTTTATTGTTTCAATGTTAGGTTTACATTATTTCATTTTGTAAAGGTCAACATGAGCAGGTTTCTATATTGCTCAAAATATTCATTAGCTTCATTGTGGCTAATGTCTCCTTAATATTATATGATTTTCTACGTAGAAAAAATAAGCATATTTTAAGCAAGCCTGATTCAGCATACAAAACCTTGAATGTCGAACACGTCCAGATAGTACTGAATTAATGCTGCTGAAAATATTAACTACCAGAAGGCTGTGGGATTGAAGGGGAAACTACTTTTTTTATGTGGATGAACAGCTATATGGAGGACACATTGTCCACTTATCTATTTGGTTTCTATAATTGTTTTACAAAAATAATAAGGTTTAACAGGTTAAGACACACACAAATAATAAGCAAAATTACCGATATGATACTCCATTACAAAAACCTACATTTTATGATCCAAAGTACAATCAATGTCTATCTGTCATCCATAAATCCAGAAAACTGTAGGAGTCAAGAGATCTGTGGAGATTCACAGATTAAATTTCGATTTAAATCTTTCGTGACTGCAGGGATTCATCTTCTTGGTTCTTTCGGTAAAGTCACGTAGAAGGGAAGTAATAAAATAATAAAAATAAAACATAATAAAATAATTCAGACTCTGTCTACTTGACAGACCTGTTCTCCACCTGAAGACGGCTGCTTGCGTTGTGGCCGAAACGTCGTGAGAATTATTTTATTATGTTTTATTTGTATTATTGTATTACTTCCCTTCTACGTGACTTTACCGAAAGAACCAAGAAGATTCACAGATTAGCATTGATGCATTGTAAAGTTTGTTATGACTGAAATCACAACCACAGTAATGCTGTGAGTCAAGATCTTGTCCTGCCTAGTTATGTCTGAAGTGTCGCAGTTAATATACCTATAGGCACGTGGGTGTTCGGACTCTATATAATGCGATACAATTTGGATTTATGAACTGTTTGGTTGCATAACATAGTAGAGGTCTGATTCGGACCCGGCAGGAGCTCTCAGTCAATATCTGATGAATTTACAAACCGATTTTCTTCCATTGTCTCTTCAGTCTGCGATATACAATTTTTTTGTTTACAGTGAGCAATTTATATTCCAGGGAACCGATGAGGTTTGAGAATAATGATAAATCCTCGGAGAGGCAAGGTGATTCAGCATGTGAGACAGGGTGGTATTCTAATGCTCAAGAAAGGTTTTTTTTTGTCCTGTGAAACAAGGATTTAATAGACAATGTGCAGAAACAGAGATATGAAATATGTTATGTGGCTGGTTAGCGAGAAGGAGAATTTGTACATGGAGAGAGGTTGGTTGGACATTAAAGGAACTGCATGAAGTTGGAGGGAGAAGGCAGATTAAGCTATTTGACCAATTCCATGATTTAGTGTACTGCTTGTGGGCGGTTACCTGGAAAAGCCCTCTCACATGCGAGAGGATAACACTCCACGCAATTGATTTCAAGAAATCATATGTTGTACAGCCAAATCTAGCCGACCTTGTAGCCCTGTGGCTTTTGAGAGTAGCGCAAATATCAGTAATCACAAACCATTGCCTCCAAAGTTCTAAATTGCAGGCGTCCACTACTTCACCCATTGACCTCTAAAATGACCCCCCCACTCTGTCCGGTTCTTTGTGATCAAGGATGAAATGTAAACTCCATTATAAAATGTTAAACCAATTACTGTAAAATATCAAATAAAAAAAGTTTATAGCAATCTTGAGCTTATGTACCCTCTCACGGTTAATGAATATCAAGTAATTAATAATTCATTATTCTAGCAGTCATTTCTGAAAAAAATGTTAGTGGGCAACATGATCGCACAAAACCTTTCGAATAGAATTGCTTTAAAATTTCAGTGTGACCTTTTCGGTAGTCTTGTGAATCAGGTTTTTTTGTAATTTTTGTTTTATTTCAAACAGAAACGGGGAAAAGTTACAAGGTACATACTTGCATGGCTATAGTGTATTGCGAACAGTGTCATAATTAATGTGAGTTACTTACTCAGTTGTTAATTGCACTATGCTGTGAGCCCAGCAATCTAAGTTTGACTCCTGGCCAGAATCAGAATATTTATTTAGACTGCTCATCAGGAATCTGATGAGCTATGAAGCTGTTTTTCACAGATGTCCAGTTGGACATGGCCATGGCTAACGTGAGTGGTGAGTGATACCTGAGCCAGTCCTTCTTCCCTTCATCATCCTGCTCTGACCAGTATGGTGAATACTCTTCAAATCTAGATTCAGTATGGTGAAGTTTGGTTATTCTATCCCCATGCCTTACAACACAGTATGGGGGAGGCCTATATCCAGCAGTGGATTGACAAAGAGCTGTACATTATTATACTTACAATCAGCTTTAATATAGATTGGCTTTGTGGACACATTGAAAGATGTGAATTCAATACGAGTGTTTTGATTAATTATGGAGGCGTTCATAAACTAACATTAACTCTTTGCCTCACTCTCTCTTTGCCTCTGCAAAGGTAAGTTTGCATATGCAGATTTATAACTCAGAAAAGAAGGGGACATGCCAACATCTGTAGCGTTAGCTGTATGCTTTTACCTTTTATATATGTAATATTTTGCTCTCGCTCTTTCTTACAATATCTTTATAACACTTTGACCCTGCAGGATTAAATTTATTATGAAAATGTACCAACGCTACATTTATATTTATTAATTTTTTGACACAGTGCCATGTAAAATGAATGTAACATTAAGTTTTGATGTGGTGGTTCAAGGGTCTTGCGGCCAGGCCTTGTGACACAAGTGCAAATGTCACTGACCGATGGCCCACATGCATCATTAGTCACATAGCAATCCTTCCTCCCTCTTCTTACCCCTTCCATGAACGTGACTTAATAACATCAAACGACCACCTTAGCTTACATGACAAGAGCTCTCTGGGGAAATAAACAATTGAGCGCCATCAGCACTGAGCAATAACATGCTGTAGTATATTTTCTCATAACATATTTCGCAAATAGGTGATTTGATTGCATTTTAACTGTTGAGACCACACTGGCATTTACTCACTGTGCCTGTATATTCGTATCAAGGAGCATAAACCATCACGCAAACTCTGGTCATCCTCGCAGCGACGTTTGGCTAACCATCAAAGACGGTCACTGTATCGCGTGCTTTCAGATGTGCTTCTGTGGCCATCTAGAATGCTCTTCCTTCCGATATTAGGATGCCACTGGAGCTATGCACTTTAAAATCTAGATTGAAAACTAATTTCTTTAGAACTGCTATATTTTTGTTGGGTTTGTTGTGTTTCCCCCGCACCTCCAATTAGCACGAGTGGTTACGTACGGTGCGAAAGAAGTTCAACATCGCTATCCACTGTTTAATTTCTCCTCTTACCCTTTCAGTCAATAATCATTTTCCCTTACTTATTTCCTTTAACCATTTCCATGCCTCTAGAGTGTCATTATTTTATTTAACCTTTTCTGTCCTTTTTCATTTGTATGTTCAGTTACTCTTTCGGAGAGGTTTTCTCTTCAAGCCTCTTGTAAGTACTGATAGTGTTTTGTTTCTGATTTGTTTAAACTTGTTTTTTTATGATATTGCGCACACCTGTGTCACGCACAGACTCATTGTCATGCAAAGTGTTGCCTTAGAGGAGCTATGGCCGACATAGTCTGTATTATAGCATGAGTATCCGGCAGGGAATTTGTACAGGACATTTGGAACATGATGTTTAGTAATAGTGAGTAATTCTCCAAACCCAACATGGTGCGAGTGGCTATTTTGTTGTATTATTAACGTCCACACAGATGAACAAACATACAAGTGAGATCATAAAAACAATGTTTAAAAAAAAATCATTGAATAAAATCAGAGCCCGAATCATTACAATGTATCGAATCAGTCAGGGTTGTTGCGTTGTTCCATGCCTGCAAACGTAAAAATAGCAAATGAGAAATTGAGAAAATTGGTGCAATATCCCTGTTGCATTGGTTATTGCCGTGAATGGTTACAAAATGTTTGCTTTACTTCTAGGCTGGTAAATCTGAAGATGATGTTGAGGAGGCAGAAGGCAGCCAAGCACCTTCTAATCTGCCCAGAATGGTTGCCTGCAGGCCGATGCGTGACTTTGTGGGGCTGGAAGAATGCGATAAACAAACGCGTGAAGCCATGCTCAACTTCAGCTACTACCTCACCACAGGGAACATGGACGAGGCCTTCAAATCCATCAAACTTATCAAAAGGTATCACGCAATATATAATGAATTAACTATGTCAGCACTCTACACTTGCGGGCATTTACGCAAGGCTGTGTTCATGACCCTTACGCAATAGAGATTATGTTACTGCTCTCTGAAAAGGGTACATTAGGAGAGTGGATGTTTTTTTTCCAATAAGATTGCAACATGAGACTTCCTACCATTTGTAAGTTTTCAAGGCATTCTCCAATTCAATTTTTATTCTCTTTTGCAGAACTCATCCAACGTAATTTCATACACCATTTCCACATGATGTGCTTTAACTCATCAGTTTCATATGCTTCAATGAAACATAGAATAACAATGTTGCAGAGTATTTTAGTGAAAGTCTCGTTTCTGCTATGAAAAGAGGGAAGGCAAAGTGAGAACATTTGATCATCTTGTTAATTAAAAAAATCCCTCATCTACAATACGGTATTGTATGACAACATACAACTAGTAAAACGGTTACTCTATTCATTATAGAAAAACGAATAACAGATTCAAATTGTATTTTTGTTACACTGTAAATCGATCGTGCTTAAGCCAGATGGTGGTCTATATGAGCACACCTTGGGGGTTGGGTGTTAACTGTAAATCAGTTGTGGGATCTGGCAGATGGAAAGAAGTGGTGGTGTGATGTGGTAGCATTGGCCAAGATGAGTTCTTGATCTAGACACCTCTTATACTGGTAGGAACCTCCTGGTTACACCAGCCCACAGAGGAGTATTGTGTCCGTCGTGCAGGGAGGGGCTGGGTGGGGAGGGGCTGGGTGGGGAGGGAGGGGCTGGGTGGGGAGGGGCTGGGTGGGGAGGGTGCGGCTGGGTGGGGAGGGGCTGGGTGGGGAGGGTGTGGAGGGGCTGGGTGGGGGGTGGGGCTGGGTGAGGAGGGGCTGGTCACCCCGTGGTGCCCTTATAAAACTCAAAGTTTAACCTACTCACGCCGGCTTGTGCCCGCCCTCACAGTCGGGCATATTTGCGGAATACACCACGCCGCCGTTGACCCTGGCCATTGACCGAGCAACCCAACGTTCCTACCAGCTCCCTCCGCAGGAATGTGGTCTGTGATTGGCTTCGATGCAAATTATCGCATATTGTGTGCACTGCGCGTGACTCGTGATGCACTGCACACAATATTTCACTGCACACAATATTATGGGAAAGTGCTTATGCAAAATACTTTTTTAGAAATCTTGGCTTTAACAATAATTTCAAGGGTTGCTTTATAGCTCTTAATGCAGTTAATCTGCAAGTTTTACATTTTATGTTGGAATATAAAACCCTAACATAAGTAATCTTTAAAAAGTGATCGTTTATGGGATATATTTAATGACCAATTCACCATCATAAAAAATGGAAAAAATTGCTCTTTTAATTAATTATTGGGAAGTTTTTTTTATATATATAGTTCATATTTCATCTCGCCAATGGATTGCCACAGATAAGATGAACCAGATCACTGTAGATGAAAAAATGTCTGGGGCAATTTATCTTGTCTGAGATCCTTGGGCTGCTTTGTCTTGTCAATGACATTATAGACGCAATAAATGTGCCAGTTGTGAATATGATGTCTGAAGGTTAAGTCCGTCGTTTTCCAATTTTCAGATAACAGCAGCTGCCAGTGAAGGATCTTATGATATTTGTGGATAATATATCCACATAGTTTCAGAAATAAATGTTTTACTGTTTTTATTAAATTTAAAAAATAGCAGTTTTTGGAGAGTTTTAGTAAGCTAGTAATAAAGGCTTGTAAATACCAACATTGTGCATTGACTCTTTTAATATATCTTTTTTAATCACACAACCTTTTGATAATAACTGTACCTTGTTTTTCCAATCGTTCATTTCTCATAGAAAGTATATATTTTTGATGAAGTGTGATATGTCAACATTTTCATTTCTCAATGTTAAAATATTAGCGTTTTCATTTTATTAAAAGCTGTCACCTAAAAAACTAACATCTCTTATCTATAGACATGTACAAAGGCTATGCATGCGTCCCTTGCTTTCTGATACAAATTTGAAGTTTAATTAATGAGGAAAAGGACTTCAAAGTTAAAGTTAAGCAACGTTAATGGTGTCAGTGTGACATTGCCCCCGTACATTTTAACACATTGTCAAATCAGTGCCATCACTAGTGTGTGCTTTATTGGCGTAATTAATCACTTTCAGGTCTTTCTCATGAACAAAGTATAACATTTGTGTCGGACATCAGACGATTCCACACCATAGCCACGTATCCACAGGAATAGAGTTTTGCTTTTCGAGTTGTATCTTTGGTTCATAATTTTGTTTCGTCGGGGTATTTTTATAGTTCTACATGTTTAAACTTAATTTTACTTATGACATGTTATTGGTGTCTAGTACAGTACCAAGTGAAGCACATTTAGTTATTGGAAATCTCATGAACAGTATTTACCAGGAATAGCGTTGTTCAAACATAGTACATAACTTTGGGTGGCTCAGTTAATTCACCTTATGCCATTTGTTTTGCTCATTATTTGCCAGAATATAGTAATAGGTTTTTACCCTTTCAACTGGTACAACAACTGATATCTTTATACAAGGGATCATGTTTGCAATAACCACAACACAAGCAGTCAAAATGCAAACAAAAATCATTTTTGACTGCTTGTGTTGTGGTTATTGCAAACATAATCCCTTGTATAAAGGTATCATATTTTGTACCAGTTGAAAGGGTAAAAACCTATTACTATATTTTGCCACTGGTAAAGGAGATGTCTCATAGTATTTGCCAGAAGTTTACCTTTTTGCTGCATGTAAAAATGAACAATTGTTTATATACCTATTTTTTATTTGCCATAAGTCAAAATAACGCGGTGAACATTTAGATAGTTTTCGCCTGAAGAGTACAATTAAAATGTTACACTTATTCCATTCATTGATTGAATTCAGGATCTCAGAGGAGCTCTTAGTGCCCAACACAATGTTTTTGTTTTTTTATTCACTGGTCACCTCTTTTTTTTCCCCACTTGCTTAATGTCAGTAGGACAGAATGTGCTCTAGACATTGTTTTGAAAATATATATTTTTAAGTAATATCTGGAATATGAAACAAGCACAGCATGAATTATTCGATCACACTTTTAGGACACGATCCAATTCACATGCCGTATTTTAAGCAGCTAGTTTTTATCTGCACTGTACCGTGGTTAGTGGTGAACTACTTTCCATTCATGCATTTTTTAATGCCCTTGTCCTCTTGGCACTGTCTTCTGAAAATGAGGGCACGTAGAAAAATATAATTAAAAGGCAAAATATATGGCAATGCAAAATGACTGAAAAATGTCACTGTGCGATGATAATGTCCATGCTGTGACAAGGTTCCGCTGATGCATTTCTGTATTTTCTCAGTGAGGTGGTCTGGGAAAACATGGCACGTATGTGCGTCAAGACACAAAGGCTTGACGTTGCCCGCGTGTGTTTGGGCAATATGGGGCATGCCAGGGGCGCAAAAGCCTTGCGCGAAGCGCAAAAAGAGCCTGAACTGGAGGCACAAGTAGCTATGCTGGCCCTCCAACTTGGCCTAAAGGTAAATCATCATAATTTTTATTTAAAGCTTTCGTGACTGCAGGGATTCATATTCTTGGTTCTTTCGGTAAAGTCACGTAGGAGGGAAATAATAAAATAATAAAAATATCAAACGATTAAATTCTCACGACGTTTCGACTGCAACACAAGCAATCATCATCAGGTGTGACATCCAGGACTGCAGAGGATTTTATTGTTTTTTTTTCCTTCTACGTGACTTTACCGAAAGAACCAAGAACATCATTATCATGACAACAGCCGTGCTATCTGCTGGATGAAGGCCTTCCACATTGTTTCTATCCCTCATGATCCTACCACAGTCCATCTGGCGCTTGCGTATGAGCTGATCTCTAGGCTATATCTCCACAGTGGTCATCCTCTCGGGCATGGTTCACCTTCGGCTGACATTCGATCAGTAGTCTCCTCTATCCACCATCATTCCTTTTGTGCAAAATGTCCTTCCCAAGCCACTTGCAGTCCTGAACAATACATCTGATGTCTCTAATTTGCACTTGCACTCTGATTCATGTGTTCCTCTTCCTACATTTCAGTGCAATTATTTGCATACACCTCTCCAGAGCCTCAAGAATGATAACCAAAAAAGTACTTTAAAAGTCAATATTTGGCGCAAAAAGCCATGAAAGTAGCAAAAAGCTAACTGATCATTGTTGTAAAATATAAATGTTGCCATTGCAGGATGAAGCTGAACAACTGTATAAAAGCTGCAAGCGATATGACCTCCTCAACCAGTTCTACCAGGCAACAGGGCAATGGCAGAAAGCCGTGGAGACAGCAGAGACAAATGACCGAGTCCACCTTCGTACCACCTACTTCAACAAGGCCAAATATCTCGAGGAAACAGGGGACTTTGATGCGGCCATCACATAGTAAGTAGTCACTGTTGTGTTATACTGGTAGGAACCACCTGGTTCCACCAGCCCACAGGGGATTATTGTGTCCAATCTTAATTTTAGAACTTTCGTGACTGCAGGAATTATTATTTGGTTCTTTCGGTTAAGTCACGTCTAAAGATAAAATAATAAATTAAATTAAATAATAGAATACGACGTTTCGATTGCAACACAAGCAATCATCATCAGGTATAATGAAATAGCGACATAAAATCTAACCAGAAAACTATAGACAGACATATTAGCAGACAGATATCACCAAGATACATAGCGGGAGCAACACAGGTAACAGAGAGGGGTGATCGTCTCTGTGGGGTGGCCTTAAATAGACAGGGGGGGGGCGGAGGCAGAGAGAAGGAAGGGGGGTTAGAGAAAAAATTTTGCATATCAATGAGTGGTCAACAGACGTGGTGCTGCACGGCAAGTAAGCCTGAAAATCAGGAGGACACACTAAAATTCAATAACCTAGTAAAATATCGAAATATAATGTAAGACCCTCTGTGTTGTATTACATTACATTTCGATATTTTACTAGGTTATTGAATTTTAGTGTGTCCTCCTGATTTTCAGGCTTACTTGCCGTGCAGCACCACGTCTGTTGACCACTCATTGATATGCAAAAAATTTTCTCTAAACCCCCTTCCTTCTCTCTGCCTCCGCCCCCCCCCTGTCTATTTAAGGCCACCCCACAGAGACGATCACCCCTCTCTGTTACCTGTGTTGCTCCCGCTATGTATCTTGGTGATATCTGTCTGCTAATATGTCTGTCTATAGTTTTCTGGTTAGATTTTATGTCGCTATTTCATTATACCTGATGATGATTGCTTGTGTTGCAATCGAAACGTCGTATTCTATTATTTAATTTAATTTATTATTTTATCTTTAGACGTGACTTAACCGAAAGAACCAAATAATGATTATTGTGTCCGTCTATCGTGCATCCAAAAATGGGAGGGGTGGAGAGGGGAGGGTGGGGAGGGGCTGGGTGGGGAGGGGTTGGGTGGGGAGGGGATGGTGGGGAGGGGCTGGGTAGGGAGGGTAGGGCTGAGTGGGGGGTGGGAGGGGTGGGGCTGGTCACCCCGTGGTGCCCTTATAAAACTCAACGTTTAACCTACTCACGCCGACTTGTGCCCGCCCTCACTGTCGGCCATATTTGCGGAATACACCACGCCGCCGTTGACCCTGGCCATTGACCGAGCAACCCAACGTTCCTACCAGCTCCCTCCGCAGGAATGTGTTTTCTTTTTACGTTTCTGAAGTACATTCAATGCCGTAAATCACTGCCCTCAGCATTTTATAGTCAAATAAAGTAGGTCTTGATTTTTTATATATCCCAGTTTCATTTGTTCAGTTTTCAGTGAGTAATTGTTTATTTGTTTTATTCGCACAACTGATATGTTCAACTATATGACATTGTAATGCGTATCATGGTCCTACTCTAAGATTTTATTTTATATGCTTCTCATATGTTGCTTATGCATACCATTTTAATTATCTCACAAATGGCAAATACATACTGGTGTTTAACAGGATTCCTTAAGTGGAGCCTTATGTTTGTGGAATACTTTCATGATACAAATTGATGTCTGAATAATAATTAAATTTGACATGGTACTTCTTAATTAATAATGTATTGCATTTAAAAATGTTTTAACACCAACATAATTGGAAAAGGTAACAATCTGTTTTGACAAATAATATTATATATGATTGAATGTATATTTTGTACTGGTTTAGGAAATGTTGTTTTGATCCAAATTGTTACAAGCAAATATCACGCATAAGAACATATACAAAGTCTTTTTTAAAGATGACGTGATGTGTTGCTCTATATGCTATATTTTCAATTATTTTAATGTTTATTCTTCAGCTATGAGAAGTCTGAAACACATAAGTTTGAAGTTCCCAGGATGTTATTTGAAGATCAACATGCCTTGGAAAACTATATCAATAAAAATAAAGATGCGTAAGTTGCTTCATGTCAACCTTTATCAAGCAGTACTCACTACATTAAATGAGGAGGGACCAATATATCATCAGAAATCAAATATTGGGCTGTTTGTAAAAGTGTTTAATCCTTCGGCTCTCTATTCTTTTCCATTTTTCAGTCTCACATATAGCCAACAACCATATCAAAGTAGGATGTTTTTCCCTGCATCACATTTTAGTTATTTTATAATGAGACTCCTCTTAACTGTGGCCATCCATAACACATTTTTTTATTAGGTCAGTACAGTTTGTGATTATTGCCATTATCTGCAAAGAAGCCACTGGTAGAAACAGAAACTTTAGTTATATTTTTGGCATGTGTGGATAAGGCAATTTGTCTAGAGGAGTCACATGGTATTTTCATTATTTTATACGTGATTATCAGATTATAATAGAGGATGGATAAGCAGAGGGTTTTCCCCACGGATAACAGAATTAATACATTTCTTATCTGAAACTGGATTCCCTCACTTAACCACGATCTAGTGACATCATTGGTGTGCTCCCTTAAGGCACTTTAAGATATGTTTTCTTCAATCGAGATTTGAAGTTTTCGGACTGCAGGGATTCATACTCTTTGGTTCTTTCACTAAAGTCACGTAAGTATAAAATAAATTAAATCACGACGTTTCGATTGCAACACAAGCAATCATCATCAGGTGGGAAAACCACAGCAAGAAAAAAAATTCTCTCCCACTTAAGCAAAAAATATAATTATTGCTGTGGTTTTCCCACCTGATGGTGATTGCTTGTGTTGCAATCGAAACGTGAGAATTTAATTTACTTTACACCTATGTGACTTTACCGAAAGAACCAAAGAGTATATGTTTTCTTATGGACAAAGGCTTGGAGGTCACATCAAACATCTTGATGACACCAATTATTTTTGGGGTTTCGTATCCTATAATTAGTTAGTGATATGCAATTGACCTTGTGTAAGGGAAACCTCATTTCCAATATACAAACATATGCTGCTTTTAGATTATTGTACAAAGAAGCAATGACAATAATACAAATGATACTTGTTATTGCTGCCAACTGCTCTAAATTGATGGTGCATTCCCAATTGTTTGGGTGAATGGTCCTGCATCCCAATTTTTAAACCATGCCCTGCATGGCATTATTAAGCCAAGGCATATGTGGCTATGAATCCAGGTAACTAGAATTTGATTTACGGAGACAAGACAGTGTGTGCTGTCGGGTGAGTCTACTGAGGCACGATGTGTTCTAAAATCCCCCTCCCTCACAACGCACCGCATTAAATTATCCCACCAACAAGAGCAATGAGGCATCTCCTCCCCTCCCCACGTTCACATTTGTGTAGGCGATGTGAACAACAAGAAAATGCATGTGCTATGCTGGAAAGCATGAACATTTCCATCACTGGATAAGAGGCACATTGCTCGAATAGAAGTATACGTAGCGACCTAGTGCAGAAAGACTTGGGCAGTACCCTCCTGATAAAGTCATGGGACTCGATGATGGTTTCATGAGTAAACAGCCATCATGATAATAATTAATGGTGATCCGTTTTTGTAGATACTGCACTGATTTTTTTTATATTACAGGTGATTGAATGTTGCGAAAATTGCAATATATGTCATACAGGGGAGATTGTTGAAGGATGTCATAAGGGTATTGAGATTGATGGGTGACATGTAGCAGCTTTCATATTAAATATTAATGTCTCCCTTTTATTTGAGTGGCGTATTTATAATGGGATCACCATGTGTAACAATGTTTGATTCATCACTTGAGCTCAGAAACAAATGCACTTGCATGGTTTTTTGTTCTGGATTTATTCTTGAGTTTCTTTTAGACCTAGACGAAGGTACCAAAGTATTTTGAGGATTTAGTATTAGTTACTATACTACCGTTATTTTGTGTCTGTCATGAACACAGTTCCTTGTTTGTACTGATAATCAGATGCCATTTAGAAAAATAACTGTTATTCCAAAAACACCATGTTTTTTTGACAAAAATTTAACATTGGTAGTTTATATTCTTGGTTCTTTCAAATTTTCTTGCTGTGGTTTTCACACCTGATGATTATTGCTTGTGTTGCAGTCAAAACGTCGTGAGAATTTAATTGTTATTATTTTATTGTTTCCCTTCTACGTGACTTTACCCAAAGAACCAAGAATATGAATCCCTGCAGTCACGAAAGCTTTAAATCAAAACATTGGTAGTTTGTTTGGCTTTTCAAAGTTTTCAATTCTTGTCCTTGTCAAAAAAGGCCTGTTAGGTTTATGAATGTTATCAATCCATGAAATAAGTTCAGTTTAGCTGAATTACTAAAAGCAATTTATGGTTGACTTATTGCCAATTGATTTGTTATTTTAATTTGTGAAAAATCATGGCTTAATCTGGTTCATTGTGCTGTGCAGGAGCCTACTGAAATGGTGGGCTCAATATCTGGAAAGTACTGGAGCAATGGACGCAGCGCTTAAGGCTTACGAGTCTGCCCATGACTATCTGTCTTTAGTCCGGGTCTACTGCTTCCTAGGAAACACTCAGAAGGTATGAAGCAAACAATAAGTTACATTTACCCGTTTTGACATTTCAATTGCATGGTATGTTTTGACTACCTAATGTTGATGTGAATATTGACACTAAAATAAAAATTTTATTTACATTTTTGTTCCCATGATATCCATTACAATGGATATAATGTCCATGTTGTAATGGGGTTAGTTCACTTGAATTATAATGCAGAGGTTACTGGTTCGATCTCCTGGCATAGCAGTTGAAACAATGGGGACAAGTTTCGTAAATCCCCCCCCACATCTGTCCACCCAGCAGTATAAATGGGTTCACCACAGTCACTTGATCGGCAGGTCAAGTGACTGTGTATTATTCTGTGGACTTTCGCTGATGTAAGGAGCTGAAGTGTTTACTGTCACTACACCTGGTCAACGTGCTTACCTCCGTACCTTTGATTGCGTTCGTTTTGTTTCTGTGCGGTGTTCTCCCAGCAGTTTTTGATGGTTGGTGGTCTGTGATGTTCGGCGTTTTGGGATGCAGTTTGCATCAATGACATTACATAAAATGAATAATTTTTAATTATCCTTACGATTGTAATTGTCCTATTCGGCAATTTCTAAATGTGAAGTGTTGATGTAAAGTGCAACTATTGTGTGTATTTTCAGGCAAGCGAAATTGCAAGTGAGACCGGAAACAAAGCTGCGTCTTACCATTTGGCGCGCCAGTACGAGGCGCAGGATGACTTTAAACAAGCCATTAATTTTTATACAAGAGCCCAAGCTTTCAACAACGCAATTCGTCTTTGTAAGGTACTATATGTGTCATTGACGTAAGAGATTTACACTATCGTACCTTTCCAATGCAAAACCCTCTATGAAGAAATACAGATATGGTAAGGCTGATAATTGCGTGATGTGTTATGCAGATTTCGTTAAAACAAGGACCATTTTCATTATTTGTCTTTGCAGGAACACAAACTGGATGACCAGTTGATGAATCTGGCATTGCTCAGCACTCCTGAGGACATGATGGATACTGCACAGTATTACGAGGAAAATGGCAATCAAATGGACCGTGCTGTGATGCTTTACCATAAGGTGGTCATTAAAATCGACTCACCTTTACATGTGCTCATTTATAAAACAAACATGCTATATCTTTGTTGTTTCAGCAATATAAAAATCAGTTTTATGCTTTCACATGTAGCTGCCATTATACAGATGCGACCTGAGACATATCTGTATCATACCTTTACAATGTTTGACAATAATGTAACACTATTTTTGCACATCTTTGACAGTTTTATTCTTGCTATGTTTCCCCCATATATGTTGCAGGCTGAACATTCATTCTGCTGTGACAGCATTCTCAAGCATATGCCATTGTGTGTTACACTCACAACCCAAAACCTAATTTAAAATGAATGATATTTTGGCCATGTGCTTCTAAAGTTACCAGGAGGCTGTGGAAATTCAATAATCCAATCCTTGCACCCAGACTTAATGGCAAATATGCCGAATAAAGCTTTAGCTTTCTATGAAACAATTAAAAAGTCACATGTACGAAGCCATACTCGGAGACTATCAACCATGTTTAGTCATTCGTACATGTGATCATCTTAATCAACCAAGATCATCCACTGCTAGATCAAGGCCTTCTCAATGAGTCATCGTCCCACACTATCCTGTGCTGGATGCCACACACCATCTTGCTACTGCACATGAGTTGATATAATTGCTCCATCTCTGCCATGGCCATCATTTCATGTTTTCTGCATTGGCTCTGATCAGACTTAACACTTTTAATGCAGTTTCTATTCATGCTTATGTGATTGTTCATAAGTGTACAGAATCCTACCAAAGTCTCTAATACTCGCATAATCTCCTTTGCCTGCACCACAACAATTCCTTTCGGCACCCCTCCCCTAGCCTCTCCTGGTTAATTAATGTCAATTTTAACTGTTGAGTTTAGATGTATTTGGGCTGGCTTAGAGAAGCCATGCATGTCAGGCATGTAATGAAGTTGTAATTAAAATTGATTCTTATGCTCATGATGTGTGCGTCAAATCATGTGCATGAGAATCTGTTGTTTATTGTTTATTCAAATAATGTGACTGTTAGGCTAATTAATCGAATTACTGACGGTTACATTTCTGGGGTGGGGGATTCTTCGGATGCTTCGTGCATGTTCACATTGTGGCATCAAGGTAAACTCACTATGCACACTTTACTGGGCAGATGAACACAAACAAGGGTTAAACTGCTACACAACTATGAGCATCACCTCGCCACCATACAAATACATATAGCCATGATTCTGGCTGTAAATGGTATTTGGCCTTTAATTCTGTTTTATTACAACTGTGCACAAATGGCTTTTAAATCCCTTGATCCCCGCTAGGCTTGTTGTTTTGTGTGTCATGTAACATTAACTTTTGTTTGCATCGCTTTCATCCATCATGCATTTGCCATTATTTTCTAATATTGGTCCTGATTATTATTTTTTTGTGTCTGCAAAATGTGTTATCCTTGCAATGATTTTTTCTAGACAGATGCGGGTGATATGAGAGTCGGCTGTACTGTATATTGAGCAATAACAAACAGACCCAATGCCGAGCGCGGCTCGTAAACGTTAAACCCTGAAGGTGACATTAAAGTTCCTATAAAGCCCATGGTATTGCTGATGCTCAGAAACATAGGTGGTGATGTCAGCAAGCTAAGAATGTATGAACATAACTTAACACCCTAGCAGATTAATAACCTTTTAAATTAAACTGAGTTATAATTCTGTATCTTAACATTCTTACCATAACTGATCATCTGTAGTCATTAGTTGTATAACAAATTGGCTGCTTAAATTTTGTTCACAAAACATGAAAATGTACCATAAAATTTTATTTTATAATGGAAGATATGATAGAAAAATACTGCCATATTTTTTGGCCAACATGAAGGGAGTCATTGTCATGGGAAATGGATATTATTCCATGCTGCGTCTCCCAGCCTGCATTTTGCCCATTATACCTTTGTTTTAAGCCTGTCATGCTAAATCATTTAGAAGATTCAATGAAAACCTTTAAGGGAGTGGTGCAGCAGTGTTATGATCCTGGTTACCTGGCCAAAATTCTGGCCATGGCTAACAACAGTGGCAAGCAATATCTGATCTGGTCTTGGGCCTCCCCTCCCCTTACACCAACCCCTACTGACCAGAGTGGTGAAGTATGGTCAAACCAACTTCCCATGATGAACACAGTGTGGGGAGGCCTTCATCCAGAAGTTGATTGACAAATGGCTGTAAATTTTAATTTTCAAACCTATAATTTTTTGTTGAATGTTTATGAACTTCACTGAAGCAATTTTTAAGATAGTAAGTTAAAATTATTACCCCAGTGACTGGGACAAAGCTATATGTTGTGTTTATTTTATGGAATGGTGAAAGTAAATCCCACTTTTATGCAGGCTGGTCACTTCTCAAAGGCACTGGAGCTGGCATTTGCCACGCAACAGTTTGGTGCTTTGCAGCTGATTGCAGAGGAGTTGGATGAAAAGTCTGATCCAGCTCTGCTGGCCCGATGCTCCGACTTCTTTATCCAACACCAGCATTACAGCAAGGCTGTTGAACTTTTAGTGGCAGCCAAGAAGGTACTGCATTTTCTTTTAATACATGCCACCTGAGATGTGTTCTTAACGTAGTGTTTATGAATTTTGCTGCTTTGCTGTTTTAATTCTGCTATCCTCAGCATGACCATGGAGCAGATAATTAATAATCCAGGGTTATTAAAACTATGAGCCACAAGGCAAAAGCCTGCATGTAGGTTTCATCATTTGTACATTATATATTTCATACCTTTACATTCGCAATTTTCATTATTGGGTTACAGTGGCTTCAATGTCATTTGGGCAATATGAGTTTTATAGATGATTTATGGGTTTTTTATGGATTTTTGTTCAAATGTGAACAAAAGATCATTCTCCTTTCCCCTTATTGTAAACCTCCTTGTTTCTGTATCTTTATAAAAATAATAACGATTATGTAATTGACACAACTTACATAATCGGTTATAATTAGCAATTGTATTATAAAGGCAAGTTAAAAACACACTCTTTAATTATCTGGAAAGGTAGGGTACTGTCTAGTGGTGAAAATGTGTCCCTGTCCAGATATTTAACAACCTGACTAGATTTTTTTAAAAAAAACATCAGCTTTGCAGGTATTGGAAAACAGTCTTGTTATGATGAAGAGTGGAGGTTGCTTTGGATTATTACCCCATATCCCAGCGAGGTGATGGCGATAAAGCCCAACCGGATTACATCCCACGGTGGTGCACTCCGCATTTACAAATCAGAATCGTTATTCTGAACTTATTCAAATGTGTGCACACTTGAGGGTGATTGAGTACACCACCCAGACATTCCCCCCGCAAAAGCGGCAACGGCCGAACATCTCACAATGTCCACCACCGGCGTGTGTCGGTGGACGTGTCTGTGCTGATCAATTACTGAACTCGGCTGCGCCTCCAGAACAGCCACCAGGATCACTGTCAACTCTGCACACACACACACACAGGAAGTTGAACGATTACTGTGGGTTTTGATACCTGCTGTGAGTGACATCTGTGTGTGACACCCGCTGCTTGTGTGTGTGCGTATGTGCTGGGGTACAGAATAAATGTGTGTAATTAAACAATGTATTTAAAATGTTTGTTGTGAAAGGATTGGAGCGATTTTATTGGAAAATGTATGAATTTTTCCATATGTTTCAATGTGTTTGTTGATGCTGTGTGCTATTACATATGTTTCATAATGTTTTACTGTAGATAATAATTTTAGTAACTGTGGCTGTCTGAGCCAAACAAATGTTATTGACTTTGTTTTAGAATTTTAAAAAAATGGAGAACAAATTGAGATTTTTTTTATCTTCACCTCCACCAATTCCTTGGGTGCCCTTCATATGGACATGGGGGAAGAAGAGGGTGGTATCATGGATTACCCAGTGAAATATTTACCGCACGAAGCATGACATCTAATTAGATGTGTACCGATCTTTTAAACACCACCGTCACACCACATTCTCTGCCAGTATACAAATTCCCCTTCTTTAGCTGTCCATTTCTACCATTTTAACCCCAATAGGTATAGAAAATCCCATAGTACAGGGTGTTTCAAAAAGATGGACACAATTTCAAAGCAGTATATTTCACAATGGCAACATGTTACAATTACACAAAAAGTTACAAACGTTTTAATGAGTTATCAAGTTTTACTAACCATTTTATAAATGCTCTAAGTGCCCTCCACCTGCTGTACGGACAACATCGAGACGATAGTTGAATTCGTCCCAAACGCCTCTCAAAAGTGTCTTCTTCCACTGAAGTCACCGCTGCTGTGATTCTTTTGTTGAGGTCATCCAGATTAGTCGCTAATGGTGGCACAAAAACACGGTCTTTGACGTATCCCCACAATAAAAAGTCGCAGGGTGTGATGTCTGGGAATCTTTGGGGCCAAGATTGTAGCGCCAAGTCTTGGGGTCCCATGCGACCTATCCAACGTTGAGGTAGTGTGTCTTACGAATGACTGAGGCTAGGGGCTGTTTGTGTGCTGGGAGAGGCATCTAGCGGTAATGATTTGCAACTCTATACCCCGCCCTTTCAAGTGGTAAGAGTTTCATTCATGGGCGGTTCGTGGTTGCAGAGATAAAGCGATTTCAAATCGGGTCCATCTTTTGAAACACCCTGTATTGTGATGTATGTTGATTTACTGTAAAACTTGCCATTTGACGACATTCATCGGAATTATTTAAAAGCTTTGGAAAATGTTTTAACTACAATTTTTAAAGTAGGATTCTTTTGTTGTCACCTTACATTTTAGGCTTCGATAAGGCATACAGTACTTTGTCATTTTTGCCAAATACTATAAATGTAGGCAGCGATATGAAGGTTTGTCTCAAAATATGCCCCCGATCCTGTCAGACATCAGAAGATTCGCAGGATTAAGCCTCGATAGCACTTTGATAGGTGACGACATTAATTTAAACGGGTGTTGTAAGCAGTAGAGGGCAGTGCAGCAAAATATGTATTTGTTCAGTACTGCCCTCACCTTTGACCTGCAGTGAATGGAAGTGGATTAACAAATAGGCTGGTCATCTGCAAGCATAATCACACTATATTATATACATTTCTAAAAAAAGTTTTGCTGGCTGGTTGGCTGGCACGTGGGCGGGCGGGCGGGCAAGTGCGCATGGTGGTAACGGCATCACACACATCCGTGTGATGAAATTTCCCACATCCCGCAGCGTTGAGCCGTGTTCGTCCGTTGCGCTAACATCACACCTCCCCCTCCACCCACCTCTCCAACCCAGCCATGTACCCCGCATTAATGGACAGGAAGTGCTAGTTATATTGAAAAAAATGTGACCTTATTTCTAAGCTGTGAGTTATTAAATATTAGCCTCATATTGAGGGTGTCTTTTATTCTCAGTTCCACGAGGCACTGAAGTTGTGTCTACAACACGACTTGATGATTACTGAGGAACTTGCAGAGAAGATGACTCTTCCCAAAGACTCCAAACAATACCAGGATGATTTCCGGCGTGAAATTCTGGAAAGCATTGCTGACTGCTGCATGCGGCAGGGCAATTACCATCTGGCAACTAAGAAATACACACAAGCCGGAAACAAGATCAAGGCAAGTCCGACTACGAACTACTCGACGATAGACAGAGTGCTTACATTGTGGTTGTGCTGAGCTCTCCACACTATTAAGCAATTTACTTATTTTTATTGACTGAAAAGCTTTCAGAGCAAGCTTCAAATATTACCAAATGTTTACCAATTTCACTGTCAAGAAACGGTAGTCATCACAGAAATCCCTTGCTCATATCAAACTACTTTGTTTGACCATGTCTACGTTGCAAGTGCATTGTGACCTTATTAAAAGTATATAGATATAAGAGGTGAAAGTTCAACTCTGCAATTTCATTCTCATGCCAACACTGGCAGAAGTACTTGCACTCGATGGAGTTCTAGAGATTCCCTCTGAGAGGGTTATTGGCCTACTCTTCTCACGCTGGTCAGATCTCTTGTTAGAGATGGGTGTACAGCGCACTTTACCCCACCACGCACTTTACCCCACCATACACAACATACCGATCGACTGGTGTGCCCACTTATACTGCTGGGTGGACATCGATGATGGAATAAAATTTGTAAAAAACGTGTCCATTGTTTCAAACACTGTATAGAAAGAGCCGATTGAACTGGCAATCTCTGGATTGCAAGTCCAGTTGTGTTAACCGTTTACCTCTGACTATAATGGAATGTTTATACTAGTATTGTGTCTAGTAGGGATGTTGTGTAAATTTGTTTTACATTCTGCTGTTTCTGCAGGCGATGAGGGCCTTGCTGAAATCTGGGGACACGGAAAAAATCATCTTCTTCGCCGGTGTTTCTAAGCAGAAGGAAATATACATAATGGCAGCAAACTACTTACAGTCCCTAGACTGGCAGAAGGATCCTGAGATTATGAAAAATATTATCAGTTTTTACACAAAAGGAAGAGCCTTGGACCTACTGGCTGGATTTTATGATGCTTGTGCACAGGTACAATGTGTTTTTTTTTTTTATATTTATACCATGACAAGGGGTAGACATGCACTCGTACACTTATGTATGCACACCCACATATGCACATTAAAAAGTTGAAGTTTAGAACATCTGACTCACTGGGAACAAATCCGGTGTTATTGAATTTTCTTGACGACATGAAGAGAATGCTTTTGGGGTTTAGCCGCGTGGAAATTATACGTCTGTTGTCAAATTGGTTTTAAATTACCTTTGTGTCAGTGCTCATCCATGTTAAGCCCAATGCATGCGATGGGCATTTGGTTTGATATTACCCCTTATTTATTTAAATTCATATTTAGCGAGCCCTTATTAAAATGTATTTCGTATGCGTGTCGCAATTACAGCCCTTTTTCAATCAACAGCTGGATGAACGCCTCCCCATGCTGTGTGGGTCGTGGGGTTTATTTGACCGTGCTTTTTCACACCGGTCATTGCGGGCCAATGGAGGTGTAAATCATGAGACGTGGGAACATAAGAGCACAGTATAACAATATATGTTGCCTCGCCACCCATTGCTGCCCACCACATAGCCCCTGTTGTACGTGGTGATCACGCATCCAGACACTATCCTCAACCATCGTTAGCTTCAAAGGTCTGACAAGGTTGGGTGCATTCCAGATGACTTGGTCATAATGTATTTCAGCATGCATAAAATATCCTTTACTGGGCACGAACAAACCCTTTTTGTTTATACATCTGTGTATGTACAGGTGGAAATTGATGAGTATCAGAATTATGAAAAGGCCCTAGGAGCTCTGACTGAAGGATACAAGTGCATGAGTAAAGCCAAGGTACGCAGCAGTGAAGAGCAACAAGAGAAGCTGTCCCTCATTCAGAACAAAATTAACTTCGTGAAAAAGTTTGTTCACGTTCGACGGTATGTACAATTCTGCTTGCTCTGACACCGCTTTTTCAAAAATGTCCCCACCTGATGACGGACGCTTGTGTTGCGCCCGAAACGTCACGATTTATTTTAGTTATTTTTTATTTTCACCTACGTGACTTTACCCGAAGAGCCAAAGAGTATATAGAAAGAGTTTAAGATAACCATATCAGCACTTTGGTAGTTACTCAAGGTTACTGGATTTAAAACCGTTATAGATAAGTGGAATGGGGTGGAGGAGGAGGGAGAGCTTGTGGAAGAGCACAAAAGAGCGGGGAGAGTAAGGAAAGTGGGAGTAGGTGGAACCAGAGTGAAAGGGATGAACCAGAGTGAATGAGATGAGCGAGAGTGAGAGGGATGAATCAGAGTGAATAGATTTGTGTGCCCTACAGTTTGCTATTTTAACAAATAAGTTGCCGATGGCTTTTTGGAACATTACCAAGGGCAATGAATGTGTATGCTTACAAAAATGTACTTATCAAGCTACTTGGGTCCTCCAGGCATTAAATCCTCTGAATGGTATCTATACTTGTGCATAAATAAGCATGTATCTTGAAAGGTCTGATCATCATGCACCAGGCATGCTGTGCACAGCTGCTTTTTGCCATCGTACGAATGTGAAGATGATGAAATGAAGTGGGAGTACAGAATGTGCGTTGGTGACATTCTGCAGTAAAAAAAAAACTAATTTAAACCGTTTCTAAAAGTCTGAAAAAATTATTCACGTCGAGTAAAGCATTGCCTTTCCAGTTTTCCTTTGACAACAAATGTATACGCAAACATGTTGAAAATAATCAAAGGTCCCTTCAATACGTATAATTTATCATTAAAAAAAGGACAGACTAATTTCCTTACCAACATAACCCCGGCACATGGACCCACTCGCCTAATCTCTTATATCTTTGTAAAGATACACGATGAATCCTGGGTGCTTCCGGTGGTACTGTTCCTGTCGTGTAACACATCATACGTGAGACGTGACACAATATGGACATCGCATCTTTATCGCAGTGATTCCTGCTAAAAAAAAGACGTTCATGATTTAAGGCACCCCATTTATCTGCAACTGATGTCGCCGGGGCACGGGAGGCTGTCTCACAGAATTTCCCGTGTGTGTGTCTGACTGTGTGAGAGAATTGAAATGAGCCTGAATATCTCCTTTTTGATATGTGGTATCAGATTGTGGGGAGACCCATACTTTCTGGTATGGCACACTCGATGTTCGACAGAATGTCACACTATGTCACACTTCAGTTTATCAATTTATGTTCCAGAGATTCATCAGAGATTAATTTGCAATCCAAACGGCATGTGAGCAGTGCTCACATATCCTTTGGATTGCACTCTTATGCTCAAATGTCCCTACAGTCCATCTCTTACTGCTCACATGTCCTTGAGATTGCCCTTCTCATGCTCCCATATCCTTTGGATTGCACTCTCATGCTCACATATCCTTTAGATTGCACTCTCATGCTCACATGCCCTACATGCCATCTCTCACAATCGCTGGCCCCACCCTCTTGTCCCATGCGGCAACCCCCCCCTCCCTCCCCAGTCTGATTCTCTCACCTGAAGACGGTCGCTTGTTGTTGCGATCGAAACGTCGTGATCGATTATTTTTTCTACCTACGTGACTTTACCGAAAGAACCAAAGAGTATAAACAATTTCTTTTAAAGGAGCTTTTTTGATGAGTAACTTTAAAGGGAAGATACAATGAAGGATGATCTGGAGAGCATTTGAGGCAAGAGGTTTAAGTGGGATATGTAGGGATCAAAATGATTTTTTTTTTCTTAAATGTACTCCCCCAATAATTCCAGTGGATGGACTAAGTGTTGAGACTATAATATATTAAAAGTGTATTTTTTTCAGAATATTGACAAAATGTGTGTCATCAATTACTAAGGAAAGCAAGTCAATAGTTATTAATTTAAGCAAGGGTTTAAAATTATTACTTTGACTTCTTTATCCTGAAAGCCTCATTGAGTCTGATGACTCTTTTTCAGCAGGATCCTGCCAAGTTTTCGCTGCTTTGTGTAATACCAGTTGAGTAATTGTGTAGGTAATATTTCAGCTTTGGGATGCTTCAACACCAGTTACATTGTGAGGAAATCCATGCAGAAGAGAACATGCAAACTCCACGCTGAAAGGCACCTGAGTCAGCAATAGATCGCAGGCCCTTATCGCTGTGAGGCACAAGTGTTACCAATGTTCCAACCTACTGCCCCAAATACCTCCACTTCCATTTTTACAAACCATCGTAACCTCCAATTCGAGATGCGTCGTTGCACGTATACATTTTAAGTGTAGTATTGCACCACATTGTGTTGAGTTCACGTGGAGGCGTCGTGGCCGTATGCTTAAGTGAATGTGTTACTTTTTTGCAGTGTGTATCAGGAAGACGCACTGGAAGCCATGAAATTGTGCGAGGTGCTGGTTGAGGAGCCCGACTTGGATCAGGCCGTGCGCTTGGGTGATGTGTACGGCATGATGATAGAGCACTACGCACGCCAAGAGAATTACCAAACGGTAAACGGAACGCCTCGCACGCGCACAGTTACAGAGCGTGTGATATTGAGATGACAATGGGACATGTCAGTCTTTCATAGTAAAAAAAAAAGGAAAAAAGCTAGATAGAAGTTCAGGACGTTCTCATTAAAATTGTGCAAATGTTATCCTTGGATTATTGTATGCTGCTTCACAATGGGAAGTGAATAATGCGATTTTTATATATATAAGAGCATTCACCTCTGAGTCATTCTATGTTGAAGCTATTGTAGGCACGTATGTAAATTTTGTCATTAGATTGCCTATTTCATCCTGTCTGGTGCAATTAGATTTTTTTCTACTGCCTAAATTATTAGATAGTTAGGATTCGTTTTGTGCTCATTTTAATGTTGTATTGGAGTTACAAAAATCATTAAGTATATAACAGATGCATTGCTATGCAAAAAGAGGCAATACTATTTAATGCATAACAATGGGTTTATATCATCTCCGGGTTAAATAAACGGTACGACAACCAAATCGCTTTGCCTTGTGTCCACGTTCATATATCATGAATATGAAACTAATTAATTGCGTCACGAAATTTACTTAATGTGCAGTGAACGTACAACGATCGCTTAGCTTCATAAAAATGTCACGCATTTTACAGTTGTTCAATTCGTGCATTAAGCATACCTATCATCGCCTACGATTATGAAACGCATTTACGTACACGTAACGGACTAACAAAATCAAAAAGCCTTGCCTCAACCATTTTTTTCGACCTCGATGTGCCCGTATGTAATCTTGTGTGTGTGTTTTCTTGTTAACAACGCAGGCGTACCGTCTGATGGAAGCGCTGTCGAAGAAATGCACGGGCGTGAGCCTGCAGTACTTTGTGAATGCGCAGACGATCGAACGAGTACACCGTGCCCTCGGCCGTCCCATCAGACGCTTGGCCGACGCTCCAAAGCCCGACGAGGGCGAGGCAGATGCCGTGGACGAGGATGTGGAAGATGAAAGTTGAACGCGGTAAAGTTTAATGGCTGGCTACCACATTTCTATTATTACACTTATGTATGTAGATAGACTTCCCTTTGCTCCCCCAGAAACATGTGTACGATAGTACAGTATTGTCAGCAAAATATGGGGTTGTGTGTATGAAAACTAATCAGTGAATAAATTACTATCTACGTCATTTTAATTATTTACAGCATAAACGTATTATTCAAAGTTGCAGCCTCTTTGTTTTTGTGAAATTATCTTACGTAAGAAAATGTGTAATTTTAAAATTATTTTTGTATGATTTGTACAATGGATATACAGAACGAAATTACATAATGTTTAAAAATTCACGTGTACAAACTTAGATACTGTACATGTGTATGTTTAAACATTAGTTGGAAGGTATTGTACTCTGAAATGCAATGTATTGACAATCCTGTAACAGGTAATCTTGGACCTGACACACAATTCAATCAATCATCCACCTACTACTGTGCAAATAAAAAATATAAATCTTCATTTGTAGTTGCTGAAATGTAAATAAAAAAGCCTCTACAATTTTCTGTTGCGTTTTTCAATACAAACTTAAAACAATCGCAATTGAATAACATAAATTGTGCATGCATAACAGGACAACATGGGTAACAGAACCCTTGTGTTGTCTTATAACAACTCCCATAAATGATTTTTGTTTATCCTTCGCTATGTTGCTGTTAACACATTGACATGTAGACATCTGTCTCATTGCAAACATTCGCTATTTATTATTTGTGTTTAATGATTGACTAAACACAGCACAAGATGTGCCATTAAATGCAGAAATTATGTTTCTCTGGAATGGATGTAAACTGATGTTATTGATTGGCATTTCTGTATATTAAAAGTTAAAATAAATATGTCAATGTATTTTATACTGGTCTATGTCCGTAAGTCATGTATTCACCCAAGATGGTAAGGAAAATGGTGAAGTTCAAGGTATGGGTAGTTGGGTGGGAGGTATGTATATGTATACAATGCTATACTGTGCATGTTTGCACACTTGTAGTTTTAAATCCCATTACAGACTGCAAGGCTGCAACCACAGCTGTTCTGACCATCCTTTGATTGAACATTTTTTACTGACCCAATATAAAGCATACTTTTTACAAGGTGTTCAGGAGAATGGGCAGTACAAGCTAAGGTTTGAGGTTGGTTTGGAGGTTTGTGTAGTCCTAAAATGCTCTACATGACTCGGCATTAAAAGTCCCACTTCGGTGTGGCAAGGCTGTAGTCGTTCTCACCGTCCTGTCATCGAACAAAACACATCTGGATCACAGAACTTGTGCAATGACGCACGTTCTGAGTTCGTGGCTCCTTTTTGTAGAGGCATCATCAGCCGCTGCCCAGAAAGGCTGAGTGCTCACCCTCTTCTATTATTCACAAGCTCGCCTTGTTTAGTGCACATTGACCACAACAGCAATCGCTAATATGTATTTCCCCGTAAACGCATTTCTCTGATGCACTCTGGACTGGCCGCTATTCTGTTGACAGTCCGGATGTCCCCGTACTAGTATATTCATTCAGCTGCATGGAATCTTCTAAATCGGCGTGGGTACATCCGAGTCTCCTTGGGTTCACATTTTATTTCCAATTGCACTCTCAGAGGTCTCTGTGTGGTTCTTGAATCGAGTGAGGGATATGCGACATGAAGACACCGGCGATGTGGATTTCATTGACACGCAATTGCTCATCCCATTTGGTGGCAGTGCGCGGTCTCCTTGCTCCGGCGAATCGTACGGGGCTGCATTACGCCACCGATACGTGAGTCTGTACAGTTTGCACGTTATCTCATTCTGCATAGAATTCACTTAAGTGTTATGCAAAGCCAAGTTAACTAGGGGGGGGCTTCAGGGGATGCAGCTCAGAGATTCGGATTTTTAGGAACCGTCAAAGAATAGATATAACTTAATGGTTGAAAATAATATAACTTCATAAATCCATAACATCACTCGCGTGTATTTCTGGCAGTTACATATCTGTAATTAAATTAGTTGTATTCGTTTTAAATTTGATTAGAATTGACACTTTGTAACACATTTACAAGCTAGGACTGATGTAACCACGGTGAATAACAGTAGAGTGGTTTGGCATCTTGCATGGATAGTGGTAAAACAGTCGAGGAAAGTAAGTGGCCCTGCTACCGTGTGGAGAGCAACAGCTGAACGAACATACGTAATTTCAGGCACTACCATTTCAACAAATCTACATTGTGTTTGATAGAATGTTGTATTTTACCATATCAAAGTGGGAATTGGCAGTGTTATATACCGACTTGTGAACAATTACGCATAATTGACGTAGAATCTGAGTTGGCTGCGTATAGAAAATAATTTTCAGGTAGAATATTATTTCATTTGAATGAATGTGTACCTTTAATATGTGAGAGCGTATTAGGACAGTATCCTTTGCATGAATGCAGGTAATAATACAAAACAAAATCACGTGTAAAAAGTAACATGGCAAAATGTCCACGAGCCAGGGAATCTATGGAGTGTTTAATATTGAAAAGTAAAATGCCAAAATGGCTCATTTAACATTAGGAAATGTACGTCACAATTAAATGTGAAATGCGAATTAAAAATAGAAAATACTGATATGATAACAGTTATGATCAGGTCAGAACCTATCAATACCAAATGTATCACATTGAAGGGAGATCTTAAGAAATATCTAAATGTGCAAAATTATTCAAGAAATGTCATAAGAAAACCGAGATTACACGTTTAAATTTTTTTCTTTAAATCGTGCGATAGAACGCACAACCCACATGTGTGATGATTAGTTACGAGTGCTAATAGAGTACAATGGTTTACATGTTTTTGTACATTTCTGCAATTGCAAATATTTTATACGTATACACCATCAACTTCAAAGTATGTTTTTGTTTCCCCAAATAGTATGTTTGGATCTCTCGACTTTTGGGCCTTTGAGATCACTCTTTCCCACTAGCAATTTATTCAACGTCAGAAAAAACTGTTTCAAGTTGAGTCTCTTGGGCAAAACATGATCACTGGACAGCCTCGTGTTGTCATATGGCTAAGAGCTACGTTGGAGCCATATGAATCAGTAAAACAATATTCAAGAGTGTATGACAGCTGCGTCGATGTAAAATCTAGCACCGTAAAGGGGCTGTAATGAGATGTTTAATCACGGGGAACATGACCACTCGTGCCATGTGTTTTAATCTCAGACGTTGAAACAATTGCGTCCTCTCAGCAGTCTTGAAGCCAGCCAGTGACAGTTTGTCAGAGTTACCGCAGACTATTTCTGGACGGCAGACGCAAGATCCCACCCACCTTTGAAACCGTGGGCCTTTCTTTAAGCTCACAACTGCTGCTTCAGCGAATAAAATAGCGGCACCAAGAGAAAAAACAAAAACGCAATCTGCTGATGTGTTGTTTTTTTTACATATATGTATAGAATAAAAAAAATTTGCATTACCTTTCATTTGTTTCACTGACGTTCCTACACAGATATACGTATCTGGCATCTACACGTTACGTGGCATTATTCTATATTTAGGCAATATTTCGCCGACTTGTGTTTAAGTGATCGTGATGGTTTAGATGGTATTCTACAATATTGGCTTAATCTGTATGCAATGTTTCGTGTTACTGTACGGTAATGCTTTTAATTATGTATGATCCACGTACATCACAGCTGTAATAACATTGATCTGTGAAGTGTTGTGTAATGAAAACAATGCAGGCATGGCGCATTGACATGCCAAATATCTATGCATACCCAAGTAAGATTTGTGTTTAAAAATTAATTCCTAGGAATGCATTCAGTGAGGCGTACGACGTTTCCAGGATGGTGCTGTATTGATATGTTTAGCCAGTTCCATTACGGAGTATTTTGCAATGTTTTTCAATAATAGTAATAATAACACCTAATAAGCATCCCCATTTATTGGGATGATTAGCCAATTCCATTTGATTGTTTGAAATCTGGGAATAATCCGGAGAGAATATTGATGACATCCTAGAGGACAATCGTCATCCTGCAGTACAATTGATCAATATCTTGTTCCAGTATCACGAGGCAATTGAATATGTGGCGATTAACATGAACAAAAAATAATGAACCTTAATTCAGGAAATCCTCACCGACTCTTAAGCCTCTCTTCATGAGGTTTTTGCATTGTGATGCGTGACCAATCCCATTATTTAATCCGTGTTTGGTGTGTGAGCCGAAACCAGGGTACTTACCCGCAGAAACTCCACCAGCAATTTTTTTCTCGCTGTGGTTGTCACACCTGATGAAGGTTGCTTGTGTTGCAATCGAAACGTCGTGATTTTTTTTATTTTTTTTCTAACTACGTGACTTTACCGAAAGAGCCAAAGAGTATAGATTCCTGCAGTCACGAAAGCTTCAAATCAAGAAAGATCCTCAGATTGGGTCAATGATCCCGTCTCCTGCAAGCTATCTCACTGCTCCATTAACAGCAGAATCAGAATATTTATTTATACTGGAGGAATCCGATGAACTACAAAGCTCGTTTCCACATGCGTCCAGTAGGGGCGGATCAGAACGTTACAATACAAAAACAGCACGGTTGGCTACGTACGTTGCGAAAGAAGTTCAACATACATACTGTACATATGTAGGAGTGCAAACCATAAGAAAAGTAAGAAAATCACACAAAAAATCTAACAAAACTAAACTGTTTTTATTCAACCAGGTGAAGACCACTGAGCTATTAACTTCTTTCATAGCAAGTCTGCTCGCCTCCAAACTCGAACGTGCCGCCCGCACGCATTTGCAACGAGAAACAACTTCGTGGAAGCCCATACCTCCGTATGATACTTGACCATATTTCAGGGGCCCTCGTATCAATCCACCCCTGGAGAATGGGCCTCCCCACGTCATTGTCGGTCATGGGGTTCGCTTTGTGAGGGTTGGTGAAGGGAGGAGAGGCGGTCGTATATTACTGACATTTAAAATATATTTCTATAAAACCAGCCCTCTGTAAATTCACCACGAGTTCATGGCCGTGTTGGTCACGGGTGTCATGGGATTTGTTTGAACATACTTCACCACGCTGGCGAAGTGCGGGTTTGAACACTCCATATATCACTCGCCACTGATGGTAGCCAAGGCCCGGCATCGAGCTAAGGTAGACGGGGGATGTAATGCGATGGCTCTAACAACCACGCCGCCACCACCTCCCAAAGATGTTGTAAAACATCTCCGTCAGTGCATTGCGACGGCCTGCAAAGCGATCATTTTACCAAGTGGGCGTTGTGTAACTGTCAATTAGGTGTATAATACAAGTCGGTAACACGCACACAAAGGCAACAATCGAAAACATATTAACAAATTGTCATCAGGGTTGTAATTAGGACGGATAGTGCCAGCTTGATTGTGTGAGAGATCATTTGCTCTCCTGTCGCTCTGGGTTTTTTTCCCCACATGAAGCCAAACACCCATGAAATGAAATTGAGCAAACATTCCAGTATATGTGTGTGTGTATATATAGCGGGGTCCTCCTGAAAATGACTTGGGAGTCGTTGAGGCTTTCCTGGGTAAATCTATGCCGTTATTAGTCATCATTAAAATTATGTATCATACTGTAATGGTCCGTGTAGTGGTTAGCACACCGCGCTAAGAACCCGGCTTCAATTACTGGACACGGATAACATCAGTGGCGAGTGATATCCGAAACCTCGAACTTGTCCTGGGACCAGCGTGGTGAAGTATGGTCTAACAACCCCAATGACCAACACGACGTGAAGAGACCATCCAGTAGTCTACTGACACACGGCTGTATGCATATACTACGTATCATTAATTATTATTAAAGATTAATGTCTCACGATATTTTCCGACACTGAGAGGCTTGCTTGGAGTATTGATTATTGGCTTAAGGCACGAGCACGAGAGTACCAGTATGCATGCATTACGCCTATTCATAATAATCCTATATTACTGTATCATATATTCCTGTGATCCTATGAGCATGTTAACCGAATATAATGTACAAAAAAGAACACAAAAAATACAAAACAAGCCAACATAATTCCCACGCGAGAGCGTTCCAGACTGCTTCCGGCTGAAATGAATCCCGCATTGCCATTGCCAGAAGTAACCCGTGAATTCCACAATCGCCCACGTATGTGCCGGGACACGAGCTGCTCGTTTCTCCCAGCCTAGTAAGACAGCTTGCCTGCGTTCCGCAGTGCGTCCTGCCAGATGATAACCTGCAGCAGCAGCAGTAAGCAGCCGTGAGTAACGCACGCTCTCGGTGGGCTTTTTGCGCATCGGGGTGGATGGAGTGGGTGGGTGGGTTGGTTAAAGGGATGGGGGTTGATCGGGTGCAGGAGGAGGAGAGAGATGGGGATTGGGGTGGGTTATGTGTGTGCGAGTAGGTGGGCTCACTTGGAGATTCCGGCCGTAGTTACGCAAGCGAGCAGCGAGCAGCAGCAGCAGCGACACGCGCACGCGCGCACATGCAACGATGTGCGCGCGTGTGTGAGCGTGCGTGCGTGTGTGTGTGAGCGTGCGTGCGTGTGTGTGAGAGCGTGCGTGCGCGTTGGGGGTTGTGCATGCGCGTCTGAATGAATATGCATCACCGACGGCGGTAACGGCGGCGGCCGAGATGCCTCAGCGCTGCTACAACATTCCTCCGCTGCTATTAAGGCCACCCTGCGCTCTGTAGTCGGTAAGCCGGGACGGTGGAGGGCTTGCGATTGTGTTATGTGTGTGTTGGGAGGGGGGGGTTTCAACTAAGGGAGCG
This sequence comes from Lampetra fluviatilis, assembly GCF_964198595.1. NCBI lineage: Eukaryota > Metazoa > Chordata > Hyperoartia > Petromyzontiformes > Petromyzontidae > Lampetra > Lampetra fluviatilis. The sequence continues at coordinate 5,241,726 of NC_136310.1, forward strand.
TTTACACGAAATCGAGACTGGCAGATTCTTAGCCCGCTCCCTCTCTCTCTCCTCTCCGCGATGATGCTTCGAGTGTTTTTTTTTTTGCGCAGAGCCGCGCTCGTTAACTGCTGATCGGAGAAGGCAGCCTCCCTCCTCCGTCCATTCATCCCGCGAGCGCCGTTTTGGTTCGCTTTTGGCCGACAGTCTGAACGCCCGGCTAGCTAACTAGCTGGGCAGACACGGAGACACACACACACAGGGAGAGAGAGATACAACACGCAAATATGCGCTACCGGGCGGCGAATGCCTGCCGAAAAGTAAGTGCGTCCTCTGTTTAATTTCGCTGTAACGTTAGCGGAGGGCTCGAGTTCTAGCCCGATGCTTGCTGCTTACCGCTGCCGGGCTTTTAATTGCGAGCGGTGGGACAGCGGTTAGCGTAGCGTGGTTGAGCGCTGCGCTGCGAACCCGGTCGATTGCCGCTCACGGCCACCACCACCGGGTTACGATTATCTGAACCGGTCCCTGGCCTCCCCTAGGTCGACTCGGCCTCAATTGGGTACCTGGTGCATGGCGTGTAGACGTCTCTACTCGGGAGACAAAGGCGGCCGGGCGTGGTGCTGGCCACCCACCGCCTCGTTTGCCGTGCCGACCTTCATAGACGCTACTCGCTAACAGCACTTGCCCCTGCAGTCTGTCAAGGCTATACGGGAGAATCTTTGCCTTTGTGGATGCGTGATACTGTGATAGCCTGCATAGACTGTTGGGGCAAGTGCTGTTCATAGCAGGATTATGCGGGGGTAGCTTTGTGGATGTGTGTGTCTGGTCTTTGTCTTTGTTTGAGGCTGTGTGTGTGTATATGATTTGTCTTTGCGTGGATATGTTAGAGGAAGTGTGTGCAGATGTTTGTGTGAAAATGTACGGCTCTGTGTGTGTGTCTGGATATGTGTGGGTATGTTTGGATGTGTTTAATAATGTGTGTGTGTGGATATGTGTGATAATGTGTGGATACGTGAGAAAGTGAATATGTTTGGATTTGTTTTGGATTCGTGTAAGAATGTGTGTGTGGATATATTTGAGGATGTAAATGTCTATGTGTTTGTTAATGTGGACGTGTGTGTGTGTGGATACGTTTGAGGATATGCGTGTGGATGTGTGTGAGATTGTGTGGACGTGTGTGTGTGTATACGCGAATATTTGTGTGGATGTGTGTGAGATTGTGTGGGCGTGTGTATGTGTGGATACGTTTGAGGATATGTGTGCGTGGAAGTGTGTGAGATTGTGTGGACATGTGTGTGTATGTGTGTATACGTTCGAGAATGTGTGCGTGGTTGTGTGTGAGATTGTGTGGACGTTACTTTGTGTGTATGTGTCAGAATGTGTGGACGCGTGTGCTGACGAAGCACGGTTATCTACGTACGGCGCGAAAGAAGTTCAACATATAAACAGAATGCGTGGACATGTGTATTTGTGTCTCTCGTTCTCTCGAGTCTTCTCAGCACATCTCGGTAAATTCCACAGAACGACGAAACGATACAGCTGTCGGGCTGTGACGGTTCCACCTGAAGACGGAAGCTTGTGTTGCCTCCGAAACGTCGTGATTTTTATTTTATTTTACTTTTATTAATTTAAAAAAAAAATTACCTACGTGACTCTACCGAAAGAACCTAAGAATAAGCGCGATGTTGTTTACAGCCGGTGACCAAACCGCGGGTGTTCGCTCGATCCCATTTAACATCGGCGGCTAAGCAGGGATTTTTTTAAGCCTGCTGGATAGAGCTTGCTGGGGTAACAACCATGCGTTATTGGCAGAGGTGTAGTATACATTCGTGAGCAGTAGATGGCAATGCAACAATATCCCCCCCCCCCCTCTATGCCACCTTGCCCCCTCCACAAAACCGCACTGACCAACTTGGTGAAGTATGGTCAAACATACCTCCACCAAGCCAAAATGCACGGATAGGCCTTCATCCAGCGGCGGATTGACAGAGCGGGCTACGCACTCGCGTGCGATTACAATGTCTCAGCAGAGGGCACGTTATTTGCCAGCTTGAACTCTTCAACTGTAAGTGATGGTGGCATTAGCCAACGTGCAGTCCCACAGATGCCGTGATGGCATGGGTCACTTTTGACGAGGGTTCTGTCAATGGCGTCATTTGCGTTTTAACACGACATGGCCCATCAGCCAGCACCACCGTCGTCTCTCATCGAGAGTAACAAAAAGGTGATTGTGCTCCACTGTACCACTTGACCACATCACTGGAAACTGCCAGGAATTCCCCACAGCGAGGAGCTCGCATCTGGCTACAATTCCAAATGGCTCATATGGCGGAGTTGGACTGAGAGTGGGTTTCGGAAAATGCAACTCTCTCATGAAATCGTGGGGGGCGGGGGGGCTTCTGCACAACCGACCAATGGTGCTTGTCAGGAGAAGGAAACAGTGGAGTATCTCCTGAGATGCCCCGCAGCACCACAATGCCACTCCTCAACCTTTGGCAATGCCGACACCAGCAGCGGTGGCCTGTGCAGAATATTGGGAAAAGACCACCGTGTCGAGGTTGGACAGGAGACACGGGCGAAGATGAACAAGAAGGAGGCCATAGCGATTACTGCCCCCTGATAACCTGTGCAGAGCAACTGTATAGAGGTTGTTTTGCATTCGATCGCCACCACCCATTACAGCCAAACGGTAAGGGTTGTTATGTAAGCAGAACGTGCCAATTCGACATTAGTGCAGCGAACCGGTGTGTTGGAGAGCCAAGCCACGACATTTACAATCTGAGTACGACGTTTCGTTAGTAATTACAACTAGCTTCATCAGGCCGACAGCCAGATTTGTGCAGATTTGTGGCAGGTTTAACGACGCATTTGGACATATATGCGATCTAACCCAAAAAAAACTATATTTTGGATGATATTGGTCGCGAAAGCCTACGTGTTAAACTGGATATAACAAAAAAAATCTACATTTTCTTCCAATTTGTTGCCTTATTAGTCGCATTATTTCCAAACGATATGCAAGTTAGAGGGTGGTAATTGTCACGAGTGTTTAATTGCAAGACTTCCAGAAATCAGACGGGAAAAGTGCACGTTAATTTGATAACGCAATTAAGATCATTCATATGCTTACCAATTAGTATAATTAATCCTTGCCAACAGTGCGTGTGGGCGCTGTAAAATGTTATTTCATTAATTGGGATCAAATATATTCTAAAGCAAAATGCTGTTCACACATTAAATCTGTAGACAAAGAGACAACCCATTCATAAGAGGAAAACATAAACAGTACCGACCGGAAAAACAAGTGGAACACGTAGGCTTTCGCGACCAATATTATTCATAATAAAGGTTTTTTTTGCGTTAGATCGTGTAAGTGTTGTGTAAATGTTGTGTACTCTCCCACACACCAGTGGGCTCAAGTAGTAACTAATTGGCGTTGTATTTACGTGACAAATCCCTTACTAATTGGCTGTGTTAGGTGGTGGAGGGTTACGACACAATAGTTATACTTACGCGATCTAACCCAAAAACCTTTATTATGAATATATTAGGGGGGGGGGAAAAGTTTCACAAAACACACAGAGACATGGACGAAGAGCACTCGGGCATTTGTGCATTGTTAGAAAAACCATAAACAGTTCGTGATGAACTGCAATGTCATCCCTCTTGTCTTACTTCAGTCACCGCCAAAGAAGTTTGAGCAAATGTGACCGACCAACAGATGGCAGCAAGAAAGAGACAACCGCAGACTGGTTTCGTCACTCTTAGGACTCATCAGCACTGCATAGTCACCGATGATAACTGCTGCAAAGTCGAGCCTCTGCAAACAATACACTCTTTCGGTAAAGTCACGTAGAATGGAAATAATAAAATAATAAAACTAAAACATAATACAATAATATTATAATATTTGTATTTTTTTATTTTATTATTTCCATTCTACGTGACTTTACCGAAAGAACCAAGAAGATGAATCCCTGCAGTCACGAAAGCTTTAAATCGAAATTTAATACACTCAGAGCTTTATGTGCACGTTCCTGTGTGCTGTTTGAAACTCACGGCTTTCCCGGCCTGCGCTGTTTGTTCTGTCATGATGATGATGATGGGGTTGTCTCGAAATTTACAGATTAGATTTTTTTGTTGGCATTAGCCAATCTAGCGAGCCCCATAGTGTAGAGGTGTGCACTCTTGGATGTACGGGGATGATACTGCGACCTGAATTATATTCCCGGTCACAGCGAATATAAGTGGCAAGTGACATCTGACTCAGTCCTGTAACCAACCCCCTCCGACTTCCCCAATGCACACTGACCAACAGAGTCAAGTATTGGAAAACAATCCACATAACCAGCAATGAGGAGGCCTTCATCCAGCAGTGGATTGATGAAGGTCTGTAAATGATGACCCTATTCTTCGGATTATAAGACGCACTGTTTCCCCTCGTATTTTAAAACACAAGTTGTGAATGCGTCCCATAACCCAATGGGTGACTGTGCGTGTGACAAGATTTGTGAAAATTGGGGTGCTTTTTACTTTCCGGAGTGTCTTAAAATCCGCAGAATGTGCTGCTACTGCGTTGCATGGAAATTCGTGCACATTTCAGCTCACCAAAATCCTCTGGTTTCAAAGCACCGCCATTCCTATTAAATTAATGTTGAGTATAGGGGTGCGTTGGTCAGTCCTGGGTGCCTCGGGCTCGTCACGAGCGGAACATACGTACGTGCCTTGGGTGGATTTTACCATTCCCTTCATTGCAGGATGGGGGGGAAGAGCATCCGATGGATTCCACGGGCACGCCACAGCAGCCGCCCAAGGGAAACTACTTCCACGATGGGAGGACAAAAATTGGTAAGTGAACCGGTGATGGGTTCATTAATTGAGGTGTATGGCGTGGTATTCCCATTGTACACACGAGCAGAACCATTAACTAAACAAATTACCGTTGCCCTTACTTGATTTTCTTGGCGATGACGTCTAAATTGGCACACTGGAGTTTCAGTATAAAGGTCGCACGTTCGGACTGCATAAAGGGGAAAAGTGCAGCCCTGCAAATTGTTCGCTCATGCCTCTGCTGGCAGAAGGGCCTCCACTCTAGAGGGAGCTCTAGATCGGGTATTTTGGCCTACTCTTTCACACTGGCCAGACGTGCTGGAAGAGGTTCCCACACTTTATACCACACGACACGTGACCTGCTGATTGATCGCGGTGGAGACATTACACACTTTGAATTGTGGCCAGCCACACAAAACGCTCGTGCCAGACTACGGACCCAAGGCATCCGCTCTACCAGCAGATGTCTACTGCCAGTAGCCACAAATTCCATAGCTGCTGCCAGTAGAATTAATTCACAAATCTGCTGCCAGTAACATAGCCTGCCATGTTGGCGAGATGTTAACTACTCCGCCTGGTATGCAGGAGATCGTGGATTCGATTCTGGCTCATGACGCCTGCTGTATATTTGGAGTTTGCATGCTCTTCCCGTGGCATGTGGGTTTTTTTATCCGGGTCCTCCTGCGTTTAGAGTATTTGGCTGCTATAAATGTCCACACGATAAGCCACTTCGTTTAGCTATCATTTGTGACAGCCAAGTAGCTTCTCAAAAATACCTATATAGCTCAGTGGGCCTTACCTGGTAAAATAAAATAAAAATAGTTTAGTTTAAAATCAAATCCTTTACTCGCTGATAGTAGCCTCGCGTCGCACGGGGAATTTTACACAGCCCCACGGAAACCTCTTGGTTCATCTCCGGAGAGCACGCAGCTCCGAATGTGGAACGCACGACTTCGGGCGACACTGGCGGCTCCGAAGGATGAGGTTTTGTGAGCAAAGGGGCACTCCGCCCATGACGGGGTCGGAAGAACCACGGGCAAATGTGGCGACGCTAGCACCGCACCGGCCACCACTGCAGAGCGAACCTCAACGGGCGTGTGGGGCCGTCTGAACCAGGCCACTCTCACGCCCCCCCAGTGGCGGCTCCTGCAAAATCTCTCAAGGGGGGCAAATGTCTGGATGATTTATAAGGATAAGGTCCACCCATGCAAAGGATAAATTAACAGCTTAAGCATGTAAAGGCAACTTCACTTCTTTAATATTAATGAAAAATAAAGTGACTCTTACAATACATCTTGTTTGTTTCTATACTCACTATTAATACAATCCACTCAAGTTTCTTTTATTAAAGATTTCACTAGGTGGCGATAAATAATTTTGTTGGATGAAACGTGCTTACGTATGATGACGTAAGCACGTTAGTGCGAGCCCTCCCGGAAGCCATAGAGAATGCATTGCAGCGCCCCCCGTTCGAAAAAAAACATCTTTGAATGTAAGTCTATGGGACCACTCGGGGCGATTCTCAGCCGGAGTGAAATCGCCCAAAAAGAGGCGGTACTCCACAGAACGTAGCATGACGCTGATTGGACTATATCCAGAGGCACAGTGACGGCTAGCGTGACTCTGTGGTTGAATGACATTGGTGGTGCGTCGCCCAATCGCCCTAATGAAGAAACCGCCCCTGCACCCCCCCCCCCCCCCCCCCGAACGCGAACTGCATCTGCGGCAAAGAGCAAACGATGCTTCATCGCTCACTCAGCTCCGGTGTGTCGTCTCTGTCAGAGGAGGGAGCTGTGCACAGCCGACGGCGTGATCACCGCTCCTGACCGTGGTGCGCGCGTGGGCCTGTGACACCCCACCCCCCTGCCCCCCACAATTGGTCGTCGTTGATCTAAGTTGGTCTGATTGGACACGAAATTAACGAATGTACATTGCTGGGTGGTTAGTGGTGGCGGATTTAATAAACGTGCCCGTTGTTTTAACTGCTGCAAGATCCGACCATGTCCATCCACGACTCGCTTAGCTGCATTGACTGTCGGTTGCCGAATGAATGAATGCATCATAGGATGGCATTCATTACACACAAAGTACTTGCCACAAATTAACCACAACACCGTGATCTCGACAAGGAGCATCAACGACCACGCGAACTCCGGTCATCCTCTCAGCGGCTTTTGGCACGCATCGAACAAAGACGGTCACTGCATATCGCGCGCTTTCAGATGAGCTTCTGCGGCCGTCTGGAATGCTCTTACTTTCGATATTAGGAAGCCACTGGAGCTATGCACTTTTAAATTGACATTGAAAAGTAATTTCTTTAGAACTGATTTTTGTGTTTGGTTTGTTGTCCTTTCCCCGCACACTCAGATGAACACGGTTGGCTATATGTACAGTGCAAAATATGTTCAACATACTCTTTATTTTTTTCAGTAATTTTGATGGAGCAGTCACACCTGTTGACGGAGGCTTGTGTTGCTTCCGAAACGTCGTGATCTAATTTAGTTGTTTTCATTTTTATTTTGTTTTCACCTACGTGACTTTACCGAAAAAACCAAAGAGTATGGATCCTTGCAGTCACGAAAACTTCAAATCTAAGTTCAACATACATACGTTCTCACCGAATAGGTGACCTCTGGATTGCAAGTCCAGCGTGATAGCCATGACAGCACACGACAGCAGTATTGCAGTTACATTGTGCTGAGTTTATAAGTGCTCTACATAAAATGGACACTTTCTCCACGGCCTTTTTACATCTGGCCAAAGCCATGATCAATCTTGTTAATTATTCTCCCATTCCTGGCTTCCATTCGATTATTCCAGTAATTAATTAACAGAACACTACTTGCAGGAAGTGTGTGTGCATTCGTTATATATTTTTTTAAATCCACAGTTACATTTTTATTAGTATAATTACTATATTTTACCCGATACTCCACCAACAGCCACCGGTCCCATTGCCTTGCCCTCTAATGGCCCTCGAGCCTCGTACGACCTCCGTTCCCATCACTGTCGCCTCCTCCCTTGGCAATGAATTTGCCACGTCCTCGGTTAACCCCGTGTGGCTGGTGTCGTGTTCTCTCAGCCCCATCAGCCCCACCATCTAGTCCATGGGCCGAATCAGAATTCCCTACTGGTTTAGTTAGATGGTTAATAACAAAATTAAATTACTTGGAAACCCACTAATTTCAAATGGTCATCGCATAATGCATTGGACACATAAATAAATTGGAACTATTGAAGTCATGCTACTTCACGTGGTACCGAAAAGCGAAACATACCAGGTAAGGCCTACTAAGCTATATATCTCTTTTACAGAAGCGATCTGGCCCCAAATGATAGCTCAACGAAATGGCTTATCGTGTGGAAATGTATTGCATCAAAATAATCTGAACGCGTGTTTCTAAATGTGGAGGGACAAACCGTCGCACCTGGAAAAAAATCCATGCAACCACGAAGAGAGATACACGCAAACTCTAAATATACTGACATTAGGATTTGTATTGACCCCACGATCTCCTGCATACCAGGCGAGGGAGTTAACATCTTGCCGCGGTGGTGCCCTTGGCTCATGGACGAATCGTCTCAATCACACACGAGCTCGCTCAGCCCCATCAGTCCTCTCAGAGGAGACCATGTGTGCCGCCATCACAGTCCACATTCTGTAAGTTCATTAAAAGCACTCGCAAATCATTGAATAAGGTAAACCCCACACAGCAGCATCGCCGCCTAGGGTCAGGTTGTAGCCGTCTGTGAAACGTCGTCTTCGCGATAGCCTCGAATGATGAGCCGTTGCGGGAACACCAAAGTTTAACACGTAGGCTTTCGCGACCAATATTATTCATAATCAACGTTTTTGGGTTTAGATCGCGTTTTTTTTACTAATTGGCCGTGTCGGGTGGTGGAGGGTTACGACACATTTATAAATAACGCGATCTAAACCCGAAAACGTTGATTATGGAAACACCAAAGGCAACCCTTTGCCGAACCACTGCGACGACGCTCTCCCTCCCCGCCGCAGATTTTATCCTGGTGTGGGAGGAGAAGGTGGGTGAGGCGAGGAAGCGAAGGGGGAGCCGGCGGTACCACGAGATGGAGCGGCAGGACATCGAGAGGCAGATGGAGCGCGGCAGTGGCCAGGACAAGCAGGGACGGTGGCGCACCAAGTTCCTGACCAACCTGGAGAAGTCGGGCTTACTCATGGAGGAGGTGAGGCCACTCACCCCCCATCGCCAATTCGTACGACAGAAAGAGGTGGGCTATTACATTGAACAGTTAAGAGCCTTTCCTTCACCATTATTACGATTAATAACACACGGTCAACAAAAAAATTAAATTCTGGCATGGACTTTTGCAGCTGTTTTAGACAAATTTCAGGGTTCTGATTCCAGATCTGATCTCAGATTTGCTCTATCACATCTCATTGTTATGCTATCGGCATACCTCATTTTCATTGATTTTACCCGAAATTAACTGTCACTTATGATTGCAAGTTGATGCGAGTCAGTGACTGCTTTAGTGTTAAAATATGGTGCTGTATTTTTAGGATAGTGTGTTTATAATATCATTTTATGTAGATATCCACATTTTTTTTAATATTCTGCAGTTTTTATTGAAAATGCAATATTTGATATCTCAAAAACCTGATGTGATAGACAAAAACTGATGCCAGATTTGGAATCAGCACCCCAAAATTACATTAAGACCGTTGGAATACCTTATGCCAGAAAAAGTGTGTTGACCAGTGTAATGTATGTTTTTGGGTCAGATCACGTCAATAAAATATTTGTTAAAATCATCATCATGAAAGGCAAAGATGCCAGGAGCAACTGCAAAGATGGGAACGTCGTGCGTGTGTCGAAAATAACTTGCCTATCCTGTGCCCTGTATACAGCCCAGTTGAAAGCAAATATGCATCGTCTTAAAAGAGGACTTCATTTTATTTAACACTGCACTATATTCAGGCGATGGCCATTCCCTTTTACGTGTCCCAAAGTGCATATACATGGCAATATAGTTTTAATTGCAAATGACAGGGGGTGGATGGATGTATGAATGGATGTTGAACTTCATTTGCATCGTACGTAGCCAACCGGATGTGGCTTTGTGTATGTATGTCCCAGTTACGTTTGCAATCGAACTGTAAATGTAGGCCAGCTACGAATATGTTTTATTGTTTTGGGGCAGAAAAGAGGCACGCTGGTTCGTGCAACTGCCCTATGAACCCGGCAACCAGAATTAGATTGTGGGTCGAGGCTAATATCTGTGGCGAGTGATATCTGAATCGGTCCTGGGTCACCCTCATCCGTTTTTTTCAACCCGCACTGAACAGCACGGTGAAGTATGGTCAAACAACCATCGTGATCAACATGATGTGGTGAGGCTTTCATCTAGCAGTGGATTGACAAAGGGCTGTAAATTGTTCCATGTTCATTATTTATTTATTTTAAACTTTTTACTGAAATTTTAATTGCGTTATTTTAAAGCTCAACCCCAGATGGTCACATCAAAAATCATTGCCGTTATCCTCTCTGCACAACATTGCTTTGATGAAATACAGATAGATTCATTAATCATTATTTTCTCGTTAAAATCCCATTTCACAGTTTCTACTGGCCTGGAAACAAACAACTGGTGTTGCATATTTCATGAACATGCTCAGTAAATGCTACTGATCTCGTACTATGAATTCACAGATATTGTTTATTTTATTTTTTTGTTATCCAGAGTTCAAACAGCCTCAACAACACTACAGAGAGGCCTTTCAAGTGGTGGCGTTTTTTTGTTGTTTTTGGCAATTTCATTGCCTGCTGCCTGACCCCGTTTTCTTTCTCAAACGTTCCCACAGGGCACGGCCCCAAACCACCCGCTAAGCACTAAATCAGTCGAACTCAGTGGGGACCCTTCTACAGGATTATAAAAAAAAAGAAAGGTCATTTGCCACAAATAATAACAAAATTCCTACCTACTGTACACGGGCCTGATGAGAGTGTGGATGTATGTTGAACTTCTCTCGCACCGTACGTAGCCATCCGTGCTAATCGAAGGCAAGAGGGGGGGGGGGAGACAGGGAATATAACTGTTAAACTGTAACGTAGCCCAAAACCCCCAGTTTTAGAACACATTTATTTCTAAATTATACATGACGGGTACCCCCAACCAAGCGTTATCTACCAAGGCCCAATATTTATCTTGATAGCGCCTGACAGTACACGCGCAAATATTATGAGGAGTCAAACGGCATTTTCCCCTTTCTCTCACGGCCATCAAGGAGAGCTCCTGCACCCAGTAAAATCATGATTCAGTGTCCTTTTCCCTGTCGTCTTCGGCGAGTGTGACGCATTGCGTGAGTTTTTTTTTTCTTGAAGCCACTGAAAATGACAGTCACGTCTTTTTTGTTGGCCTTCAACTCCAGGAGTTGACTGCAGTCATGATCTCTGCATGGTCTACCCAATTTTTTTTCCCACAGCGATAGAACTGAAATATAAAATCTGTAAATGATGAGGAAAACCCACTGCGAACAGAATATTGATGCCGGCTGGAAAACCCAAAAGTTTCAAACAAATATAAAACGGATGGACGAAAAAACAAATCTCCCCTTCGAAGTCTTAGTCGTAAACGTGTTCCTTATGTCGTCGCAAACACTTAGTCTTCTTTGCATTAGGACACCGTGTCAAGATTTAGCACAGGTAGGTTCGCTCGTTGACGGAGGGTTAAAACACGAACCCAAGTGAACACTTTCTCCAAAAGCAAAAACAATCTCACACACACACAGAGACACGTTACGCTCAAGCGCCGTCGTGCAGAGGGCCACCCCGCTCGCCGCCCGGGCCATCGCGAGGAGGCAGGCAGGCAGCTACAGTGGCGTTTGCCTTTTCCTGCGCGTGTCTGCAGGAGGTGACGGTGAGCGAAAGGAAGAACATTCACTACATGAAGCTGAGTGCCCCTTGGGACGTCCTTGTCTACTACGCCGAGGAGCTGTGCATGCGGGCGCCCCTGCAGGTTGGCATCATCCCGCACACCAACGTTGCTTATACCGCACCCTGCACTGGTGGGGGGACTCCCCCCCCCCGCCCAGTGACGGCTGTCCAGCCGCCGGCCCGTTATTCTGCCAATAAGCGGCGGTGCTGGTTTCGTCGCACGGTTGGCTACGTACGGTGCGAAAGAAGTTCAACATACATACGTAAGGAATCTTCCGAGTATAACACGTAGGCTTTCGTGACCAATATCATCCATAATACAGGGGGCGGGGGGGGGTGTTTGTTCCAGGAGGATTTCTCCACAAATCTGTCTGTCGCCTGATGAAGCTAGTTGTAGTTACTGGCGATACGCCGTACTTCAGATTGTAAATGTTGTGGCTTTGCTCTCCAACACACTGGTGTGCTGCACTAGTAACGAATTGGCACGTTCCGTTTACATGAGAAACCTTGCTAATTGGATGCGTCGGGTGGTGGCGGGTTTAACGACACATTTATAAAACTTCGAGGAATTTGTCAAATTTCGACCGTAATTCCGGCACACAGTGGCCTGCTCTTTTTCCCAATGACGTCATGGGATCTTTGCCGTCCAATTGATGCAGACGACTTGGGCCTTCTTGGTGAATAGATCCACAGTACGAACGATGCCACTTGCTTCAACACGAGATGTGTATACATGGTGACTGGTGCTTTTGTTGAAATGTTGGTGGTGTTGTTTCAGTGCCGTGCCGCATCTAAGGGGGTGGAGTGGGTGGCGGTGGTATGAGATGTGAATTACCTCACCTGGTATACAGGAGGTCGTGGGTTCAATCCCAACCCTGACACATGCTGTATATTCTGAGTTTGCGTGTCTCTCTCCCCGTGGTGGCGTGGATTTTACTCCAGGTCATCCGGGTTTTCTCTCCACGTTTAGAATCAACATCACGTGTTTAATTATTTGGCTGCTATGCATTTCCACGTGATAAGCCACTTCGTTGGGGTATTAATTTGTGTCCAGCACTTCTGAAAAAGAGCTACATAGCTCAGTGGGCCTTACCTGGTCAAATAAAAAAATTAGTCGTAGTGGTTCATGACCATCCGTAGGTCTGCCTATCTGTGCCTATAAAAGGGGCCCCTGTAAATTCAATCCAATTTTAATGAAACTTCAGCGTAAAGTTGTCTTGCTATCAAAGACTTACGCCATTGAAAACCGGCCACTTTGATCAAAGGGTTGCCCAAAAAACTTAGCGATGAAAATCGAGTGCCGATGGTCATCCCCTGAAACGTCGTGCGACACGATCTCGTCGTGCGCCACGGAACCGGAACGTCGTTATCGCTCTTGAAACAACTCCGAGAAGAACCGCACGTCGTCGTAAAGCATTGCGGAAGCCTTGCATCCACAGCACGCGTGGTTTGTCTTCCTCGTTTGTTTTCAATGCTGCATCCACCCGTCCGTTGTGTTTTTTAAAGCAATGCAACGGTTTGACCGCCGGTCGGAGTAAAAAATATTACCGAATGCCGCGAGATGTGGTCTTCTCGGAAGGAAACCAACGACAAGTGTTGCCTGTACGTATGTTGAACTTCTTTCCCGCGGCACATAGCCAACCGTGCGAATCGTAGGTGGCTCGTCGTGTCTCGTGTCTGTGCCGTGTCGTGTCCTGTCGATTCAAGGGAAGCCCAAACACGATTGAGAATTGGTCTGAGCGGTTGCTTGGGCGTCTGAAAATCCCAAACATTATGCAAGAGGACGTCCCCAACCGCCCCCTGGGTTACTACACCTGCCAGTTCCGCAAGTCAAAACTCAGCAGGTAGGCGCTCATCAGTCTTCTTCTTATTCTTCTTTCGTACGGCCGCTGATGTAGATGCAGAGCAACAATTTACAATTTCACATTCAGGTGGTCATGCCCGGATAACCACGACAGGACTAGCGTGTGATCGCTGCGATGTCTCCTTCGTATTTGTGGATCGGCCATTGCGTCGTTATTACCTTGATAGGATCTCTGTGCCGGATGACCACAGTCGCTCACTACTGGAGATATTTTGAGTTTCCATTTGTGCATCAGGTGTCCGCATCTACTGCCATGGTCTGTGCAGCTCGGGTTGAGCAGTTCTAACTAATGGGGACCATTTTTGGATCTATTGATGTGCCCAAACAACTGCAGCGCTCTCGGTTTAATGATGGTTAGAAGCAACATTTTCTGTCCTGATTGGGCAGTAATGGAACTCGGGATGTAATTAATCGGTTGTGTGCAGGGATTTGTATGAACTTTATTTTTTTAAATGTCAGTTCAAAATGAAAAGGCTCTTCTACCATCTCCTGACTACCTCCCAGCCCCTTGTGCACTCAATTCAAAGGATAGAAGCCACGGATCGCACGCCTTGCGTTGGCAATTCCGCTCTCTAAGTGACTGATCATGGGCTGTGCCACCGCTCCGTGTCTCACTCAGGTTTCTAGGGAGCGAGAATCACGACACGTATTTCACCAACACTCAGCGTCAACGCATTGTAAGTGGAAATTTTAAAAGGTGATCTTTTATATTATACGGTATTAACGGTTTTTTTTTTTTACATTCAAGACATCCATGGCGTCTGTAAATGCTCCTGTATTGATGGATACACGTCTCGAGAATAGGACATTGACTGAGTAGCTTTGTACAATATGGATATAAGTGCTTTTGAGTGTTACCTCTTACCTCACCTGATTTTATCGACGTGTTATGCTCCATTGTAAAATGTATTCTGCTAGTCGAACCGTTTTTTTTACTTATAGTTTCGCATAGCAAGGGTTGATTCCCCCCCCTCCCCCTTTATTTTTCGAATCCCATTTCTACGCTGTATATATGTACACACGTTTATGTGCCGTGTCTTGTATATCCACTGCTGGATGAAGACCTCCCCATGCCCTCACCATCCATCCATCTCTCATTATTTTGCAATGCTAACCAGAGCTGGGTCGGTCCCAGGGCCAGCGAGCCAGACAATATTTCCTCACCCGGCACACCACATCCAGTATACCCCCTCGCTCTGGCTGCGGCTGCTTCTAGTCACGTGCCAGCACCTTGTTTTCTTGCGTGTTTATTTTTGTTGTCCTTCCCCGGCACCTCCGATTAGCACGGTTGGCTACGTACGTACGGTGCCGAAGAAGTTCAACACACGGACTCCAGTCCACAAAGCGACACAAGAAATATTCCGCCAGAAGAATAAGCCACCGTGATTCAAATACGCCCAGTGCCTGCACGGGTCGGGGGGAGGGGATTCATTCCATCGCTTCACCTTGTTTTGGTGTTTAGTTTGGCGGTGGACGTCTTCTGTCGTTCGGCCGCCGTTCCATCAGTAGGCCCGGCCACCATTCCTCTTCAGCGACTTGCCCTGTTAGGAAAACTACATTCGAGATCGGTGCAAAGGGCAGCGTCGCTTGAAGCGGTGATTGCGGATAGATAGAGGACTGATCAGTGCCGGATTATCCTAGTAGCACGTGTAGTAGCTACACGTGTAGTAGCTGCACGTGTAGTAGCTACACGTAGTAGCTACGGGCCCCGCACTTTCAAGGGCCCCGCGCTAAATGCTTTAAAGCTATCAATTCCGGTTCAGTGATTCTGCACTTGCTTTATTACTATAGTACTATACCACCTTCAACTTTTATGAACGATGGGGTGTTTAAGGTTAGCGATTTGTCGTATTATCTGGCTGTATAGCAAATGAAAAAAGACAATTACTTTACTACGCAAGTAAAAAAAATGCGTTTTCATATTTATGTTTATTTAGGGCCCCTTAATAACATATGCTACAGGCCCCGCACTAGCTTAATCCGTCACTGAGACCGATGACAAAACATGGGCACAGCGAGAGGAGCGAACGTGCGTTGCCCTACGTCCCTTCGCCACTGCACGTCCCCCCACCCCACCCCCTGATTCGTAAAGTGCACTCACTCCCGGGACGATCTCGTGACGAACAAACAAATCCTTCACGTCAACTTCCAGTGCAAGCACGACATTGGACAGCACGAACGTAATGAGCAGACTCTGTTCCTCACAGCACGCACACACACACACGCACGTAAAACGGGAGCATTGCACACACACTGGATGAAGAGGATTTCCTCCTAAAGGGAGAGAGAAACAGAATCAGCTGTTGGGGGGGGGGGTTGGGGAGGTGACGGCGTTGTGTCTCAACACCGAGCGAGATGGCGATGCTTTGGGGAGTCTTTTCCTCCAGCAGCGGATAAATCATGGCCCACGGCGGTGGTGGTTAAAGAGCTGAAATGTCAACATGTGCAGTGCTCGAGGCACGCGAGAGATGATTCTGTGGTGCTGCTGTCGGAGCGCGTGTTTGTGAGTGGAGACAGCTCTCGGTGTGCCGCTGCTATGCATGCCCCCCCGCCCCCCATGGAGAGTGGCTTAATTGGACTTGTCGGTGGGCATAATGGGATTACAAATGAGTTGACGCTGCATTCATTTATAAACATGAGTCAACAGCTGTTGAGGAATTAGGACAGCTCTGCCAGACTTCTATTCGCGAAAGTGAATATGGACCTAAATCATTTCGTACCTTTTTACGTTTAAGGGAATCGAAGTGAATTTGGCTTTAGCTGCTGCGACAATATAAATGCATTTCATTCATCCGGAAAAGCCTCAGTCAGTCTCAAGGTTAGTTCAATGTACGTATGTTGAACTTCTTTCACACTGTACGTCGCTAACCATGCTAAATCGGAGGTGTGGGGAAGTACAACAAACGAAACACCAAAAGCAGTTCTCAAGAAATTAGTTGCGAATCTAGATTTAAAAGTGCATGACTCGTAATATCGAAAGGAAGGGCGTTCCAGACGGCTACAGAATCGCCCGATACAATGTCGAGACAAAGGCTACTGCGAGGATGACCGCAGTCTGCGTGGTGGTTTATGCTCCTTGACCAGATGATCAAAGTGTTGCGGTCAGCGCTACGCTGCGCTACGAACCCGGCGACTCGGGGTTCGATTCCCGCTCAAGGGCCAACACCAGGGTCCACTTAGCCTCAAATGAGTACCTGGTGCGGTGTGTAAACATCGCCACTGGGGAGACAAAGGCAGTCGGGAATCGTGCTGGCCACCCACCCCCTCGTGTGCCGTGACGGCCTTCATAGGTGCTCGCTATCAGCACTTGCCCCAACAGCCTATTAAAGGTTATACTGGGGGGGTCTTTGTATGTATATCTGTATGCATGTTGAACTTCTTTCGCACAACACGTAGCCAACCGTGCAAATATATCAATGGGTCAGCTAGTTGCTTTTTTTATTATCAACTATCGTCCTTGCCCTGCGGCCCTTTCGGCAGATGTACGAGATCCTGGCACGGACGGCCTATGGCAAGCGCAAGAGGGCGGAAATTGGCATCGACCGACTGCTTAGCGAGGACGTCTACAGCGCAGCCTTCCCCCTGCACGAGGTCAGCGATGGGTGACCTCTTCTGAACCGAGGGCCGAATAGCCGAAATGATTTCCTGCTCAAGTGAGAGTTCAGGAGGTTCTCATCTCCTGTCAACAGCCCTGTTGCTTTGACGGGGGGTGAGTCTACCCGTAGGATAACCACTGTTGACTTCCCCACAAAGTGGTATTAATTTTTATCGACCCCAGAGGGATGATGGACTGAGTCAACCAACAACCAGGATTTGTGTACACTCACACACAAACACACACACTGAGATCACACTCATCACTCTCTATCAACGCAGACAGCGTTAATGTCTTAGCGCGTCACGTGCGATGTGCTGAACAATTTTAATCGACCCCAGAGGGATGATGGACTGAGTCAACCAACAACCAGGATTCGTGTACACTCACACACACACACACACTGAGATCACACTCATCACTCTCTATCAACGCAGACAGCGTTAATGTCTTAGCGCGTCACGTGCGATGTGCTGAACAATTTTAATCGACCCCAGAGGGATGATGGACTGAGTCAACCAACAACCAGGATTCGTGTACACTCACACACACACACTGAGATCACACTCATCACTCTCTATCAACGCAGACAGCGTTAATGTCTTAGCGCGTCACGTGCGATGTGCTGAACAATTTTAATCGACCCCAGAGGGATGATGGACTGAGTCAACCAACAACCAGGATTCGTGTACACTCACACACACACACACACTGAGATCACACTCGTCACTCTCTTAGCGCATCACGTGCCACGTGCTGAACAATCGTAGGGCTCGTACGGCGTGGAACGAGCTAATTTGTATTTGAATGGTTAGTAAACTTGGTAAACGCAGAAAGACGAACCAACAACCCTTTACCCGCATTGTTTACACAGCCATGGCACGGCACGGCATCCCTGACTTGTCTCCCGGTTGCTCAGGGCGTCTTCGAGAAGCCAAACCATGCCACGTCGCCCGAGCAGCTCAACCCGCGCCAGATTCTGTTCTTGTACTGGGCACGCTGGGGCTGCTGGTACAAGTACCAGCCGCTGGACCACATCCGATCCTATTTCGGCGAAAAGATCGCCATCTACTTCTCCTGGCTGGGTACGTGTGCACTTTTTAAAACGCAAACAACAATCAACAAACGCGGTAAGAATTTCCCAGCTGTCACCTGAAAACGCGATCAACCCGCACGCATGCAAATGTGAGTGGGGGTTGCCACCTGTCCTGGCTCTCTCCAGATCTCTCCCTCTTGTTGAGGCATCTTCCCATGGGACGTGTGAGTCTTCCCCGTGACATTCAGCGTCCCGGTTTTGTTGTTGTTGTTGTTGTTGGTTGTGTAATAACTCGAACTCCAAAGACTATGCGTTTACATGGAACAAAATGCATTAACCGGAACTGCGTCTCCAATATATTTTCGTCTTTCGATGTCAACAAAAATGAAAGTATTTTTTACACAATCCAGGGTACGCAATTATAGCAGCATCGACTCACAACACAAGCAAACTCCAGACCGGTTTTGAGTCGCAGTGTCTCACCAGCAGAGTCAGGCTCACCTGAAACAATGCTGGTAAACTTTCGGATGCTCCAGGCTGGGGTTAGCTTCTCTTTACAATATGGGTCCTAGCTTTTAGGCATAGTTATCCTCTGCTCCGGTATCATGAGATATTATTATTATTGTGTCCTGTTATTACTTACGCCGGAGCAGTAAAGTTGTCCATTATACGAGAGTGAAGCTAACTCGGGATTGTGTGAAAGCTGTTGCCGCTCGCCTTCTACAATTTTCCCTGCTCCCCGCTGTGCCCTGGTCCCCCCCAGCAACACATTTTTATTTTACCAGGTAAGGCCCACTGAGCTATGCAGCTCTTCTTCAGAAGCGGCCTCGCTATCACAAACGACAGCTCAACGAAGTGGCTTATCACGTGGACATTTATAGCAGCGAAATGCTCTAAATGTGTGATGTTGATTCTAAATGTGGAGGGAAAAACTGGAGGTCCCTGAGATCGAGCCACACAACCACAGGGAGAGGGACACCACAAACTCCAAATATACAGCAGCGGGCGTCAGGGTCGGGATCGAACCCACGACCTCCTGCATACCAGGCGAGGTAGTTAACATCTCCTAGACACCGTGATGATGATGATGAGAGATAGAAACGCAAACTCCAAATATACAGCAGCAGGCGTCAGGGTCGGGGATCCAATTCCTGTGCCCTCTCAGCCACGAACCCTCCCCCCAGGGCACCTCACGTGACCTTATCTCTCATATTGGGGGCAGTTACCCACAGCAAATTCATAATTCTCACAATTAGTGCCGTTACTCGCGATTATGTGTAATAGTGTCATACCTCATGTGCTTAAATACAATACAGCACATTTTAGAGTTGTATATATGTTTTTTTTATTATAATTGTCCACTGGTTGTCGGTGATCAGTGCCACGTATGCGTGTAAAATTCACCTCTTCCAGTGATGCGATGAATCGTCACGATTTAGGGTCACAATTTGATTCAGAAATCGATACATTTTTACCTCTTCCCCCACCCCCCACCCCGTCTCGTTTGTATTGATTATAATTTATTTCTGTTTCTCATACAGCTGACGTCTGCTCCAATAGCCTCCATGTAACATCAGCATTTAATCGGAATAAATTGTAGAATAATAATCGATAGTGACACGCAATTTGGTGTGCGTATCGTGAGCGTAAAACATATTTTTTTAATTGACGAATTGACGAGCCGTCACGTGCTGAGTATCAAGGAAAAGAACAAAGCGCAGTTTGACACCATTCCCGAATCAATTATAGACATGGCCACACATACAGTGGAATAGTTATTGGCCTTCATCCTATAACCTTCAGGAGACCCTGAAGGATATTGTGACAGCCTGCCAGGTTTTATCCCTTACAGCTCACTCGACGATGCACATGAGCAATGACGAAACGTTCAGCGACGCAGGGGAGGGATTTTTTGCGCGGTCATATGTGACAAAGATTTTTTTCACTTAATTTTTGTTCAACTGGTTACTTCAGTTCCACCAGAAGCTCCCACCACGTGGAGTGAAACGTTGGACATCATCCAGCCAGGAAAACACATCGGAGGGCGTAATAAAAACGAATCTATCCTCGGCCTGTCACCTGATGTTTGGCTTTAGATGTCGTGAGTGCTGGCTCACTGCCCTGACACAGCCATTAGCATTAACCCCAAACCGGGCCACCACCTGTACCATTACGAGTGTACGTTGACGTCTCGCTCGCTCGCCACTCAGTCACACTTATAGATCATTTGCTCCCTGGCGCATGCCGCAAGACCAGCAGCGAATATGTTATTTTCACGTAGCGTCATTAATATTGCCGGTTAACACTGCAGTTCTATTATATTAAAATACGACATTCAAATGTAGCACAATGACAAATGCTTTCAAGTGACATTGAAAATGTTGGGAAATGTCAAAGCGGCCGTTGTTCTTTTCATGGCCATGTTGCTGGCTTAGTTTACCGCATCAATGTTACACTCATTCGTACATGAGGTTATAAAATTACTTGAGAAGAGAAAAAAAATTGGAAACATTGTGTGTACCGGCAAATGGTTTGGGATGAAACGCATATTGAGAGCCAGTCCACCGAAGAAGAAGGAGCAATGAAATCAACTCGTGTGCGGGTGCCGGGTGCATTTATTATATATCGCAGAAGCATGAGAGATGGCGAAGAGTTTGGGAGGCCTTCATCCAGCGGTGGATTGATCATGGATGATGATAATGAAATTATGAAAGAAAATTAGTCTTTTGGTTTGTTGCTTAACAAGCTCTGCAAAGTTGAAGCCAGTTCTCGGTTGTCTTGTTTGATCGAAGCCTACTGGGAAGCATTCAACTGCAATGCTCGCAAGCAAACAGAGTAAATGGTTTCTACATGTACGTACTGTATATATATTCTCATTAAGGTCAGTAAACACACTCTTGTAGCCAATGGGAAAGGCATAAATTATTGGTGAGGGAAAAAAACGTACCCAACATATAAATGAACATATTAAAATGTGATAGAGCGCAAGGCTGCACGCAATTGATGATAAATTTAAGAGGTTTTAATGGCTGATAGTCTTTTAAATCGTGGTGTGTCTTGAATTAATTAATGCGTATGCTGCGTGTATCTGGTTAGTGCGTTGTGCATTGCCTTATTTCGGAGGCTTAATATTACGGTGCACAACGCGATTCGTAGACTAATGTAGATTTATACGCTGACGATGCACGAATGAAATGGTGCATGTAGAAATAATCACTGCTCATGCAAATTGTTTCTGAATTATTATCGTGACACAGTCGCATTTAAACGCTCAATCGATGCAAAATCTTGAAATATTTTCCCTCCTATTTACATTCAGGTCAACATGCAATGATAATTTAATTGCCATTCTGATCTTTATCAAACGCGAATCATTAAATCCGTATCAGTGATATTAAATTTAGGTAAAAGTATCGCGAATTATGCGGTACAAACACGACAGAAGTTAGTCACGACGGTGTAAGAACGAGAATCCGACGAGCTATGAAGCTCTTTCTGACAGATTCCCAGTGGCACACCTGCAATGCTGTTTGGCGGCACAAATAACACGCAGCGAACACCAAACGATAACAAAAGGGGTTCTCAGATTGAATCGCGACTTCCAGATGAACGTCAATGCACGCTCAAGTCCATACGCTTGTTTGAAACAAATGTTGATGGGAAATATTGGGTCTCTCAAAGCCAATAGGCCGATGGAATAGAAGCAGTTTTCTTTTTCTAGCGTGTGGAGAGACAATGAAATTCTGCTTATAACAGGGTGGTTAATTCCATTATTTTAAATGTCATCTGAAACGAATACGAAAAATAAATGTGAATAATGATAATAGAAAAAAATATTTAATTAAAGAATAAACAATAAAAATGTAAAATTCTGACTTAAAAAACTAAAAATGTTTTAATGCAAGTGTTATAATAAATATATATCCAGACTTTTGGCCCACCTTGGTTATGCTTTCATGTAAATTTCTCACAATCCTCACATGCCTGTGTGACAGTACTTTTCCGTGTGTTTAGTTTGTTGTCCTTCCCCCGCACCTCGGATTAGCACGGTTAGCGATGTACGGTGCGAACGAAGTTCAACACACATACCTACCGTACTGTGTTGCCCTAACCTCTGTGTGTGTGGTTCGGTATGGTAGTGTAGCGGTGAGCACAGCGCGCTATGAACCCGGCGACCCGAGTTCGATTTTCGCTCACGGCCAACACCGCCAGTGACGATTATCTGAACCGGTCCTGGGCCTCCCCTAGGTAGACCCAGCCTCAAATGTGTAAACTTCACCACTAGGGAAACAAAGGCGGCCGGGCGTGGTGCTTGCTAACCACCCACCACCCACTCCGTGGGCCAAGCCGGCCTTTATAGGTGCCACTCGCGAACAGCACTTGCCCCAACAGTCTGTTAAAGGCTACACGGGGGGTGGTGGAGGGGGATCTTTGTCTGTGTTGCTGCTTGTCGCCACCAGGCTTCTACACCGGCTGGCTGCTGCCCGCGGCCGTAGTGGGCACGCTCGTCTTCCTCACCGGCCTCATGTCCATGAGCACCAACACTCCCGCGTGAGTCCGTGGGACGGATGCTGCCCGCGCGTATCGTTACGTGCGTTGTATGCTTATGTACGTATTTTGAACTTCTTTCGCACCGAACGTAGCCGACCGTGCTAGTCGGAGGTTGTATATTTAATGCTGAACGGACACATGAAAGTTCATAATACAGGTTTTTGTGGGTTAGATCGCGTAAATAAATGTGTCGTTAAACCCGCCACCACCCGACACAGCTAATTAGTAAGGTTTGTCCCGTAAACAGAACATGCCAATTCGTTACTAGTACAGCACACAATCTGAATATGACGTTTCGCAAGTAATTACAACTAGCTTGATGAGGTGACAGCCAGATTTGATCAGATTATTGGCGAATTTCACTTTTTGAAGTCAGATGAAGCAGCGGCAGAACAAATGCCTTCAATTTGTGGGATTACATCGGACTCAGCAAAGCCTCCCGTCTGCCCTGAACCCGTCGTCCTGCGTCTCGCCGTGTAATCCCACAATCTTTAGCGAATCGCGTCCTGCAGGATATGGCGTTTGACTGTTGCTAAATCGTAATGGCACGGTGGAACTCTCTTGAACCTGCGACGTCAACATTCAAAAAGAGTGGGCGGTGATGCAGAATTTATTTGCTGGTGTCTGAGATCTGCTTGTGGCAGCTCGCGTTAGCCACCAAATTAATTCTTCTCATCCGCGGCCCAAATTTAACTCTTCATGTGCATTCTCTGTTACACCGAGATCGTTGTGATCTTCAACTGACAGTCCGCAGCCCAGAAGTGGCCGAAATACGGCTCGCCAAAAGATAAAGATTTGTGGAATGAAAGGAGAGATGAACAAGAGGTGGAGATTGAGAGATGCGCTTCTGCGGCCGTCTGGAATGCTCTTCCTTCCGATATTAGGAAGCCACTTTTCAATCTAGATTGAAAACTAATTTCTTGAGAACTGCTTTTTGTGTTCAGTTTGTTGTCCTCTGCACCTCCGATTAGCATGGTCGGCTACGTACGGTGCGAAAGAAGTTCAACATACATATATATACGAGAGAGCTGTGGGCATTAAACAACAATTAACATGATGAGAGAGATAAACAAGAGAGGAGATGAGAGACCTTCAGACAAGAGGTTATAAATGAGTGGTCACATGTACAAGCATTATGACCTCACGTCGCCATGCGAGTTAGTGTTTGTCCACGTATTGTACGACACCCCGCCGGCGCAGGCTGCTGTCACCATGTGGCCTGCCAGGAAGTATCGTTGAAGAGCCGTTTGCTGTACGCCACCGTGGCAATTCGGGGGTCTCGCGGCTGAAGTTCACGAGGCTCCGCTCAAATTGATCGGCAGCGACTTGCAGAGGCTGGGGTTGGGATGTGCCGTTCACGAGCGAGCGCCCCGAGTGTGCGCGTCACGCGCGTCATGCGCAGCAGGGGCTCTTCTGTGCTATTTTAGGAAACCGTTGGTCGCAGGTAACGGACGTTAGATCAGAGTTTTGCAGGTTTGTGGAAGTTCAGATATTTTCAGCCTATGCTTTTATATTGTTTCCCGCGGGTGGAGGAGGAGGGGGATAATTCAATTTTTCAGGAGTGTTTTTTACTCGTTTTAAGCTTGGATTTGTGTTCTTCCGAGAGAGAAAAAAGCACCGCGGTGAGATTTTCGGAACTACTTTCTCTCCGCGGGAGCCGTATTTTTGCAAAATCACTCAAATGCCCAAGGTGTCATCGCCAAGTGTCCGTACAATCCGTCCGGTTTTGTTAAAACCTCGGAACGTATCGATTGGACGCCCTTGGTGTGTCACAATGAGCACTCCACGTTGAACTTCTTACTGAAACAAAAAAAAAGCACGTTGAGCATCTTGCCAATTATAATTTTTCTCACCCTAGAATCGATTAATAATGATCATGGGAAGATTAAAGTTTAAACGTTTAGAACAGTTGTATAAAAAACTAATTTTTCCCCCATCCCCATATATGGTCACCGATTTTGATTGCACAAACTAGTCGCTGTTCCCTTCCCCATGTCCTACCATATATGCAATTTACTCCATAACCTAACTTGTAAAGATTTTTTTTCGTGCTCTGAATCAATTCTAGTTAAACATTTTCAACCTTCGCTATCAGCTAGGGTCCCAACGACCGACGTCTGCAGCGAGTTGACGAATTGTTCACGGTTTCAGGGCCGCTATTCCATTCAAGAGCATTCGTTTTTTTTTTAAACCTTGCGGTAAAATATATCAGACACTGGTGGTTGCAAGAGGTCACCTTAACCCAATTACGTACGAGTCCCCCACACTATCCAGCGCACCTAACGTGAGCTGGAGAATTGATCTAGAAAAATTGGCTGTATATGAGATTTCATCCTTGTGTGTGATTAATGTACAGCGTTATGAGATGCTATTAGCATGAATGGCGCTATATAAAATGAAAGTATTATTATTAACTACCCACCCTTCGACTAGGCAATGTGGTTACAACAGCAACTCATGGTAAGTAACGGTAAATTGTGATTTGTTTCATTTGATTTTATTTCTAACTACGTGACTTTACCGAAAGAACCAAAGAGTATGGATTCCTGCAGTCACGAAAGCTTCAAATCAAGATTGAACGGTAACTTGGTTACATTGCAGGAAATAGATCGGTGCATAAACTCACGGTGGGCTAAAGTGTGGGTGCCTTCAACTGTGGTAGAGGCAGCCAAGCTCCTAAACAGAAATGGCGAAGGTGCTCTGCCCCATCGCTAAGCAACGTGACCACCCAGCCACAGTGGGGTCGATCTGACCCGATGTCTTATTCAGTGTGAGGCTCCTCATTCTCCCGAGCGACTCGCAAAGCCTGGAACTTCCTTCATCCAGCCATCTGCACTGTCGACTCCCTGCCCAAGTTCAAGCTGTTGTGTCCCCCCCCTGCCTGTAACAGATTGCCGGTCTGTAAAATAAGCATGCACATTGTTTCTGCGCAGCAGCGTCCTGGGACGCAGTGGAATATGGATGCTATTTCAGTGTTAATTAGTCCGCATTTAGTTTTGGTCTAGTAGACAAGAACATATTGCATTTCAGTCAACCACAGACGAGTGGGAAGGCAGCCAGAACCAGCACCAATCATTGCCCAAGCTCTGTCGCCCTATATTGAGATGTTTGGCTAACTCTCTTAATGAGTGTGGGAGGAAACCAGAGTACCCAAAAAAACAACCCACGCATCGGAGGGAGGGCGACACTCAATCAACGTACAGATGATGGAAACGAATGTCCAGCCCTCCAAACCTTTTCAATTTTTTAAAATCGCCACCGCACAACATAAATCCACGTTGTTTTGTATCGCCCATACTGTGCGCAGGGCAGACATTACTCATCCCTGCCCCGCGGGGACACAGCTGCGTCCGCCTCTGACAAAACGTGCATCGCAGTCATCCCTCTCCCCTCCACCTCCCCTGCCCCCCCCCCCTACGTCCCCACCCATAGGGAGGAGATCTGCAGCAGTGGACACAAGTTCCTCATGTGCCCGCTGTGCGACGCGTGCACCGTGTGGAAGCTCTCCGACATTTGCCCCATGGCCAAGGTGCGAGGCGCGAAAAATCCCTCTCGCTAGGGCGCTAGCGGCGACCACGGCGATAGCAGCGGTCGCAGGCGTAGGGGCCGCGACGGTTCAGGTCAAGGGGCCAACACCCCGCAATTAGTTGCGCACGCCACCACTGGCGGAAGGGCCTCAGCTCCACTGCAGGGAGCTCTTTCTCTCTCTCTCTCAAGAGAGAGAAGCTGTAGCGGCTGGGTAATTGTCCTACTCTTCCACGCTGGCTAGACGTCTTTGAAAGAGGCGAGAGTACCCACGCTTGACCCTGCCACACGCGACCTGCCGATCGACCGCCGTGACGTGCGTGTGTACGTTGAACTTCTTTCGCAACCGTACGTAGCCAACCGTGCTAATGTACTAAACTATTTTTATTTTAGCAGGTAAGGAAGGCCCACCGAGCTATACAGCTCTTTGTCATAAGTGAGCTGCCCACAAATGATAGCTCAACGAAGTGGCTTATCAAGTGGAAATTTATACCAGCTAAATATTCTAAACGCGTGTCGATTCTAAATGTGGGGGTAAAACCCGGAGGACCCGCGGAAAAATCCACGCGCCGTTTCTTCAACTGCCGCGCCGCGAGGTGGAGCCGATGACCTTTGAGCCGTTAACGATTGCACCACGTGAGCATTGGCGTTAGCGTCATCACTATAACGAGACTTGATGAGACCGGACGCATTGCGTGCAATGATTTGGTCATTTAGGCATTGATTCCAGTGTGGGTATAATGAGTCAAGTAGGCAATACAAACTTTTGGATATTTTTTTTTTTGCCACTTAGTACGTAATTATTTCTTCCCAATTTAAACCGTAATGTTATTTTTTTATTTAAAGCTTTCGTGACTGCAGGGATTCATATTCTTGGTTCTTTCAGTAAAGTCACGTAGAAGGGAAGCGATAAAATAATAAAAAGATAAGACAATCAAATTTAAACTTTTTTCAAAATTTCTTGCTGTGGATTTCACACCCGATGATAATTGCTTGTGTTGCAGTCGAAACGTCGAGATAATTTGATTGTCTTATATTTTTATTATTTTATCGTTTCCCTTCTTCGTGACTTTACCGAAAGAACCAAAAATACGTAATGTTATTATTATTTTTTCTCAATAAACTAATGGCGTAAAGTGTGAGTGCTGCCACCTTAACGTGCACGTACGCCATCGGAATGGGAAAGGGTGAATTCGCCACTCAATGTAGAGAGTACAAATCGCACCTGGGAGGCTTCGCTGGCTGTGGCTGCGAGAGCCACCGTCTCGCCGCGTCTCCCCGCCTCTGCTTCACCCTCTCCCAACCCCCGTCCAGCCCATGTCCTCGTGCAATCGTGTCCAGACTCCACCTGAGAATCCCATTGCATCAGAGCCCTATGGTGCGACGCGCCTCCGATCACAGGCTCGTGACGCCAGGGGAGGCCTGCGACCAGCTCTATTGTCAATCCCGCTTCCAGGCGAGGGGAAATTATTTGACCAAACTGATCCCTGCAAGGCTGCTGAATGCAGGGAGCATCAAATATGGGAGCATGGAGCACTACGATCATATATTTGCTACACTGCCCTCTGCTCTCTGTCCTCTGCTGCCCACGATAAACCTTGCTATGTGATAACCCCAACGTTGTAATTCCCTCCCATAAGAATTCCCTCTTGGACCAAGTCCTCACAACGTTGCTCAATTCAGGAAATCTATAAACTCGTCTATTACGCATTCGGTAGTGCTGTTTGTTGCTGGTCGCTTGGCGTTTTGGGCCTTTGGGGGCCTGTGCTCAGCAACCGTCAAAAAAAGTTATATCTTAAAAAAAAAATGCGTTATTCCATACTCTTTGGTTCTTTCGGTAAAGTCACGTAGGTAGAAAAACAAGTATAACCCGTAAAAACAAAGTTTTTCACTATAAATCCTTTATATGCGTGGCGGCTAGAGTCCTCTCGTCCTCTGGCTTGAGATGGCTGCCACCTATGGGTCAGATGATTGTCTGGCAGCATTAAACAATTGGTAATTAAATATTTAAAAATAATTTCCCTAAACAGTGTAAAATTTAGGAATTTTTTTTTCACGAAAATGCATTGTCACGCACAACGAGTCTGTGTGCAAAATGTCAGCTCGATTGGATCACGGGAAGTGGGTTAAAAAACGACCGAAAGATTTGCACGGTCCTAAGCAAGCAAGCGAACTTAATATAAAGGATTTAATAAAAACGAGCCCTTTGATCGTGAATCTTCTGCCACAGCTGGGCTACCTCTTCGACCACCCCGGCACGGTCTTCTTCAGCGTCTTCATGTCCTTCTGGGCCGTCACCTTCCTCGAGTACTGGAAGAGAAAAAACGCCATCCTCGCTCACCACTGGGACTGCATGGACTTTGAAGAGGAGGAGGTACACCTCCCATGCGGTGCAAAGCCTCTGCCTAATCCTATCAGATCTTGATGTGTAGCTTGAACTTCCTCTACACCCTACGTAGCCAACCGTGCTAATTGGAGGTGGGAAGGACAACACGCTGAGCAGGCTGCTTAGTGATTGCGTGTTTAGGGAATAGAAGGTGAAGTCAACATACTGCTGACAGGTGTCAGCACATTGCCGTCAGGTGACAGGACCAGCAATGGATTCTTGAATGTTTTTTTGTTTATTTCTAGATCGCTTTTCATCACGGCGCAAAACATAACTTTTTTTAAACGGTGTTAGCAAGAAGTGATCTGGATGGCAGGGGCGTGTAAGGGGTGAGGAGTTGGTGGACACGATAGAGCGGTGTTACCGAGGGGTTACGAAAGGGGAGGGGGGGGGAAGAAATTAAGAGGGGAGGTAAGAGGAAGGGAATGGGCAGTGGAGAAGAGGCGAGGCTTTAAGAGAGGAACAGAAGGGAGGGGGGTTTTAAGGAGGGGTTGTGCCTGGACGCTGGATACAAGCCTGCAACAGCATGCTTTAGTCTGCCAGTTGGGGGTGGTGGTCGACACGTGTGAACCCCCCGACCGAGTTATTTGTGGGCGATTTTGAAGGTTGGCAAATTTTGATCATGACGCCGACAAACGATGGACGTCACGGGGGATCTTTAACGTCCACTGTGAAGCAGATTTCTCGTGTGGTATAACGAAAACTGATTTCTTTATAACTGCTTTGTGTGTTAAGTTTGTTGGCCTTCCCCCTCGCGCACCTCCGATTAGCACAGTTGGCTACATACGGTGCGAAAGAAGCTCAACACACGTAGTTGTGTACGTATTATCGTGGTTATTACTGCTGGATTAGAACTATGCGCCTCTGCAACAAGCTTTGAACTCCCAACTGCTGGGCCACGTCACCACCCGTCCCCCCCAGCTGCCTCTGAGAGCTGCCCCTTCTAGCTGCTCCTTTGCGGTGGCCTGGTGCAGCATCCATGACGGCAAATAGCATGACCCCGTGGGCCAGAGGTCGCAACCGGGTACCCGATACCCGTACCCTACCCGATACCCGTACCCTACCCGATATCCGGCTACCCGTA
Organism: Lampetra fluviatilis; assembly: GCF_964198595.1. Lineage (NCBI taxonomy): Eukaryota > Metazoa > Chordata > Hyperoartia > Petromyzontiformes > Petromyzontidae > Lampetra > Lampetra fluviatilis. Next base: position 5,271,493 of record NC_136310.1, read on the forward strand.
CCCAGCCGGGTACGGGTAGCTGTTTGCGACCCTGGTGCAGCCGGGTACGGGTACGGGTAGGCCGTGAGTCACTGGTGAGTCACCGTTTGTCACTCATTTCGGGTAGGGTACGGGTACGGGTAGGGAACGGGTACCCGTACCCGGCCGGCCGGGAACGGGTACCCATTTGCGACCCTGGTGCGGCCGGGTACGGATAAGGAATCAAAACCCGTTTGCGACCTCTGCCGTGAGCCCCCTCGCCCACCACCACCACCACCACACTGCTGGCGTTGGTGTGGCCGTGTTCCCCGACCTAGGAGAGGCCTCGGCCGGAGTTTGCAGCGATGGCGCCGAGCATGGAGCGGAATCCCATCACGGGGGTCAAGGAGCCATACTTCCCCGAGCGAGACCGCCTCTCCCGCATCATCACGGGCACCATGGTCATCATACTCATGGTCAGGGCAGCACAGCGTCCGCCTCGTGGTTTAACCCGCGTCAGAATGAGAATATTTATAGTGGGGGAATCTGATGAGCTATAAAGCTCTTTTTTACGCATGTCCAGTCGGGGCGGGTCAGAACGTTGCAACAACGAACAATACAAAAAACACGATAGGAGTGCAAAGTATAGGGAAAAGATAAACAAATCACTTAAAAATATACAAATAAAACAAAAAATGTTTTTACCAAGTAAAGCCTACTGAGGTATTCTTTCATTTTTCAGAAGCAACTTGGCTACAAATGATAGCGCAACAAAGTGGCTGATGTGTAAATTTATAGCTGTCGCCAAATAATCGAAATAACCTCAATTCATGTTTCTAAATGTGGAGGGGGGAAAAAAAACGTTTGCAACGTGAAGGCCGCCGGATTTCTGGGGGGGTGAACCAGGACCACATTGCGCTGACGGCCCGTCCCTCAGTCTTTCGGCCCCGCCCACTTGAATCTAGAGACGCCCACTCAGTTGCTAGTGCCGCCCACTTGGATCTAGAGACGCCCACTCAGTCGCTAGTGCCGCCCACTTGAATCTAGAGACGCCCACTCAGTCGCTAGTGCCGCCCACTTGAATCTAGAGACGCCCACTCAGTCACTAGTGCCGCCCACTTGAATCTAGAGACGCCCACTCAGTCGCTAGTGCCGCCCACTTGAATCTAGAGACGCCCACTCAGTCGCTAGTGCCGCCCACTTGAATCTAGAGACGCCCACTCAGTCACTAGTGCCGCCCACTTGAATCTAGAGACGCCCACTCAGTCGCTAGTGCCGCCCACTTGAATCTAGAGACGCCCACTCAGTTGCTAGTGCCGCCCACTTGGATCTAGAGACGCCCACTCAGTCGCTAGTGCCGCCCACTTGGATCTAGAGACGCCCACTCAGTCGCTAGTGCCGCCCACTTGAATCTAGAGACGCCCACTCAGTCGCTAGTGCTGCCCACTTGAATCTAGAGACGCCCACTCAGTCGCTAGTGCCGCCCACACGAGGGGAGTGGCCTCGCTCTGATGCTAGCCACGCCTACTGTTCATAGACCATGCCTACAACTCTGCCAGGCATGCCCACTAATTAGGTAGGTAGGAATTTCGATTTAAAGCTTTCGTGACTGCAGGGATTCATCTTCTTGGTTCTTTCGGTAAAGTCACGTAGAAGGGAAGTAATAAAATAATAAAATAAAACATGATAAAATAATTCTCATTTTATTATGTTTTATTTTTAAAATAATAAAAATAAAACATAATAAAATACAATTATTTTTTATTATTTTATTATTTCCCTTCTACGTGACTTTACCAAAAGAACCAAGAATATGAGGTAGGTAAGGGTCAAGCATGAGGCCAGAAACATTTTAACCCAGGAAGAAGAAAAAAAAATCTGAAATCTTTATTTCTCCAAATCGACACCGGGACATTCGTTTTGAAACCGGGACTGTCCTGGCCAATCCAGGACGATTAGTCACAATATTCAAGTTTCTATCAATATGTAGGCAGCTTAGTATTGATGTCTTAACTACGATGGTAATTTCAAGCTCACTCGTTTACTTAGCTACAACAGTCATGGACCATTATTATGCACCGTTTGTGAATTATAATGGGAGATGAAATAATAAATCATCTGCCTAACTGTTGGATATTTAACAGTTTTTATTTAAATCATAGTATAGTTGTGCTGACATACAAACCCGTCACTGACCTTTCACCGTTTTCTTTGCCTGCAGCTCTCGGTGGTGATGATTTTCTTGGTCACGGTGATTATGTATCGTGGAATCGTCAGCGTGGTCATGTACAAGACGGGAAATGCGGTGCTCATGACCCAGGTGTGTCGCATTTCCCTTCTCCATTTGACCGACCGGCAAAACGATGACGACGTCCGCGTGTGGCATTTCCAATTGGGCCGCGTGTTAAAGCCTTTCTCGTCTCGAGGTCTCGCCGCACGCCACTGCGGACAACTGCAGGAGTTGAACGAGGTCGTGGGTCGCCGGGCGGTCGCGGTTCAACTCCCGAAGGTGCCCGCAGTTGTGCGTGGCGAAAGCTTTGAGAAAGGAGACGGTCGACGCCCAACTCAACAAAACCCGCACTTGTACGACGAGCGGCTGTGACATTGTTAGGTCGATAATTGTACATCAAGTGCTGAGCTTGTGAACGTTTACAACGGAGCACAACCCCAACAGCGGCAGTTAACCCTCGATTATCCGGAGTTATGGTGGGAGGGAGGTGAGGTGAGGCTTGGCAGAAACAAAAATACAGATTATGCAAAACGTATGTTAATCAGGATATAGAGTGTATTTATTTTTCACCAGCGTATGATGGGGATAAACACATAGAATGCGTCGTGTTATTTTTGTTATCACCGGTTTACTTGGTGACGTGGGGGCAGTCTTGCAGGAACTGTGTCACCGACCCTCGACGAGTGAGGAGTAGCTCGTGATTAAACCGGTGCCCACGTAGAAGTTGTTCGTTGGTTTCTTGCAGCGTAAATCAAATGTTAAATCTTGACTTAAAGCTTTCGTGATCGCAGGAATTCATATTCTTTGGGTCTTTCGGTAAAATCACATAGATAGGTTAAAAGAAAATAACAAAAAATAACAATAAAACTACGAGGTTGCGATCACAACACAGGTGATGGTCATCAGGATCGCTTGTGTTGTGATCGAAGCGTCGTAATGTCTCTAGATTTGAAGTTTTCGTGACTGCAAGGGTCCATACTCTTTAGTTTTTTCGGTAAAGTCACGTAGGTAAAATATTTAATAAAAAGAAATTAAATCACGACGTTTCGAAGGCAACGCAAGCTTCCGTCTTCAGGTGGCACCGTCACAGCAAAATTACTGTATCAAGTGGGGGCAGTAATTTTGCTGTGACGATGCCACCTGTCTCATGTCTATGTCTACAACAAATATTCCTGAAGTCCCATGACTGACTGACCCACTGACGAATGAAGTTTTACTTTGGCTTAAGGATCCGTTTATATTTTATAAGTAATGGAAAGTGCACATTACTGATGTGTTTTTTTTGCAGGCAGCGAACATCGCCAACATCAGCAGCTCGATGGTGAACCTGATCCTCATCCTGGTGATGGGCCAAGTTTACTCGTCTCTCGCCGAGCAGCTCACCAAGTGGGGTACGTTCGCGCCAGCGGTCGGGACACCCTCTCCTTTAACCGGGGGGCTGAATGGAACGCTGAATTACCGTTGGCGGGCAGCCACACGTTATCAAAGTAACGAGTGGCAATCTAGTGTAATAAAGGTCGTTGAGGCGACTTCTGGAATCCGGTCTGTTATTCACTTTGCATTACAGCTTTCCTTCACGCTGCTGACAGGCAGCGTGAGAGGGATAGAGAGAGAGACGCGCCGCCACGTGGCAACCTGGAGCCCCGCTCACGCGTGGCCCCCTCCTCCGTTCGTTCCCCTTCTGACCACGTGTCGTTCGTTTCCACACCTATTCAATACCCGGGTCACGTAGTATGTTTCCACTAATCCTGGTTAGCCTCCATGGAATATTCCAGACTCCCTCGTAGGCTCCCGGGACCACGCCCCCGACTCATCTCCCCATTGGCTGTGGCCAAAGCCAGCAGAACCAATCCTCTACTTACAGCTGTCACCTTTCCATTACGTCAGGGCCACGCCCCTAGGCTTCCCCCCATTAGCTATAGACCAGGACCGGCAGAGCCAATCATCATGACGAGTTGTGATACGTCGGTGAGCCGGATATATCCTCACATTACATCGGTACGCCGTTTGAGAGACGAGCATCACACGCCTCCTGCGCCCTTCTCTACCCTCACTGTGTTAGTTATTTTTCCCCTCATCCTTCCCTCCCCATGTAAACTTTCATTGTTTTCCCACTTGCGGTCCACACTTTCTCACAGAGTTTCTGTCCCTGACAGCGAGTTAACATGTTGCCACCGGGCCGCGGTGTTGAAATGTTAACTACCTCGCCTGGTATACAGGAGGTCGTGGGTTCGATTCCGACCCTGATGACGCCTGCTGAATATTTGGAGTTTGTGGTATCTCTCTCTTCTGTAGTCACGTGGATTTTTATCTGGGTCCTCCGGTTTTTTCCCTCCACATTTAGAATCAACACGCGTTTAGAGTATTTTTGCTACTATAAGTTTCCACATCAAAAGCCCCTTCGTTGAGCTATCATTTGTGGCCAGGTCGCTTCTGCAAAAGAGCTCAGTGGGCCTTACCTGGTAAAGTTAAGTGTATTTTTAAAGTTTATTGTGACCGGTGCTTTGTACTGGGCTCCTGTTTAGTCACAAGAAAAACAAAAACACAAATTGAACGTTGTCATTAACCGTCATACGTTCTCTAATCCGAGTGTCCCTCTGCCTGCCCACCAGAAATGCACCGAACACAGACGCAGTACGAGGATGCCTTCACCTTCAAGGTTTTCGTCTTCCAATTCGTCAACTTTTACTCCTCTCCGTTCTATGTGGCCTTCTTCAAGGGCCGGTACGTGGAACCGTGCAACAGCGTCCCACCGCTCATCGTGGCTAGCACCTCCTGATTAGCGTGGGTGGGGATACGTACCGGTGCGAAGGAAGTTCATCATACTTACTGTGTAGCGTCCTTGTGTCCAGCGATGTAAATCCGCCATACCCACTTCTCTGAAACCGTTTCAACACGAGCGCTCGCTCGTTGGGATAACGGCCGTGGTGCAAACGTGTGGCACATTGGACTTCCAATCCAGAAGTTCGCCGGTTCGATTCGACCTCTTGGCTTGGCGGTTGAAACAATTGGCGCAAGTTTCTTCAGTTAACCCACCATTGTTGAACCAGCAGTGTACAGAAAATAGGTGCCACTGTAGTTAGTTGATCGGTATTTTGCACGTGGTGAGGTAAAGTGTGGGTACCCCCACCTATTCCAAGACGTCTGGCCAGCGTGGTAGTGTAGGCCAAACTACTTATATCTCAGTGTTCTTCATTGCAAGGCCCGCGGGCCACTGACGGCCGTGGTGACCTTCAGTGCGGCCCCTGACTTGCGGCCCCCGACAGTACACAAATGTGAAAACATCCCATCATCATCGTGCTGTCAAACCCATTGGTTTCAAATATGTGGCAGCCCTCACACGCTGATGTCTTATCGGCTCCCCACTGAAAATGAGTGAAGAACACTGCTCTAGATGGTCTGTCTAGAGCTCCTTCTAGTAGAGGTCCTTCTGCCAGCAGTGGAGTGAGTGAGCAATTGCAGGGCTGCACCTTTGCCTTTAGACATTTGTTGTGAAAAGGAACAATAATGAAATGCATTTTCTTGCCAGCCAAGGCCAAGTCAAAGTGACTCCCCACAAAATGTGCAATAGGCCAGTACTCATCTTGTCGCACTGAGCCAAGTGTGGACATTCAACATTGCCTTGGCAAAGGCTCATCCCTGCAGAGGACGACTGCTGTACAGGAGTTCCAGATGGAGACTTTGTCACTTGATATCCGACCAGTAGCACAGTTGTCATCATAATTGTGGAAAGGTTAAAATTAATACATTTCAAATGATCACACGCGTAGACAATTCTGCTTTTTAGATAGATTTTTCCGCGCCGGTTGACCAAATGTAAAGTATTGAGATGACGGGCTTAAGTATTGTGTTGTCACTGGTCAGGGCACGTGCACAAACCATCAAACGCATCACCGACAAGTGCGCCATCCACGCACACCCTGACGTTATCGCTGCAATCCATGCCGCTTCTACTGCTGCCTTGGATTGGTTGAAGGACCTTAACATTTAACTATGACATCGTCAATACAAACTGTTGATTCGCCCTCCCCCACCCACGTGACATACAAAAGAAGAAGAAGTGCAACCGGTGGCTGGGCCTCGTGTTAAATGAATACTTGTTCAACTTTTCTTAATTGTTCCGATGATGGTGACATGTGGCCCTTGCACAGGTTTGTGGGTTACCCTGGCCACTACAAGAAGCTGCTGGGCACCAGGAATGAGGACGTACGTTCCTTGCACCTCTCTGTTCGGCCGCTCACGAAAACAACAACTCATCACGCTCGTCAACAAACACTGCCGGGTGGTGGCTACGCACACCTGTAATCGGCACCGAATCAGAATCAGAGTGTTTATTTAGACTGGAGGAATCCGATGAGCTATGAAACTCTTTTCATGGATTGTCCAGCACTGGTGGAGGCGAGGATTGGTGAATCGCACAAATGTTACGAAATTCCCTGCGCCTGGATGTTGAGGTGCCATACCCTGGCTCGCCAGAAGGCGGTACACCAATGATGTGGACTCTACCTGTTTCCATAATAGATGGGGTTTTTTGGGCTAGATCCCGTAAATATATAAATGTGTCATTAAAACCCGCCACCACCCGACACAGCTAATTAGTAAGGATTGTCATGTAAACAGAACGTGGCCAATTCGTCACTAGTACAGCACACCGGTGTGTTGGAGAGCCAAGCCACAACATTTACAATCTGTTTCGTCTGCATGGGATAGTGTTTCCTCCTCATACACGTGGCTTTCCTCTGGGTTCTCTGGTTTTCTTAATTGACTGATAACACCTTCATATATGGAGGACCACAGAGCTTAGGGGGAAGGGAATTTGCCGCCGACTGCTCGTCTGTGATTCCTCGTGTCTCCGAGTCGTTCCCGCTTTTCCAAAGTGAGAAAATACTGTGCATGTTACAACTTCAAATTGTTATTATTATTAACAACGGCGGGCCGATGTTGGCCACTGACAGGAGTACTGAGTACCTGAGGAAAGCTCGCGAGTCGTGAATACGAAGGAAAACCCGAGTACGCAATTTGTGTAATTGTAAATCCAGCCGCTGGCTTCCAGGCACAATGGGCGAATCCCGCTTGTGCCCTCAGAGAATGCTCAAAGAGGACATGAGTTCACACAGAAGCCAGAGTTCCCGAGGAGAGCCCAGTGTAAGCACAGAGTGGTGCGTTTGATGTTCTCCCGTTACCGCGTGGCGTGTGGACACGCGTGTGCCCGTCGTCTGTGCCGCCGCAGTGCGGGCCTGGAGGATGCCTCATTGAGCTGGCGCAGCAGCTCATCATCATTATGGTGGGGAAGCAGGTGATCAACAATATCCAGGAGTTCGTATTCCCGTGAGTAGCGCATTCCCGCCCCGTCCCCGGCTACCGGCTTAGCCGGCTCGAGATTGCGATCCCCGTCGTTGGCTAAGTGCATCCGTTACCCTCGCCCTCCGTTTGTATCGTTTTCTCACATGTCCCCCCTCGTTGTCCAAACGGTTTTGTCCCCGCTCCATTAGCCTAACGCTAAAACAGATAATTTTGTCCTGGCGCGGCACCATTAAACAATGGTGCAAGTTCCTTATGGAAGCACCCAAACCACCTTTGTCCACCCGGCAGCGTAAATGGGTCAGTGAGCCACCTCTTCAATGTTCCGCGTGCGAGGTCCGCAGTCGCTCCACTGAGCCACGCGAAGACGCATGGATATAATAATAATCATGACCATGACTAGCCGTCGCTGAGTCAGTCACCGTCGATCATACGCGACGGCCAACAGCAGCGCAAGTGGGGGCACCTCAGTTAGTCGATTGGCAGATTGCGCGTGGCGGGGTAAAGTGCGGGTGCTCCCACGTCTGCCAAACGTCTGTCCAGCGTGGAAGATTGTCCCAACATAGCCTCTAGTAACACCTTCTAGTGGGGCTGCCGAGACTATCCTGCAGTGGAGTCCCTTCCGTCAGCAGTGGTGTAAGCAACTGATTGCATGGCTGCTTCTCTACCTTATCCCTTTTATGTCATTTTCATATAATCTGCGTAGTTATTCTATTTTCGATTTTCGCACGTGTGGTACGATGCATGTGTGTCGAACTTCTTTCGCACCGTACGTAGCCGAACGCGCTAATCGGACGAGGTGCGGGGTGAGGGGAGCGGAAGGACAACAAACTTAAACACAACAAACCTATATTATGAATAATATTGGTCGCGAAAGCCTACGTGTTAAATTGACAACAAAGCAGTTCTAAAAGAAATCAGTTGTTTGGCTCGCGCGCCCCCCGCGTCCCTGCCGCAGGAAGATCAAGGCGTGGCTGCAGAAGCGCAAGCTGGCCGCGCTGCGTGGCTCGCACGTGGCGCCGGAGTCAAGCCGCTGGGAGGAGGACTACGAACTCATCCCGTGCGAGGGCCTCTTTGAGGAGTACCTCGAGATGGGTGAGCCGCCGGCGATCGCGGCTCCACTCTCACCGCTACCCGCCACCTCCTCCAGTCCGAACTATCCCACGCCCCCGACCGCTTTCCCGATATCGTCAGACCATCTTGACTTAAAGCTTTCGTGACTGCAGGAATTAATATTCGTTGAGTCTTTCAGTAAAGCCACGTATATAGAAAAAATAATTTAAAAAAATAGGGTTTTTTTCACCTGATGACGATTGCTTGCGTTGTGATCGAAACGTCGTGATATTTGTTTGATTTTTTTCTATCTACGTGGCTTTACCGAAAGACCGAAAGAATATTGTTAGACCAGTAGCGTAACTTACCGTGTGGGGAGAGGGGGTGCCTTGCCCCCCCCCCGCCCCCAATTGGTGGCCAACACTACGAGTTGGGGGCCCTCCAAGACAACAACGCTTTCAACATTGTGAAACAACAAACATTTATTTAAAAAGCGGTTCAAATTTATCTTCGTGAAAATGTATTTCCTTTACGTTCCCACGTTTTATTTCTATTTCATCGGAGCGGTAAGGGGATATTGCAAAAAAGCTACGACGGAGCTGTAGTGGCTGCATTTTAGCGAAGACGGAGCGGCCCCACAGCGTGAAATGTTCGAGGCCGTGAACGTGATGATGTGATTGGTAGGCAAGATGAGCCGCGATATACAAAAGCCGAGGTGCAATCGTGCGAGACCGATGAAACATTGACTGATTGCCGCACACCGCTGAGCCGATAATGTAGCGACCACGCCACTGTGTCAGACCGTGGGAGCTCAACGCGGAGTTGAGTCGGGATAGCGGTGGTAGATGCAGGGGGGGAAATGGGTGGCGATTTTGGCGATCACTCCTCACTCACCCTTTGAGACCACGAAAATTCATATTTTATTGATGTTTAGAATTTTTCCTTTTAAGGCAGTGTTTTTTGACCAAAGTGTTAAAATGTTTATAACTTTATATATATTTGTGCTTGCGCATCGCTGGCAACGCAGCATCGCCGTAACAATGTCTTTAATAATTCATGGGGATGCAGTGTATTGTGGAACACTAAAGCTTGGCAGATGAAACAAGTTTTGCATTTTTATTGGCACCCACTGTGACAGTTGGGGACCCCCTGTAATCACTCGACTATAACATTTCAGAGTTGTTTTTTTGAGCGTTGATTTGTGATGTGCCTTGACATGCCAGAGGGCCCGAAGCACATGGGAAGCAGCAAGGTCAGCACTGCCCGAGATGGTGGTTTTAAGCCCGAGGTCACGTCCGATATTAAACAGGCTTTGTTCTGGCGTGAGTTGGAAGCACTGCCAGGCCGGTTAACCAATGACATGAAATTGGGAAAAATGTGCTTTCATATATTTTGATCCTACACAGGCCCAGAGAGCATTATCAGCAAATACAAACACAAAGATCCCCCGTACAGGCTTCAAAGGCTAATGGGGCATGTTCTGTTAGCGAAAAACCAAGAATGGCACACGAGGGCGTGCGTGGCCAGCACCACGCCCGTCCGCCTTTGTCTCCCCATTGGTGATGCTTACACCTCACTAGGTACTCATTTGAGGCTGAGTCGACCTAGAGGAGGCCCAGGACCGGTTCGGATAATCGTCACTGATTATTGGCCGTGATCGGGAATCGAACTCGGGCGGCTGGGTTCGTAGTGCAGCGCGCTGGCTGCTACACACACACACGTGCGTGCGCGCGTGCAGAATTGGACCTCTTCTTTACGGTGTAGAGCTTGCTGGAAAGTCATTTCAAACAACTCGTGGGGAAGTCTGTTGACAGCGAACGACTTGCGATGCCCTTGCACACACCCCTGTCGCACGCCTAGCCATTAAATAGTTTCATACAGCGTTTTACATCACATACCAATGACCAGTTTTACTGCCAGTGTAGTTGGTACCATTTTTTTACATTTAATATATTTGGCGCATTGACTGGCCCCTGCCAGGGCCTATTGTGAGGACAAACACTGACCATAGGGCTCTGTCGTGTATTCATGGTAAGTACATGACAGCATAGTGTTACAGGAGCGACAGTTACAACATATCGAGCAATATAGCCACCATTGTTGCATTACTGACCTTTTGTAGATGAAAGACTTGTCGTGTCAGTGTCGAACCCCACCTCATGCAACTCCTGAACCCTGTCGACCCACTTGTGTGGGATTGTTGAGGCGAACTGGCTAACTTTCTTACCCATCGCCACATAAATAACCTATTGTTGTAACATCTTTCTCGCTGGTTCAGCAGTTCCACTGCTGGATTATATGTTTTTTACGCCTGAGGACGACCGCTTGTGTTGCGATCGAAACGTCGTGACATATTATTTTTGTTTTATTTTTCTACCTACGTGAATTTACCGAAAGAACCAAAGAATATGGATTCCTGCAGTCACGAAATCTTCAAATCAAGATTGGTTGGTAATCTTCAAAGGAGGGCAGGCAGCGTGCAGCCTACAGACCATTTACAACGTTACTTCAGCTAAAACAAAAACTCAACAACATCCACCAATAACACTGTGCCCCTAAAATAACGAAAAAAGTATTTTTATAAAAAAAGATTGGTGCCGTTTTGGGTAATGACCTTCTTCATGGCACACCACTGCCGGTGCCATAGGCAGAGTTAATAATGTTTGCAGACTGCACTTAACACCATGGAGCCTGATGAAAGTTACATTTTAAACGTTTTCTAATAACCAGGTTTTTTTAAATAGGCATATCAATATTGACCTAATCGTAGCTTTTGAGTAGCAGACAAACCCTTCAATAATAAAAAAATATATTACTACGAAATAAACTACATTTATATTAAGAGCAAATTTATTAAATGTTGCTGGAACATTGCATTGTGGGAGGACGAGGTACAATCCACCTAGCAGGGCATTCCTGGTCCCAATCGCCATTGCAAAAGGAATGTAACTGTCCTGTATTTCTGAGGCAGAAAAGTCTGAGAAACGTGTAGAGAACAACCACGAAACATAATATTACTAAAAGGCCTCAAGTGTATTCGGAAATTAGGGCAGTTAAAATCATTTCATTGAAATCGTGATTGGGCCCAGGAACACATTATTAGGTGGATTGTGCCTCATCCTCCCGTAACGCAATGTGCCATCAACATTTTTCCATATTTTTTATATTATTTACATTGTTTATCTCGTGATACTTTACAATTATTTGAAGGTTTGTCCAAAATATCAACAATATATTTTTTATTTCTTAAAAAATTGCAGTGATTTTGACAAGTGTGTTGAATTTGTTGATGTTAATTGTCCTTATGCACCACTGCCATAGCAGCAGCAGCATTACCAAACAATTTGTTTAAAGTCCGCGTAGCACTGACCATTTTGGGTTGCCACTCATCAACAACAATAACAACCGCCATTTGCCACTAAGTGGCGGTGACTTCTCCATTGCGCTTGTGCCAGGCCCAGAGGTGCACTTTAAAACCACGTGAAGTGTCGAAAACTAGCTGGCAGGAGGTCACGGGTCAGACCCAGGTGCCATGGGTTGCCTGACTCAGATATCTGGCCACTCACCACCACCACCACCGTCTCGACCGATCTGGAGTTTGCGTGTTCTCCCCGTGATCGCGTGGATTTTTCTCCATGTCCTCCGGTTTTTCCCTCCACATGTAGAAGCATTTGTTTTAGAGTATTTAGCCGCGATAAATTTCCACGCGATAAGCAACTTCGTTGAGCTATCATTTGTGGCCAGGTCACTTCTCAAAAAGAGATATAGAGCTAAGTAGGTCTTACCTAGTAAAATAAAAAATAAATTATAGTTATAGGTTTTTTTTATATATGTAAAGGAGAGCCGACACAAGGTTGCAGGGGGTTCGTCTTTTAATCCTTCTTTCCCATCCACACCTGTCCCCAGCCGTCCCAATCTCGTTCCCGCCAAAGGCCCCTTCTTCCCACCCGTTCTTTCCTTATATCTCCTCGATTATCCCTCCCACTAACCCTCCTATTGGTGGGGATCCTTCCCCTGACACCCCTACATATATATAGAGCCATCTCCGTCTCGTGTCCCTCCCGGCCCAGTGCTGCAGTTTGGCTTCATCACGATCTTCGTGGCGGCGTTCCCCCTCGCGCCGCTCTTCGCGCTGCTCAACAACTGGGTCGAGCTGCGTCTGGACGCCCAGAAGTTTGTGTGCGAGTACCGGCGCCCGGTGGCCGAGAGGGCTCAGGACATCGGGGTCTGGTTCAACATCCTCGACGCCCTCGTGAACATCTCCGTCATCATCAACGTGAGTCGGTGTTCCCGGATCACTAGGCTCATGTGTGTGTATGTATGTTGAACTTCTTTCGCACCGTACGTAGCCAAAAGCGCCAATCGTAGGTGCGACATCGTAGCTCGCGATGCAATATGGTACGATGGCAAAGTTCACGGTATGAAGATTGTCACGAGATTATTTTACCGCAACTTTGGTACTGTTATTTTCACACCTTTATTGTCCATTGGCATTGGAGATGTCCATTGGCACTGGGGATACCATGGGTACAATTGAAGTAGCGACCATAAATCCGTGTAATTGGAAATCCAGCTGCTGGTTTCCAGGCACAATGGGTGAATTCTGCTCCTGCCCTCAGGGAATGCTCAAAGACGACTCAAAGGATCACACAGAGATCCATAGGCTCACACAGAGGCACTTAAACCAATACAGATACCAATAGGCTCAGACTGAGGCCTATAAACTAACACAGAGACCCATAGTCTCACAGTGGACACGACACGAACTCACGATTCATCCCACTATTGCCGTGCGCCATAGTGGCATTTGGGCGATTATTTTTATTTTCCATTTGAGAAGGCGACAGCGCCTGCCGTCGCCATGCAGGCCCAATGCATGTGACACATTACGCACTCTCGCTTGGCCACAACTGACAACCTGCCGTGTGTCGCGCAGGCTTTCCTCATCGCGTTCACGTCCAACTTCTTGCCAAAGCTGCTCTACCAGTACACGTACGACAGGAACCTGCGAGGGTACATCAACTTCACGCTGTCGTACGCTCCCGACGACTACGTTGTCAACAACTACACACACTGCAGGTGATGCCCGGGCCCTTGCAGCTTCCAGCAGCTGCGTGGTCAACGTCACCGCTGGGAGCGAATTGGAAGCCGAGCTGGAATGCTCGCCCATGAGATGTTGGGATCTCTGAGTCTGTAGACTTAAAAAAAAGAGACTTGCCCCTCCCCCCCCCCCCCTTGATCAAACAGAACGCGTCGGGTATGTAGGCCTGGAAGATATCCACGTATGATTTTTTTTGTCACCCAGCGTTCTGTTACGGGCCTATGTTCCTGTGTGCAACAAACATCTAATCAAGATAAAGATGTCACTCACCACTGATGTTCGCCACGATCGGGAATTAAAACTAAGCTAAACTATTTTCATTTTACCAGGTAAGGCCCACCGAGCTATACATCTCCTTTTCAGAAACGACCTGGCCACGCATAATAGCGCAACGAAGTGGCTTATCACGTGGAAATGTATAGCAGTCAAATCCTCTAAACGAATGTTGATTCTAAACGTGAATGGAAAAACCGTAGAACCCAGAGAAAAATACACACGACCACGGGGAGAACATGCGAACCCCAAATATACAGGCATCAGTGTCGGGATCAAACCCACGACCTCCTGTATACCAGGCAAGGTAGTTAACATCTCAAGTCAGTGGTGTCGTACAGCACTGCACTAACCGCGACTTAACGTTTTGTATGGCTCTATATATAAAGGTGAAGTGATGGTGCTGGCCGTGTGCTGTGTGCTGTTTAAGGTACAAGGACTATCGAGACCAGGATGGAAAGCACACCCTCTTTTACTGGAAGCTGCTCGCCATACGCCTGGGGTTCATCATCGCGTTTGAGGTATAGCGTCTCCTTCACACCACTGATCGCGACGCTAATCCGACGTGGATTTTTTTGTCGACATGGCGAAACTCCTCCTGTGCTTCTACCTATCGTCCGTTCCGCCTGTTATCCCCGTACCCGAATCGATCCGCAACAGCAAGTGTTCCTCATATTCTCACAATTACCATTTATGGGATAATTGCAGTGACTCGTCAATGGTGACAGCTTGATCCTATTACATGTATTCATCAACCTGCTTTACTATGCACATGAAAGGGGTCACTGATGCAGACAAACACGCGTAATAGGCTTTGTTGCGAGTGCTCCCTCCCCAGTGCCGGATTAAGCTAGTGCGAGGCCTGCAACATATGTTATAAAGGGACACTAAATTAAAAAAAAAACACATAAATATTAAATAAATATTTTTTTACGTGCATAGTAAAGTAATCGTATTTTTAGCATTTGCTATACAGCCAGATAATACGACAAATCGTTCACCTTAAACACCCAGTCGTTCATAAAAGTTGAAGGCAGTATAGTACTATAGTAATAGAGCAAGTGCAGAATCACTTAACCGAAATTGATAGCTTGAAAGCGTTTAGCGCGGGGCCCGTAGCATATGCTACTTTTGCTACTAGGATAATCCGGCACTGCTCCTCCCACATCAAAATGGATGCAGAATTTCACTGTGAACTATCGTCAAAATACGCAACGTTATACGAGCATGAGTGGTACCAACAACTGACGTAGCTACTCAACTGGTCAATAAATAAAATAATGAAAAAACAAATGCATTGCAGTCAACGAGTATGACATATAATAGCCACGCTAGCCACGCCATTAATCACTTTTTGCAAAGCATTAATTTAATAGACAATAGCTATCTACGCCCAACGATTGAATTTGGAATTTCATAAATATTTTGCCCGGAAGTAAAATATTTGTAACAAAAAAAATGAAATGACTAACAATCATCATGACTCCGTCTTAAACGAGTAGCTGGTATGATGTATGAACATCTTCACTGGGGAAATAAAGGCGTTCGGGTGTGGTGCTTGCCACCCACCCAATCGTGTGCCATGCGGGCCTTCATAGGTGCTCGCTAACAGCACTTGCCCCAAAAAGTCTGTTAAGGCTCTCCGGGGGGATCTTTGTCTTTGTCAAGCATGTAGTGTTCTTCATCTCCCGCATGATCGACTGGCTGGTGCCCGATGTTCCCGAGTCTCTGGAGATCAAGATGAAGAGGGAGCGTTACCTTGCCAAGCAGGCCCTGGCCGACAATCAGGAAAAACTTCTGGTGGTAGGCCTCGTTAATGAATCTCCCACACACGCATCTCATTACACTTATTTCCCTGCGGCAATGGAGCAACAAAGAGGATTAATTTCTGCACGCGAATGCGGTCGTACAAAAGGAGAAGTGACGTTGAGAGCGTGAGACTTAACAGATAAATCCATTGATCAATGAATAACATCCTTGTGATTTTTTTTCCCAGGGGAGTTGATGATTCTAACCACACTAGCTCAGCCATCACGAATTACTTAATGGATCAGGACCCAGATGACAACCAATGAAACGGCCGGACGGTGCGTGATGTTTAAATTCGTTTTTATCAAGGTCACATGAGAGGAAGGCGGCGAGATAAAACAAAACATGTTATGGCATCCGGCACAAAAGGAATCTAAACTTTTAGTTTTACAAGTGGACATCACGATGGTGTTATAGATCATTCTCCGCGTGCCTGAATGCCTAATGCACCAAGAGGCAGGGCAGCAATCATTAGCCTTCTGGGAAATCCTCTGCATTCATGAATCATTCCCCTGATCCGTACGAGGACTCAAAAAAAAGTGCCGTGCAGTGAATAACTTTTATTATCATCTTTTTTGCTACCCAGATTGATGTATCGGCATCCTGTCATTATACAAAATAACCATTCGGATCTCTCGTAGAAAATCGAGAAACACACCCCCGGGTTTTAGATAACGGCCAGTGGAGGTGGATGTTAAAGAACTACTTCTGAGATGCTTTCCTAGTCACTTCTGGTCCACAGGGGGCAGTACTTCCCCCATCCACACCAGAGGTCGCAAACGGGTACCCAATACCCGTACCCTACCCGATACCCGGCTACCCGGCCGGGTACGGGTACGGGTACCCGTTTGCGACCCTGGTGCGGCCGGGTACGGGTAGACCGTGAGTCACTGGTGAGTAACTGTTTGTCACTCATTTCCCAACGTCTTGTCTCTTCTCACAATTCAAGTTCCTAGAATCAACCCACCCGCGCCTGCAACGTGGCTTCATCCCAGAGGTCGCAATCAGGTACCCGATAACCGTACCCTACCCATACCCGGCCGGGAACGGGTAGGGTACGGGTACGGCCGAGTACGGCTACCCGTGTGCGACCCTGGTGCGGCCGGGTACGGGTACGGGTAAGGAATCAAAACCCGTTTGCGACCTCTGACCCACACTGGTGACTGGGCTGAGACCATCCATTCCTGTACATGCGGTCCTCGACTTACGAACGAGCTCTATTCCTGTCCCGTTCGTAAGTCGAGTTGTTCGTAAATCAAGGACTGCCTGTGCTGAAGAACCCGGTTTATGCACAGACGGCCATCAGTGTTCCAGCAGTGGCCAAGGCGTGGGTCGCGATCCACCCGTGTGTCGCTAAGGAATGTTGGTTGATCTCAGGACAAATCGGAACAAACCCTAACAAAAGCAGCCAACAACCTCTCGTTACGGCTGACGGTCAATAAAAATCCCTGATATTTCATGAATTCAAAATGTAACAGCGTCTACCGCTAGATGGCGATAAGTATCGTATAGACCTGTAGCAAATATGATAACAGTAAAATGTTGAGCCACCCCTCCATATTATTATTTCAAAAACGCAGCCTCCGAATTCAAAGTGGTCCACACGTGCTACACTGCGGCAGGGCAGCAGAAAAGCCGTGCTTTGTAGAAAAAACGTAAAAATCTCCCCTTGCCCACTCCACTCCTTCCCATCCTTCCCCTAGCCTCTCGTGATCCCGAAGTACACGTTACCCCTCTATCGGTGTCACTCATTCCTCAATCCTTGTCCGCCACTGGCAACTACGTCGTTCCATTTCGATTTAAAGCTTTCGTGACTGCAGGGATTCATCTTCTTGGTTCTTTCGGTAAAGTCACGTAGAAGGGAAGTAATAAAATAATAAAAATAAAACATAATAAAATAATTCTCACGACGTTTCGGCCACAACGCAAGCAGCCGTCCTCAGGTGAAAACCAGGTCTGTCGGGGAGACAGCGCCTGAATGAAACAGCACACGAGCTTGGAGCATTTGCGTCATCGTTTTCTAAGCTACGTCCAAGCGCCTCGAGTGAAGGCGCTCTGTTTGGCCGTGTGGAGGGTTACGACACATTTATAAATAACGCGATCTAACCCAAAAACCTTTACGAGGAATTATTATGAATTTAAAATAGATGAAGTCGCATAAATAAAGTTGGTTTCCCACATAAAAAAAAAATGCTTGGGCATTACAGGGTTAAAATTCGGCTAGTTGTTGGCCATAGCTTTGTGGTGTGTCGCCGGAGCCTATTGACAGGGCCACCGGAATGGATCTCAGTGCTTCGTGTCTTGCCCTCCCCTGCTGCATTCAAACCCAGGGTCTCAGCAGTACCGGCTCAGTGCTCTGACCACTGAGCTGCCACCCCCCCCAACCACCACCGCACTGAATAACTTACAGCGGAGTGCTGGAAACCCGATACGCCAGTGGCATTTCCACCGTGCTTTCGGGCAATGCAATGATAGTCTTCGTGTCTGTAATTTCCTACAGCTGCCTGTACGGAACGGATGTCTTGCATTTTGAGTTGGGGGGCAGAGGTGGGGGGGGCTGAGAGCCAGGGAGTGGGGCCCCGGAGCAGGGCCGAGGAGACACCGCAGATGCGAAACTATTTTGAAATAGTTTAATAGTTTAAAGTAGCAAAAACAATCCACGCGACCAAGGGTTGAACATGCAAACTCCAAATGTACAGGTTAATAATGACTGCTATATAGTATAGGTGGAAAGCAACGCAAGCTGCATGGAGTTATGCGAGTTCTCTCAGCTCCAGATACAAGCTTCCCATGACACTGGTTTTTTATACTCGTAGATGAATACGTGAGTTCGGGTTCACGGGGAAGCGAGACCACTTGCTGACACGTTAGGAGGAATGGATTCTTGAGTTGAATCAAACCTGAATCGTGCCACTCGTGAGCTCCAAAAAACCGGGACATATCGTGGGATGAAGGGTATCTCTTAAGAGGCCGTCCATAAATGACGTCACGCACCTAAGGGGGGGGGGGTCAGACATTTGTGACGATGTGTGACGAGGGGGGGGGGGGTTTGAGAAATGTGACGTCACATCAAAATGCGCAACTTGAAATGAATATAGACAACACGTTCTACTTAATTAAATAGACTTTTCTATGTTTTTCCCTACAACATCAGAGTGCAGCACCACATGAAATACGCACTACAATGACAATAATTTAAAGCGATTTGAAGCATAATATATTTTGGGGGGGCAGAGCTTTATGACGTCATATTTGAGAGGGGGGGGGTCTGACTTTTTGTGATGCCGTGTGACGAGGGGGAGGGGGGGTCAAATACGAGGGGGTGAACTTCATGTCAATGCATCGTCTCGAGCCGGTCTATTATTGCGCGACTGCCAATGTGCCGGGAGAACTTGTGAGATATCCCAGGGTAGCTACGAAAGAGGATGATCCTGGGGAAACCAGGACAAGGCGGGTAACTTTCGGTCAGATCGGTGGACGAGAGAATTGTTAATCCCGCCCGAGTGTCCAGGTGCCTAGTAACACGAAAACATTGTGCTGTGTTGTGTCGTCGTTAGGCAATTAACATTTTTATATTTTTTCTTGCCTCGCTCTTCTCTCTCTCTCTTGCAGCATGGCCTTCTCCACCCAGCTGCATGAGCGAGTGGAACGAAGCTAATCAAAGCGGTTGCACAGCTCCCTCCCTCTGCTCTCTGGCAAATTGCATACACATGTGGAGCGAACGTCCATCTCTCCCCCCCTTCTCTCGCTGCCGTGAAGTGTCCTCGGCTCCACCGCACGGCTCCCAAGCCAAACGGAGATCCCCGTGAACAGCGCAGCGTTCTTGACCTTGGCGAACGTTGTCCACCACCCCCCTCTCCTACTTCTCCACGCTGCCGCACTGCGAATGACCGAGCACAGCTACGAAAACGACGACGAGCAGCAGCAGCAGCAACGTTCTCCCGGACACTACGCGCACGCTGTAGAGGATATATCTGTATGTTGAACTTCTTTTGCGACTTACGTAGGCAACCATGGCTAATCGGAGGTGCGGAGGGAAGGACAAACTCAACGCAAAAAAAGCAGTTCTAAATATACTCGTTTTAAAAAAAAAAAATTTTAAACGGTTTTATTAACAACTTGGTTTAACTCGCAGTCGATAAAGTGCGTGAATTGCGCCTGAGACACGCGGCGAATGCGTTTTGTGAGCCGATTCTACAGTTTAGAGACCGCGGCGTTTTTGACCGACACAAATTTATATAATTAATAAGGCGTCCATACAAAAATTTAAATTGCTTGAAAGGAGGCAATTAATTGATGAATTAATGCCGATTTTAATACAGGCACGCATTGTCACCGGATCGGAGTACGTGTGCAAAATGTGGTAATTGATTGGACAACGGGAAGTGGACGAAATTTTGACGACAAGATTTGACCACGACAAACAGAGGAATCAAGTTAAGTAAAACCGTTGAAAATTTTTTTATTTTAAATCTCGAGTTAGGTTCCTTCGATGGTGGATAGGGACGCAAACGCAGCGCGAGGATCGCCACATTTTTTGCCGATGTTTGTCGGTCACGCTCGATACGCACTCCGCCGATTTAACATTTCGCCGGACGCAGCCGTTGCTTCGAGTGGTCGTCTTCTCCCGTTGCACTCAAATGTTTAAGGCACCCGTCCGTATTGTCGTCAAGATGCAATGGGTGCGCGTTACGTTTACACAGGTGGGTTCGTGAATGTTAAGCTCTATGGGTCGATTTTAAACACGATCACATTTGTCTCTTACCGCTGCATAGTTTGTCACGGTTGTGCTCCGCATCTCTTCTACGTGTTTTCAGGTCGTACCTGCGCGTCATTCGGCATGTCCGACGTTTCGCTGCACGTTCCGGGCGCTTCTTCAGCAGCCAATCGGAACTCTTTCAGTGCCTGAAGAAGCTCCCAGCACGTGGAGCGAGAAAGTTTAGGCGTCATGCCAAGCAACACGTGGTACAACCCGAAAACAAATGGAATGGGAATTCCTTCATTGTACCTTCCTGCTACGACAAACGAGGAAGTGATGGAATGTAATGCTTGGCATTTCCCCACGTGTACAAGTCAATTGCACTGTTGTACATTCGGTGAAGATTAAGGCGCAGCCCTGAAATGGCTTGCTCGCACCCGCTTCTGACGCAAGGGGCCCTCCCCCACTTAAAGGAGCTTGAGAGAGAGAGCCCTGAGAGAGAGTACCTGGCCTCCTCTTACACGCTAAACATTACAATGTCACTAAAAACAAACTGATGGGGGGGGTCACAATAAATCAAGACTTGCAGCAGGAATATACTTCAATTAGCATAATTATATGAGAGATGTGTACAGGAGCGACTCACTTTGTGGATTATCCACATGGTCATTTCAGGATAAATTCCTATGGATATTTTTTAATTCTATATTTTACAAATATATAGCGAGTGCATGGAAAGCCATTGTGAAAGTAAAAGAGTGGAAGTCTGTGTGTGGTGGAGGCTATTACTATTACAAAAAAAAGAGGTCACTCAGAGGTCAGAGTGCAAAACTGCCACCTTAGTCTGGGTTCGATTCCAGGCAGCTACCTGTGTGTGATTAAACTGGGTCCTCAAGTGTAGCGAGTTGATGTTCTCAACCCGGCCACCAAATGACTGCACACAAAAAACCCCATCACGACATTCAATTTGGCTTTGCACTTCAATTTGGCCAAATTCCAGCTCTCGGAATTAAAATATAGTTTTTTTACCGTCACTTTTTTACCGTCACGCTACGAACATCGTTCCTCGTTTGCCGAGCAGGTGGGAAGTGGTGCCCCTACTGTGTGGACCGGAGGTCACTCGAAGAGATCTCAGAGGTAACTCTGTGAGACCCACTTCCACGGGCCGTAATCCCACACGAACAGTTGCACTGCTCTGCGAGGGATATGAAAATATAATTCTTCTCGGGACATGATGAGGCTCATAGCACAATCGGGATAAACAACATTTCGGGCGGAAATTACAACAACAAACGGACTCGGAAAAAGCATCCGAGGTTAAGATGAGGTCACATACAGGTTTTACTTTTTGATTTGAAGCTTTCGTGACTGCAGGAATCCATCTTTCGGTAAAGTCACGTAGATATATATATAAACCTACGTGACTTTACCGAAAGAGTTTTCCTTTGCTTTATCCGGGTTCGGTTTGTGCGATTTCGCGTAAATGCGGCCAACCAACGTAGACCCAAAACTCACTTCGTGCGGATTGAATTCACTCGTTATGCAGCTACGTGGGTCGGATGTGGTAGGACAACATTGTGTGTGTACTCGGCAGGCAGCTGTCTCGTGCGGTGCATTGTGGGTTGAGTGACTGTGGTCTATGCTATGCGATTTCCGCTTTGTGCGCCCCATCTTTTTTAAAACGCATCTACCGCATTCAACGAAGGAACCCTGTGCAGGGAGCACACCAGGTGTATAAGAGCTACAGAGCCTGCGTGGTATATTCTGAAAGTGTTTTTTGTCTGTTGCGAGGCAAGCAGTGTTAATACCCTGTACTCTGAATCGCATTAACGCAGTTTATGATGGTGCAATACATTAATATGAAGTTGTGTGCATTTTAAATGTTAAGATAATAAAACCTGTAGAAATGTACTATGAACAACGGGTAACGTGAGAAAACAATTATATGTAATAGAAGTAATTAAGGTTTGGCTGCACTTTCCATCAATAGTTAATTGTGTTGAATAATATAATTAGGGTTCACAAAGGGCTTCACTGAACATCAACGCTATTTTTTCCCCATGATGCTTTGTGATGTTTGACCAACAGCCACGGAGGGAAGGACACTCAAGAAGGAAACACACGGACCACGCTGCAGAATCACAAGTCGAAACGCCTTATCCAAACAATCTGGACCCATATAGGGTATTTGAGAAGGGGGGTGGATGGTCATGATTAATTAGGAGTGGAACTATTTATCGATTTGTCAGTTGATAGATTCTTCAGCTTACGATACATGAATTGAACATTTTCTTTACGATCTAGCCTGTAGACACCAATCAAATTAAAAGTGGTCGGCCGCGGTGGCGAGATGTTAACTGCCTCGCCTGGTATACAGGAGGTTGTGGGTTCGATCCCGATGCCTGCTGTATATTTGGAGTTTGCATGTTGGTTTTCCCCGTGGTCATGTGGATTTTTTTTCTCCGGGTCCTCCAGTCCCCCCCCCCCCCCCCATTTAGAATCAACATGCGTTCAGAGTTTGTGGCTGTTATACATTTCCACATAAGGCACTTCGACTATCATGTGGCTAGGTCGCTTTTGAAAAAGAGCTATATAGTTCAGTGGGCCTTACCCGGTATTTTTTTATTTAGCTTATAGTTTATAGCAATTATAATGATGCATAAGATGTCAGTAAGAAAGCCCACATTTGTAAACTAATTCCTGCTGTAACGAAACGAATAATCAAAACAATGAAATTCACTTAAGGATCTTTAAAGACATTTCACTCTTCCTCCTAACTTACCAAGTATGACAATTTATTTTTGTGGTGGCTTACAAGGGTTGGCAAAATGCAGGACTATGCAACATCAGGTTTCCCTGGTATCTTTTACGAAATGTTAACCAGGTTGCACGGTCATTGAGATTCACTATATTTTGTAAAGGAGACGTTAACATCAATATGTATTCTAAAATATTAGCTTTTTACGCAACTTAACTGCAGGTAATTTACCATGTTGAGTTTGTGGTTATTATTCTGGGCAAACGACGGTCTTCGCGTTCAGACTAAGTTGCAAGGGAACATCAACGTCCATTTCACGTCAGAAAAGCCAACAATTCTTCTTTAACGGCCTCCCGATCTTGCCAAGTTGAAACGGAATCACACTTGTGGGCAACTTGATTCAGTGACAAGCACACGAAAGGTTCGGCAACCAAACCTAGCCCGCCCCCCATGCCCTTTCCATGCATGCATCACCTCTCAAGGAGGTAGAACAATCCATAATCTACGCAGCGAAATAACGGGGCAATGTGCACAGCAACGAGTGTTAGCCTCGTGAGGACAGACGCAGAAGGCGCGTCATCGCGCAGTACACTTGTATATATACAAATTCGAACATGGAAGAATGCTGGGATATCTATGCAAGAGGCATGCTGGTCATCATTCTAAATTGCACGTGCGCAAAACGAATGCTGCAATAACAAAAGACATGCACTAACCGGAGTTACGACGTAAATAACGGACGTCGTCGGAGAACTTAAATGATGAAATCGTGTTTTTTATGCTTTGTAATATTAGGTATGGAGATGGGCAACAATCAGGACCTTTCGCACGAGACGGACTAAATGTTGGACACACACATTTCTCATTTTTGGGCACGTTCGCATTAGCGCCATCATACGGAATGTGCACAGCGAAACGTTTACTCTGTTGAATAATACGCGACTGTAAATTGCTACGTAATATCCGCGATATGTACATTTTAAAGAACGGCCGTTTCCTATAAGCATGCAAAACATTGATGCAATGTAAATTGGCCAAGTTATTATAGTAGATCACTGGTGTTTTTTTTTATCTTGAAGCTTCTGACATAAATCCGCGATGGTCAGCAACAAAAAGCACTTTTTAGTTTCTAACGCGATGCAAATTATCAAAAAGGGCGGTTTGCATACGGCGGCATTGTAACTAACATACGCATGTTTGACATGTAAAACCACAATTTTACAACGCTTTGATAATTGCCTTGTGTGTGCATGAAATAAATGCAATGTTACGATGTTTAAAGTGTCCGCGCATATCAGTGTTGTTTTTTTGTTGTTCAACGATACCTGTAAGACCACCTGCTAGTATCAAATTCAATTTCAGTTAATTTCATAATTTAGGCTTCTCCACATCCATTGCCTAGATTCCTTCAACCTAGATTTGAAAAAATGAATACCTTATCTTTGCGCCTTTGCTTTGAACTATTTTTAAGACTATTATGCGATGACATATTACCCTCGGCCTTTGATTTAGTTATTCATGCATTCGCCCTACTACATACATCGCTTGTTGAAGCTTATATTTGAATTATCTTGTATAGGCTCCAGCCTTAGTATTTGCTGGGCAACTTCTGATCTAATGACGAATTGTAATTTCCAAGCATGTGGAGTGTGCACGTGGCCATGTTATGAACCATGTTCCATTGTTAAGTTTATCTAGACACCAGCATTGCAGTCTTTAGGGCTTAACCTTGTGTACGGTGAACTTCTTTTGCACCGTACGTAGCCAACCATGTTAATTGGAGGTGAGGGGTGGGGGGACAAGCTAAACACAAAAATAAAGTTCTAAAGAAATGAGGTTTTTAATCAAAATGTGAAAGTGCATAGAGCTCCAGTGGCTTCCACAATTATCACACAACACACGCCAATTTTTATCGGCCATGCTTGCCCGCAAAATATAACAATAGGTTTGACCCCTTTCTGGCAATAATACAGGTGTGAAGAAGTTAAAACACCAAACAGAATCTACTTGAACGGAATCCGTCTGCATTACCCACACGTACTTGTGGCGAACATGCAAACAAAAAACATGCTCTGATAATATATTTATATATTATGCATATCATTATCAGACAATGCATATATTGTAAAAGCATGTTTTTGAACATGCGTACAAAACACATGCTCTGATAATATATGCATACATATATATATGAATAACATATGCTATTATGTATATTATCAGTCAATGCATATTATAGCGTATTTTTTGTTTGCATGTTCACAACTCACAAGCACGTGTGGTTAATGCAGACAAGATTCCTTGAACAATGGATTGTTTGGTGTTTAAACATCTTAACACCTGTTTGATTGCCAGAAAGGGTAAAAACTATTGTTATGAGATGAAATGGACCTAGAAGTGGTTGCAAATTCAGCATAGCAAATAATTTTTCTTCCCTCCTTCGCACAAATGAGAAAGAAAATGTGAAGATGTACCCCATGTCTGTGCGGGCTAAGAGGAGTTGAGTGTGCTTTATGGAAGTTGACACGTTTCACCAAAAGGCAGCCAAATGGTGAGGCTTTGATGCCACTTGGAATTGGGGCCCCCAACTCTGAACTGCCAACACAAGTAGGGTTAAGTTGTCCGCTGGTAACCTGCTCAAGTTACAATCTGAACTGGCTGGCATCATGGACAGCACGAGTTCTCATCCAATGAGATGAGGCACACGTATTATGGTGGAAACAGCCGTTTTCTATTTTGATGGTCAGACACATCCAATTCCAGAAAAATAAAAAATACAGCAATACTCGAATAAGTCCTGGTTATCGAGCTCACCACACACCCCATGCACAAATTAGTGGCAATTGCCACTAATCACCAAGCTGTAGGAATATCAAATATATTTTAAACATCTTAACGTGTGTGTGTGTGTGTGTTCATGTATAGTGGCAAGGCACTGATGACAAGACACAAGCGCTTCTCTAATTGTACTTTTAATAGTATTTTGAAGTATTTTTTCATACAGAAATACTTTTTAATTTTTTTAGCTTTTTTTTTATTATTGTGCATATTTCCAACAACGTCTCACTTCAGGTTTAAGGCTACTGGAATTTATGTTCTTCTCCTTACATTACATGTTTTTTTTTTATAAGTAAAAGGACAAAACATTCACATAATCCCAAAATACATTTCAATGAAAGGACATTGACATGATTGCAACTTTTGCTTTTAGTGTTGTGCCCACTCACTCCGCATGATTTATCTTTTTCACTTCGTCTTCCGTCATAAGACGTGTCTGCTGTAGCCGTTCTGCTTTAATCGCAGTAGTGAGGGTAAATTACGCACTGAGAGTAAACACTCGGTTGGGAATGGGGGTAATGGGAAGATGGAAGATCATAGGCTCAAAACATGCTACGCTCACAAGGTACACCCACACACTGTGGCAGTGAATGGCCTTGCTTCTCGTTTTTGAAAATAAAACAGAACCAACTTTTCGGCCAATTGAATAGATATGCCAACTGGGGCAAGGCGATCAAGAAACTGGTCAAACGGGGGTAAAGAGAGTTATTTCATGTGTCTGCCAACCAATCAATTGTTCAAGATTTAAGCAATCGTAAGAGGGGTCTTTAAAGGAATAAGCTAGTCCCCAAGCAAATGGTAGAGGATAGGGAGGGGGGGAGGCAGGGAACTGGGGGATGGAGGGGGGGGTGAAACACGACAATGGCTGACTGTGAGAGTTGCCACAAGCAATCTCAATGTTTAGAATTTTTTTGGTCCCCACACAGTAGACTTGGGGGGAGCGATGGCGGCACCAAAGCTTGGGAACTCTTCGGAACTGGTCATGTCAGGAGCCTAAAGCCACACACCACAACATGCCCACCACAAGTCAGCGAATGACGAAAACAGTTTTCAGTGGTCACTTTCTCTACGAAGGATCAATGTCATTGGGTTTTATCAGTAAGTGTTTTTAAAAAAAAAACAACAAGCAGCAGAATGGGGCCATATGTGCAAAACACTGACCTGTGAGGCCGACTGGTCCCACGGGGCATCTCGCACCACGAAGCCCTTGGCAGGAGGCTTGGGGGCCTCGACGTGGCGAGATGGCTTCACGTAAGACTGCGCCTCTTCACTCTCCGAGACATCCATCAGCTGAGAACGACACGCAGCGAATATTCTAAGTCAGCACTCGTCCAAAAAAACTTCCCGAATCACAAGCCCACGCGGGGACTGCGATAACTTCTTAGCTACAGGGTGGTTCAGGTTAAATATTCTGGCTCAAAAGACATCTTACAAAACTGGTCCCTGATTTTATCTATCCTGAAAGCACGATGGATGGAGAGCCAACGAATTTATCAATAATGGTTTCGAACACACGAAAAAATGTAACAAAAAGCACTCTGCTTCTGAGCTTCATGCAAAAATAATACCATTAATTCTAGATTTGAAGCTTTCGTGACTGCAAGGATTCATACTCTTTGGTTTTTTTTTCTTCGGGAAAGTCACGTAGGTAAAAAATCTAATAAAATAAATGAAAATGTAGTTATTTTCATTAATTGATTTGATTTCTTACCTACGTGACTTTACCGGAAAAAAAACCCAAAGAATAACACCATTTTATGATGAGGTGCATTGTGGTCCTCGTGTCGTGTCACCATTGCAATAAATTTGAGCAAATGTGATTGAGTGACAGGCAGCAGTGATGCAGTGTTAGACAAATAGACCAGTTTCATTATTATTAGAATACATCAGTACTCTTTGTAAATTATAGCCACCAATGCTCAATGGTTTAGACTTATTCTGGATGAGTATCCATGTACAGTTCTCTTTCATGTTGGTGACGTTTAATTTAGTTAACCCGTGTTAACAATTCAGACTATACAGGCATTTATTGAATACAATCGAATCTAATGTACGCATAATTTGTATTAAATATCCACATAAAAGGGGTCAGGTTTTTTTTATAGCTAAACTAAATATGAGTCTCAGAAATATTTATGGTCAAAGTTTTTTTTTCCTTGTGTTGACAAATGACTTTGTTGCTAGAAATGGTCTGTTTTCATCCAACTTGTTGGCACCAACTCTAGGAGAGGAATGCTTGTCGTAAAATATTTTCTGAGCCAGCACACTTCTAAGTTTAATATTCAGTCACTGTGCTTTGGAAGTAACCCTCATCAATGTAATTTAACAACCATCATCACTCCATCGCAAATTCAGTAGAGCCAATTAAGCACTGCTCTACAAATGCTTCAACTTCGAATATTAACCACCATTCCCGATGCTCATTATCTGTTGGCACTGCTAAACTAAAGTTGCGTAAAACCTCCGCATCCCTATGGTGGAGACCATTCACCCAAACGTCCTGATGAGATACAACAATAGGACATCCCCGCACGGTTCAGCCACATGCCAGCTCGGATATAAATGTTAGAAATACAATATAATCATTCAGCACTGTCGGACACGGGGAAGGGGGGGAACAACAACACAATCAAAATGTTAACGTTAAACGTTGACAATAAATACCCGACGGTTCTTCCTGCCCCAAGAGACGTTTGCGACGCGTGGACCTTCATGCGAGGACTTACATACTCCTCCTCGAGGTTGAGTAGGTAGTCCACGGCGTTGTCGACGTTCTCAGGCAGACCGGTCACAGTCACAAGGTCTGGGTCATCGGAAGTTGGTTGCGGGAAGTGAATCTCCACCTGCGCAGGCCAAGGGCAGCGTTCAGGTTTGGTCATCACGGGAAACAACAGCGCACCAAATGCATTGGTCGTGCATTTTAATGACGCAGTAACCGCATTACATCATCAGCCTTTTCTATCCACTGCTGGATGATGGCTTCCAAACCCTTCACAGTACTTGCAATGCTGCAATACATCCAACCACAGCATAAGGAATTGTAACTCGCAGACCCGCCCCAACTGGACATTGGTCATCTGATTCCTCCAGGTAAAATAAAGATTCTGATTCTGAATAATCATCACTCGCTCCCTATGGTGGTTGTCCTGCTTAAGCACGATCGCTCCTTTGACGAATTTCTTTTGGTGTTGAATATTGAGTGCGGGAAACAACCCTAACAATCCACAGGCGAGCATGATGTTGCCTCTGGTACGAATAACGTCACCAACAGCGGCGCACTTGGGGACATAGGTGAGACTTATTTCCCACCCCCCCCTAACCCCTGTGTCTTATCCAATTATTCGAGTAATCAAAACGATAGTCAGGAGAGCAATCAATTCCTTAAATTATAGGATAGTCGAGCTCAATGAGCGGCAAACAAAGTAGAAACTATAAAAAAACGATTGAACTCTAAAGTATTTTTTATTTTAACAGGTACGACCCACTGGTCTACGTCACCTGGCCAAAAATTCGCTCAACGAAGTGGCTTATCTTGTAGAACTTTATATCAGCCAAATACTCTAAACGCATGTTTCTAAATGTGGAGGGAAAAACCGGAAGACCCGGATGAGAAATCCATGCAATCATGGGAAGAACGTGCAAACAGCAAATACAGGCATCAGAGTTGGGATCGAATCCACAACTGCCTGTATACCAGGCAAAATAGTTAACATCTCGCCACAGTGGCGCCCCAGGAAGTCATTGCTCGCGAGGGCACCTTGTACTCGTCCATGATCTTGCGGATCGCCTTGCCGCGTGCTCCGATGAGGCGCGAGTGTACACGGCGGTCCAGCGTAACATCCCTGTTGACCATCTCCTCAAACTCGCCCACGATCTTCAGGATGGCTTCACGCGCAGACTCCGCATTGCGCTCATAGCCAGTGATGGTGATGGCATCCTGTGGAAAAAACGGTGCAAACGGTCACCGAATTGCACGCGCTTTCAGATGCGCTACTGTGGCCGTCTGGAACGTTCTTCCTTCCAATATTAGGAACCCACTGGAGCTGCGCACTTTTAAATCTAGTATTAAAACTAATTTCATCATAACTGCTTTAATTGTTTAGTTTGTTGTCCTTCCCAGACATCTCCGATTAGCACGGAGGTACGGCCAACTCATTCCACCACTGGCACGTCCTCGTAATAAAGATTAATGATACTGAGAACCGACATGGTTATTCAATCTCATGCAGATTATCCTGCCAAATGGGACCACTCGCCAATTCAACATCATTCCATAAGTGACACCAGAATATTTTTTACGGATTGGTCCACACCAGAGACAGCTTTCTTTTGAGCCTAGTCTCAAACAATGTCAGACCAGAGAATGGCAAAAGGCCACCAGCACAAAGACAATGCACGGGTCACCTGGTTTTCGCCGTCTTTCTCCGGGAACTGGATGTTGACATCGTAGTCTTTGCGGACCTGGGAGATAACGGCCCCCTTGCGTCCAATGATCTTGGGGTGGTACTTTGAGTCGACAGACACCGTCAGCTTGAAACCACGCAGAGCCTAGGAGAGCGGGAAGTCACTTTGTTGGGTGAAGCTCAACCAAAAGAATGAGAGCCTCAAAGACTTGTGCACAATGAGACGGTGACTTTCGTGACATGAACAAAGATTACGGTTGTACCAACCCAGACCCAAAACAAGAATAAGGGATTTTGATGCTTGCGAATACTACTGCAATGAAATAAAATAAAACATAAGAAAATACAATTCTCTTAGTGAGAATTGTATTTTATTATTTTTTCTTTTTATTATTTTATTATTTCCCTTCTACGTGACTTTACTGAAAGAACCAAGAAGAAAAATGTCTTCATCCAAGAATGCTCACCCGATCTTCCTGCTCTGCCAGAAGCTCCTTAGCCCGACTCAGAAGCCCGGCTTTTGCACGCTCAGCATTGGGCAACAGCCCAGTCACCTTGATCACATCCGATTGCATATCCGATGGTGGAATAGCAATGTTAACCTGTAGGTGGGGCAGGAGAGAACATTCAGATTCAGTTAACAATGTCAATACAGTTGATGTATATGTACAAAATACACATCAATTCAGCCAAGCACCAAGCATTGCAACTGTGTACCTACGCGTTTTATTAATGAAGATGCTGCACATTTCGATTTAAAGCTTTCGTGACTGCAGGGATTCATCTTCTTGGTTCTTTCGGTAAAGTCACGTAGAATGGAAATAACAAAATAATAAAAATAAAACATAATAAAATAATGCGTTGTGGCCGAAACGTCATGAGAAATTATTTTATTATGTTTCATTTGTATTATTTTATTATTTCCATTCTACGTGACTTTACCGAAAGAACCAAGAAGATGCTGCACATTGTAGTTTCTTTTTATTATATGGTTATTCGATTGCCTTGTTTAATCTAGATTCTCCTTTAATTGGCTTTCACCAGTTTATAAATAAATTACTTGAATAACTGAGTTAAATGAAGAGAAGGTTAGTCTCAAAAGGCTCTGACCTATTTACAAAAAGTAGAATGAAAAAAAAATTAGCCAATTAGAGAGACTCAATGGGCTTTCAACTGGTTATAAATAAAGTATACAAAATGCATTAATTTGCAATGCTCACCTCGTACTCTTCCATCATTTTGCGAATTCCAGTACCCTTCTGCCCAATGATGTAACGATGGAAGTCATAGGGAACCTCCACCTCCACAACAATGGGTACCAGAGCCTGCACACAACCCACACAAAGAATGCACGTATATCCTTTAACAAACTGTTGGACAAGTCCTGTTTGCAAGCACCTATGAAGGCGGCCAGCATGGCACATGGAGGGGGTGGCGTTTACAGGCAACACCGGCGACTCATCTCGGGGATGCATAGGACCTGTTAAATATTCACTGCTGTTATTGTGGTCATTGCCGGAGATCGAACTTCAGTCACCGGGTTTATATCACAGCGCGCTAATGACTGCACTGCTAACACCACACACACACACGACACCACACAGAGACAACTAAACGTTTGACCTCCGCTGACAAATACTGGTGTAAATCATTAATGAAGCTGCTAAAATAGACAAATGACCAATGTACTGGCATAAATATGGCAAAATATAAAAAAGAAAATTTCTACAAAAAACCACGACTGTGCTTTTTCATAAATAAAGCAAAAAGTAGGTCTTCCTGTTTAAATAAGCACAGGGGTGGCACTCATTGTCATTGGCAAGTCTGATAAATTCATTTTATTCCAATGTTAGGAACGATTTACCATCATAAGACCAACCACCAAATATAGTCGGACTAAAGAGTAATGTTGGTCAGCACTTGTTATACGAGTTATATTTATGAGGATATTTACAGAAAGGGGCAGTTTTCAGTCAGTTAAGGAATATTTTTTTTTTTCTAAAATGCTGGCAGAATATTACATTCTTGCAAATGATGTGACATTTTTAATGCCGATTTTTAAGCATGATGCATGCCGTGGTAATCCCCACATGAAATTACCAGATGGCCACAGGGAGTGAGTTGTACCGTCAACAGAGCAAATGGCTCCGTGATGAGCGAGCTTCCCACGTGTACCACAAACAAAACCCCAAGAGTCAATGCCTTTCTGTGGCACATGGCTCCTGTTTGGCTGATAATTAAAGCTATCATTGCGAGTTTAGCTGCACGCGAGTAAAATGGTTCTCAAGTGCATTGAGTTGATGGTTTTTAGCCCAGTCTCCAATGAATGTACAAAAAAAAAAACACATTAATTTTGTTATAAAATTATGTAATGTGCAAAAACTTTACACGTCATGAATAGAAAATAAAATAAAAATTATCTGGAGCAAGGCAGGTGTGAAAGTGCAGCCTTATGGTGTGAAATCGGGGGTCACTTGAAGAAAAATTAGAAAAGTACTTGTGTGGTATCATCTTCAACGGGACATTACATATTGACTACTTTGCAAATTCCATAATGGATTTATCAGCGGTGCACAAAACTCCGGCACGCAACGGTCCACAATCTTGAACGTTTTATGGGCAGCTTGAAATCTCCAAGTGCGGAGCAGCTAAAAACAATGGTCTGATTGAGCTAATTAACAGGTTCTATTAAGTGTTACATGAAATCAGAGAGCCCAGTTGGAACGACAATCAGAAGATGCCGTGGGGGGCCCCTTGAGGACCAGACTTGTACACCCCCGGGACATACCTCATTACATGACATGACGCTAATAGGACAATTTAAATAACACTGGGTAAATGCAGAAAGCCCTGTGGTGGGAGTGATTGTGCTGCACTGGCTTTGCCTGGTAGGATGAGGATGGCTTAGCTTTATTTGTATACATTTCGGTGATTTGTTTACCTTTCTTGTACTTAGCACTACTACCATGTTTTTGTATTGTCGTTTTCACGTTATTACCTGCCCCCCTACTGGACATCTGTGAAAAAAACAGCTCGATAGCTCATCGGATTCCTTCAGTATCAATTCATAGTCTGATTCTGGGTGTGTGTGTGGGCACGCCAGGCCTCACCAGCAGGGCATCACGCGCGCCCTCGCACTTCTCTTGGCGGCCAGTGATGAGGATCACGTCCCTGCGTCTCAGAGTCGCCGGGTCGGTGATGGTGGCCGCTTCTCCGTTAACGTCGCCGTTTTCCTGCTCCGAATGTGGAGGCGGCGGCAGCGGCTGCTGTTCCGCGACTTCTGTACCCACAACAACGAGCGCAGCGCACAAAACCGAGCCACTGTCTATGGTAAACGTCGGATGCATGGCTTCATCCAGTGAAGCCAAGGCCACATGTAACATCACTCGTAACAGTGACAATAGTAGGCATTTCACAAAAAATCTGTTCAAAATTGATTGTCGCTTAAGCACTTCATATGCTAACGTTAAAATAAGTTGCAGTAGAAAATACGCTGGCGGCCTAGAATGTGGCGGGTAAATGGTCTGACCCATGTTACATGAACTCAACGTTCATCATTTAAACGGAGAGCAGAAAGCTTATGTTAAGATCTCAACATACCCTGCTGCTGCTGTTGCTGCTGTTGTTGCTGCTGATGCTGCTGCTGATGCTGCTGCTGATGCTGCTGCTGATGCTGCTGCTGCAGGTCCTCCCGCTCTGGGAACTTGATCTGCACGTCGTAGTCCTTGGTTACCTGCTGCACTTTGGAGCCCTTGGCTCCCATGACCGTGCGGTGATATTTCTGAGCGATCACACACTCGATGGTCACCTGAGACTCCTGCACACGCGGCATGTGTGGAAAAATAGGTTGATTAGGAACAGTAGAATAG
Source organism: Lampetra fluviatilis (assembly GCF_964198595.1). Classification (NCBI taxonomy): domain Eukaryota; kingdom Metazoa; phylum Chordata; class Hyperoartia; order Petromyzontiformes; family Petromyzontidae; genus Lampetra; species Lampetra fluviatilis. The sequence goes on from NC_136310.1 coordinate 5,305,785, forward strand.
GTAGCTGTACAGTTAGTCAAGAAATACGCAAGCTAAATATCGTAATAAACAGAACATAAATAACAAATAAGCACCATCACGAATAAGCTATATTGTGCAAAAATGTGCCCCGCTAACGTATAAAGTAGAAAAAGGCAACTTTAAGGTTTGTTTCAGAATTAAGTGCGGTGACCAGTCTCTTCCACAGCCATTCCTTGCTGTGAATTAAGTGACATTATGAGACCAAGTAAAATTCCCTCCATTCAATTTTAAATTATTTCTATTATTGCCAGGGAAGGGCCACAGAGCTATATAGCTCTTTTTCAGAAACGATCTGGCCACAAATGATAGCATGGACGAAGCAGCTTATCACGTGGACATTTATGGGCAGCCAAATGTTCGAGACGCATGTTTCTAAATGTGGAGAGAAAACACTAGAGGACCCAGAGAAAAATCCACGCGACCACGAGGACAACACGCAAACTCCAAATATACAGCAGGTGTCACAGGGTCGCGATCAAGCCCAAGAGCTCCTGTATACCAGGCGAGGTAGTTAACATCTCGCCACCGTAGCACCCCTGGGCCATTACCAAGCTTTTGGGCCATGTGCTGTACACGTACACATTCAAATTGTAAAATGCGAGCTTTTACCAGATCATCCACGATTTCCAGGATACGTTTCTTGGCCCCCTCCACGCACTCCTTGGCTCCCTTGAGCACCACCTTGTCGCTCTTGACGCCGGTGCGCGGCAGGCTCACGGTGACACCGCCGTACTCGTCGGCAAGGTCGCGCAGGACTTGGCAGCGGCGGGCCACAAAGTGGCGGTGGTGCTTCACGTCCACGGTCATCGAGTCCTCCACCACGTCATCCTGGCACCGGCGAGACATTTTGATAAAAAAAACACAAACTTCGGTATACTGCGAGGTATGCCATTATCTATTTTGCCGCTCATACTTGCTAGGGAGTGCCTTCATTTCCCACACCTCCAAATAGCACGGTTGGCTACGTACGGTGCGAAAGAAGTTCAACATACGTACCTAGCATATATTTACTGGGTATTCAAGACCAGAATGTTATCTGTAAGGCAACTGATTTCACCACAGGTAGGAACCTGAGATTCGAACCCAACGCTGTAACACAATGCTAGCTAGATTGTCCCAACCCATGCCAAAACCAGCTTCCCAAGTCACGCAAGACACCAATAAATTCCATTTCAGAGACTAAAAATCCACGTTACATTTTTCAAGGAGCACTCTACCGCTCTGTTAATCACCAGATTTTTGATGAGAGCCGTGAGCTCCTTCTCCGCATCCTTCACCGCGTCCTCCTTGCCGATGATGGTGATGAGCTCCTGATCCTTGTCGTCGGAAGCCGGGAACACGATGCGAGCGCCGGTCTTGTCTCGGACCTTACGGATGTTGGCGCCGCCACGTCCGATCAGGAAGCGGTGGTACTCGGGTTTGGCACGCACCTCAATCGTAAAGCTGTTCACTTGCTGCAACGCACACAGCACAAATTCCTCCCGTGAGGACACTGGATCACTCGGCGTTTTCTATTTTTAACAGCAGCCAAACTTTACGATATTTACAGGCACTGATGTGGCAGCTGTTGAGGTTGAGTCACTGGAATTTGGTCAACAGTATAGTGCCAAGGATTAGGAAGTTGGAATGGAGGCAAAGTTATGAATACAAATTAATGTAATGGCAGAGGGGAAGAGTAGAATAGGAGTTAACATAGTACAATGAACTCTGTGACCGGAGTTCGATTCCTCATCTTCAAAGCAAAAGACAACCTTGGTCTGAACAGGAATGGCCCGATTGCCTCATTTTAAATAATGATGACGAGCAAGATGATGAAAGAGATGGTTTGGGGATCTGTATCATAAGGCAGGTAATGAAATGCAACAGAGAAAACACAACGGAAAAGAGGGTTACGAAGAAAGAACTTGAGACGCACCATGCCCAACAACGATTTTAAAAAGGTCAGAATCAGAATCGTTATTTATCCTGGCAGAAATCCAATGAGCTACAAAGCTATTTTTCACCGATGTCCAAGTACGGGCGGTCATCGAATTATCCTGGAGCGACGTAGCTGGAGCTGGCTGAACACCACAAGTTGTGGCCAAGCTGCGTTGGCCGGTGTGCTGCACGGGACGGGAAGGCACCAAGGTAAGAATGACGAAAGCGAGGAGTTAAAAAGCCTGCGGGACATTAGCGCCGGTACCTTCTCCTCGGCAAGCTGCATCAGCTGCTTGCACGCGCGGTCCACCTCCGGCTGCGGCCCGCGGATTGTGACCTTGTCGCTGCCGGACCCCTCGGACGGGAAGTGGATGTGCACGCCACCGCACTCCTCCATGATGGCGCGAACCAGGCGGCCCTTGGCTCCGATCAGAGAGTTGTGCAGCTTGGCCGGGATGGTCACGTCAGCCTCCTTGATGTTGGCCTGAGAGCGCAGAGAGAGAAAGAAGGGCGGGCGTTAAAAACGTAAAAACACGCGTGGAAATTCGCAAGCCCGAGGCCCTTCGTGCGACCAAGTCACTGTGTAAAAGTGTACAACTTTCATTTGAAAAATGGCTCGCCTTTTGAAAAGTCACTTGCAAAACACTACAGACAGCCATATGAATAGACAAGTCTTGGTTGTAGAATAGCTAATGCAGGATTTAAAAACAGTTTTCGTGAAACATTGAAAGCTTACGAAAAGAATTACTCTCATCGTAACATCTCCGACAATATAAGCGACACTTGTAACCGCTTGAATGACACTGCGTGACCAACAAATGGCACATCCCTATTCCTTACCAGTTCCTTCTGAATGGCCAGGACTTTTTCACGAGCCGCCTCGCAGTGAGCCTTCTTCCCAGTGATGACGATCATCTCAGAGTTGCTGTTTTCGGTCGGCAGGTCAATCTTGGTGTTGGTTTCCTCGCGAATCTGCAAGGGAATGGTCGCAGCAAAAAAACATTGACTTGAGCGTTTGGTTTGGCAAGCAAGATAACAGACTGACAAGGCAACAGCTAAATTAACGATGTATACCAAAAAGTTTAACCCCCCTATTAATTACTATTTGAACCAAATACACATTGCTGATACCTAGCACCATTACACTTTGAGGGGCTTAAGCAGTCATCCAAAATAAGCTTTATGAACTGATCTTGCATTGCACCTTTCTCAGAAATTTACAAAGCAAAAGTGACTTTCACACAATTAACTAGCACTGTCTACGTAAGATAATAGGATTACATCAAAACGACACCTGGTGAAAAAAATCGACCACATTTCCAAGTAAAATTTTGACTTAAAACTTTCATGACTGCAGGAATTCATATTTTTTGATCTTTCGGTAAAGTCATGTAGATAGAGAATAAAAAAATTCAATAAAAATAAAAGCAAAAAACCCACGACGTTCCGATCGCAACACAAGCGGTCTTCTCCGCCTGATGAAGACCGCTTGTGTTGCGATTGAAACGTCGTAGGTTTTTTGCTTTTATTTGAATTTTTTTCTACATGACTTTACTGAAATAACTAAGAAAATCATTTCTACGTTCTTTGAAATCAATATAATATTATGCATAATAGTTAGGAAATCAAGCTTACCAATAACTTAGCATTATGTAATCATTAACCCCTTAATTAAAATTTTTCTTCGAATATCGTACATCAACAAAACATGCATACTGTAAGCACTGTAATATGTTCCAACAATTAACGTTAATTTTTTAATGCTGACGTTCGTTCATATGGCTCAAGTGTTTTTGTAAAACTAACGCCGCTAAATTATTCAAATTACAGAATTGTCTACTTAACTAATGTTTTTATGGATTACATTTCATTTTGAGTGGATTTAACAAATCATGATGCTGTCCAGAATTTATTGCATCTTACCTTCTTAATGTTGGCACCACCTTTCCCAATAATATTTTTGTGAAATTGTTTGAATATGGGCACGCTGATGGAGTAGTTGTTCTCAATCTGCAATCAAACGGTCAGATGTTGCGCACATTAGCATAAAAAGATAGCACGTCATTTTATTAATCTTACATATTACCTGCACGGTTCGATTAAACAATCTAATAATACAAGCACAGATCTGCGGTTGCATCATGTCGCATGATGAAAGAAGAATAGGCTTTACTCTTTCTGGCAATAACACTTGTGGCATATTTTGCCACCAGTATGTGCGGTTAATACAGACTTGATGCCATGCAATAGGTATCCATTTGGTGGTTGAACATCTTAACACCTGTGTCATTGCCAGAAAGAAGTTCAACATACATAAAAAGCCTATTCTTCTCATTTCTTCATGATACTGGCAAAAAAGGGTACCATAGAGATACATCACATATTTTGTTAATAGCATTGCTAAAATGTTGAATAGTGGCTTTAAACAAAAATAAATTATACCATGTGGATCCCCTGTCTCTTAGGACATTCACAAAAATACAACACAACTTATGTTCCATAATAGTTTTTTTTGGGTTAGATCACGTAAATATATAAACGTGTCGTTAAAACCCGCCACCACCCGACACAGCCAACTAGTAAGGGTTGTCACGTAAACAGAACGTGGCCAATTCGTCACTAGTACAGCACACCGGTGTGTTGGAGAGCCAAGCCACAACATTTACAATCCGATTACGACGTTTCGCCAGTAATTACAACTAGCTTCATCAGGCGACAGCCAGATTTGTGACGAATTGGCTGTGTCGGGTGGTGGCAGGTTTTAACGACACTTTTATATACTTACGCGATGTAACCCAAAAAACCTCTTCTGGATGATATTGGTCGCGAAAGCCTACGTGTTAAACAACTTGTGTTTCATAATTGGCGTTCGTAACAGATGGGGGCACTGGTCCGCCTATTGCAGATCTATTGAGGCCGACAAGCCACATGACAGGATGGTCTGGCCGGGACCATGCCTTTGTATTGCCAGTGCTAAAGTTTACACGGCACATCCAGTCGTTGTTTAACAAGAAGCCGACCAAGGCGAGCCGTAGGACAGGTTCAGATACCACGAGACACCGATGTTATTCGTGGCCAGGTTATCGGTAGACAGCGCAGTTGCGAGAACCAGTCAACTACGGCTCATTACAATGTCTTATTCCTTGGCCAAATATTGAATTGTGGTTATACAAGATATTTACAATTTTCAGCGCTGTAACTACCAATACTTCAAAATCTATTTGCCAAAAGATCCTCACCAACTCGGCAACCAGTTTTGCCATGAACTTGGCACACTTCTCCACTTCGTTCTTGGGGCCCCGCAGTTGCACAATGTCACTCTTTTGCGCTGGATCTGGGAAGTTTATGATGACCTAGAAAAACAGAAGAGAATCACTTTAAGTGAGAGGCGATTCTCCGCTGCGGTTTAAACCGTGCATGTGTGAACAGCATCGCAATATCGGCACACTCGCGACTTTGTACTCGAATCAACAGTTTTAACGGCTTGCAAATGCCTGAACATTCGTGCAACCAATTACCAAAGCATGCCACAACAGCTGCACAGTTGACATAAGACCAGCAACATTCACAAATGTAGGCCTTTATGTGCGTGTCAATATTATGGCCTCTGGACACCAGTCAAATACAAATAATAACAGTCCCCTCATGCACATTAAACTGAAAGAAGTGAGATAACAACGTTGGCAGTGGTACTTAAGCGCATATAACAAAAACACACACACTCATCAATAACACTACCCTTAACAGGCCATTTCTGGCAATGGCCCTTTCAAAGCCGATATTAAATCGGTCCATTGACCGAAGCAGCTTTATTAAAATGCTTGTCCAGTATTCCACTTTCAGGGCAGTGTTATGGATAAATTTGTCGAGCTTTGTGTCCTCACACACGAAGCTCGCAGAGGTCTTCTTTGCACAAAAAAGTAATGCAATAAACAGAAACTGACCTATTGAATAGATAAATGTACATGTAACACGACTAAAAAAATGTTTTACTTGAATGAGAAAATGTGAAAGATGTTTACAATCATAAAAGGGGATTATAATAGTCCATGATGTATCATGGGATTTGGCAAAAAAAACAGAACACCACGTTTCCGTGATCTCTCCCCTGGAACGGACATTTTTTTGTCTAATGAGGGCTTTAAACCTGCTTCTAAGCCAAAGGTCGTAAACCGATTAGAAATACAGTCGAGGTGCATTTACGTGACCGAATTACGCCGTGTTAATGACCCTGATGACGGCAGTCGATAGAAAAAGTGAGCTTGTTCGTCGTGAGAATCTCATTAAGGGGGCAGCTCAGCCACAATGTTATCCCTCTTAGGTCTTTACAATGCGTACACCTCTTGGAACAGACCCCTCTTATTGGGACGTTAACAAAGGCTACATCACGGGAAAGCCTGGGCAATGATAAAGGAACAAGGAGAGTATGGATTTTTTCCAACATCGAGCTCAGAATGAAAAATGAGAGGGAGTGCTGCCCAACACTTGGAAGAACACAGGGAAAATATAGAGATTACAAGTCAAGATGAAAATATATACAAGGGAACTTTTCATGTTGAAAATAAAGGTTTAATTAACATGTTGGTGAATGTACGTTTCCGCTTATTTTTCAGCTAATCTTAATGTCTCCATTTATTTTATATATGTAAAAAACTGGTGCATGCTTAAGTTAACCAAGAGAGAAACAGGCAAATGAGCCAATACTTATTTTGACACATTGCAGAGGACATTAATAGTTATGCATAGAACACTCCCAGAAGAAATACCAACCTCCAATAATCTAACGGATTTAGATGATAGCCAAGAGCAGAAACGCACACAAAGGGGCAACTGAAGAAAATGTATTCATATGGGTGCGAGATGAATAATACGGTACTGCGTATCAAATGGTGTCGACTCAGAGGGGACTTCACACAACACATGGCAAGCAAACCCTTTAAAAACACACCAAACATTTGACAGCGCAAAATAAAACGTTGGTAAAGTCAAGCCGAGAATGCCGCCACGGTATAAATGTCAGCACACTGGACTTGCAATTCAGAGGTTACCAGTTCGATTTCCCTGTGCAGCAGTTGAAACAAACAGTGCAAGGTTTCTTAAATCCCCTCCGCCACTGTCCACCCAACGGGTATAAATGGGGGCACCACAGTCGGCAGGTCGCATGCGATGGGGTAAAGTGTGGGTACAACGGAGAGACCACCTAGGCCAGGGGTCGGCAACCAAAATAACAAGAAGAGCCATTTCTTTCCAATTCGGTACAAAATTCAGTATTTCAAGAGCCGCAATGCATCTGTGTACATACTGTACATACGTACATATTGTCAAGAAGCAGCCCGTAAAGAGCCGCATGCGGCTCCGGAGCCGTAGGTTGCCGACCCCTGACCTAGGCGATGCAATTGTACCACGGAAATTAATTGTACGCCATCACCTTTACATTTCAGCACTGACCTCAAGGAATTTCTCACGGACTTCCTTGATTCTCTCTCCCTTTTGGCCAATGATGGCACGGTGCAATTTGTGCTCAATAATTAGGTCCTTGGTGCGTTCATTTTCCTGTTGAGAAACAGAGACGTGCAATGATGGTTAGAACACGTTTTTTTTTACACGATACATTTCCAGATGAGTAAAACTATACCTGCTTAACTTTCCCTACAGTATGCGTCCTCAGAGACAGATTAAGGGAACACGATACAAAATGCTGATTAAATGCACCAACCCAGGTAACGAATGAGAGTTATAAAAATCCACTTGCTAAATTAAACCATACATCACTGTCACTACCCGACCAAGTTCAGGAACAGTACTGTCACTAAACATACAATTTAAATGTGGACCTGCGGATGAGATGCATTAAGAAGGTTGCGGTGGCGCACTGGTTAGCAGACTAAACAAAAAAAAACCTGTCGACAGAAAATGGACTTCCTGGCTACGACCGACCTCCGTGGATGTTAATATCTGAACGGTTTCTAGCCTCGTCTCACTTCAACAACCTGCACTGACCAGCAAGGTGAAGTAGGGTCAGATAACCTCATACCGAGTGGGGAGGCGTTCATCCCACAGCAGATTAACAAAGGGCTGTTTATCAACTGCTGGATGATGGCCTCCCCACGCCGTCCGGATGGTGGGGGTCATAAGATCTATGCTTCACTGAGCTCGTCTGCGTGAGAGTTCAAGGTGGAAAGCATAGACGTACAGTATTACTATGGCGTTTGCTGCACTGTCAACATAGCCCTGCAGCAGCCTATGACACCAGTGTAATGCATGGTAATCAGCCAATGCAGGCTCAAACCTGCTTGGCTTTCAAGATTCGAAAATCGGGCACATTTCCAGAAATAGCATCACAGGCACCGACACGTAATGTAAAAAAGCCCCTCTCTCCCATGTGAAGTGTGCTTATTATGGAGGGAGATAACAAGGTCAAGGAGTGGTGTGTTTGCGGACAAGCTGGCAATGTTCGTGGTTCGGACCCAGTGGATGCCCTGGTTAATACTGCGGGTGCATTAAACCAAAGAAAATGCGCCGTCAGCTTCACAGCGGATGTCAAAAGATCCTGTGGCGTTATTTCAAAGAGTAAGCCACGTGTCCTGACATCATGGTCCAAATTGGCCAAATTCGAAATTTACCCACAAAGTTAACAAATAATTCAAATTGGGTAAAGCCACAACACAGGCAACATTGCCCCCTAATGTGAATCTACTGCAGATTATAATTGTCTGAAATAAAGCACCTTTATGATAGCCTTGTGCCATGAGAATATAATAATGATTTGGTGTACACATATACTTTTTTAGGTATTTTCGGTAAAGTCACGTAGGTAAAAAATAAAAAATAAAAGAAATAAAAATAGAAATAAAATAATAAATCACGACGTTTCGGAGGCAACACAAGTCTCCGTCATCAGGTGGGACCGTCACAGCTAAATTTAATTCACTTGATGCAATAAATTTAGCTGTGACGGTTCCACCTGATGACGGAGACTTGTGTTGCCTCCGAAACGTCGTGATTTATTATTTTATTTCTATTATTAGTAAGAAATTTTTTATTTTTTATTTATTTCACCTACATGACTTTACCGGAAAAAAAACCTAAGAGTATGAATCCTTGCAGTCACGAAAGCTTCAAATCTAGAATATCCTTTTTTTCCATAGAGCCCCTTACCATACGCGTGGCCATCTCCAGCAGCTCCTTGGCAGCCAGATGCACCCCCTGCGGGTCTCCCTCGATACGAATCAAGTTGTTCTTGTCATGGTCCGGTGGGATTCGCACCAGCACCTTGTAAAGGTCCTTTATGCGGTTAACTTGAAGGATACACACACACACGTGTTCACAGAAGGGTTGCATGGAATTTAACATGGTAACACAACTGACCCCACCAGGAGAATAAATTATTGCAAAGGTTAGGTATTATGTTTGTAGAAAAAGGCTTGTTTTCGCATATATGTTCCATTGTAGCATATGATGGTGATAAGAACACCAGCAGTTTGGTAAACATGATGTATACACAACTCAGCTTTGTGATTGAACTGTAAAAACCTTGCTGCCATATATAATATCAATACAATTGCAATGCATGGCCACATATTGCATTGCTAATATACACCATGCATAAAAGACAAGATCACCAGTATAGCCTTATATACGATGGGCGCAAATGCTGTTAGCGAGCACCCATTGAGTTCAGTAAGGGGGCAAGATGACCAGCACCATACCCAACTGAGTGCCTTTGGTTCCACACCAGGTACTTATTTAAGATGGCATCAACCCAAGGGAGACCCAGCACTGGTTCAGCTATAATGCCAATGATGTTAGCCGTGGCAGGGAATCGAACCGGGGTTACGAGGTTTACAGTGTAGTGCACCATCAACTGTGTGCCACTGCTCCCCACTTATCATCCACACCCACACACCCAGGCACCAATACGCTACAGTTAGGCAAGGTAATTTAAAGAAAAAAACATTACGTATGCAATTTAACTCAAACCCTGTTACATTCCCTGCCAATGTGAAGCACTTACTGTTTGAACCACTCTTTCCTATGAGATGGCGATGAAACTTTTGATCGACTGTAATCTCCGTGAAATCCATACGGCCACACTGAGAAAACAAAAATGAAAATGCTTGGTGTCTTGGCTCACACCCAACCAACCAATCAATTTCATAGTCAGGTGTGAAAAACTGCTTAGGAACAACGGTTTTAAAGAACATTAGTCAGTGCACCGAAAGAGGACAAAAGGACATATTGGCAGTGCGCACTAATTAAATAACATCGGCTGTATGAAATGAATGAGCTTCATGCTGCATGCGTTTTTCCCTTTGTTCCATACACATTATATCACAACCCTGCTTGGTCCGGATTTTACGAATATTTTTTTCCCACTAAACCAAAGCTTTTAAAAAGTCCCCTTTCTTTGCGTGCCAATTTCACAGCACTGCCACGAACCCTTTGGGGGATTGCGTTTCTTTCTCTGTGACCTCTCATGGCGCCTGTCGTCTGCACTGTAGCAGTCTCAGGAGTCGGTAAAACGTACATCAGACCAACACTAAGATATAGACACCTGGTTGTTTAGCTACAGCTTGCCCTTATAACAAATAATTTGTAAAAAATTGCATTTCAGTTGTAGTCCAATTGTAATTATGGTAAACGTTTTTTTTTTGTCACCAAGGTTAATTTAGTCTGTGACTGTAGTAGAACATAAAAAATATATCTAATCTAGTAAACCTTCTAAAGCTGCGCAAGGCTATTTAGGACCAAAATTTTAAATGTGGACTGTGTTATAAATCAATAAATTACCAATTATATGACAGGACTATGTCACTTAATAAATGGCCAAACAATCAAACAAGGGTAACGTGATGATACGTAACAATTTAACAATCTTTAAAATTCTACAACTATGTTGACGGATAAAGAATATTAAGTTACACCCATCAGAAAAGTTCACAATTGACCAATTTTGATCAATTTGATGACAAATATATTCATATCTTAACAATATTTGAATTAATTCTATCAAGGCAAAAACATGTACTACTCCTTCGATTAATCATTACTCATCATGAACAATGCATCGATTTATTAATCAAAATGTATTCTTACGCTCGCAAAACATGCACAGAATCGGGTGTGCAAGAATCAATTATTCATAAAAAACTATGCAAATTCTATGCTGCTACATTTAAGATATAAGAGCAACAACAACAAACAATGTATGTACAAATAAGACAAACAAAAGAAAATTATAAAAGCAAGAGAAAAAATAATCCCTCGACAGATTGGGGATCGGGAACCAAGAGAAATCCATCAAATCGCCCACGGATGGGGCAAATCTGTACATGTGTAATAACCACACACACGGTCATAGCGCAAATCAATGTTTTGCTAAAAATCACCACTATTTTTAAACACCGCTCTCCACTTCAGTTGTGAGCCAAGGTTATCTTCATTGTTAGTTTTCACGTAAAGTTTCCAGCTTAGATATCCATGTAAAAGATAACTTCCATTGGTTTCCCAGTAACCCTTAGGGCCTCACCAGGTCTTTAATGATCTCCTCCATCTGAGCCTGAGCCTGATGCACCTCCTCTGTTGGTCCCTCGATGGTGATCTTATCTTCGCCATCCGTGAACTCAATGTGCACCTGATACAACGCAACAGTGGGGAAAACAACATCACGTGGTCAGCAGAGGTGGGAGTCCGATAGCTAGTTCTCACCCCTAAATCAGGGTCGACTTGGCATACAAATACTCTGGGAATTGCTCAAATTACGACCCACCTCGTAACCTTTATTTGGTGGGAAGACAAATAGCAGCCAGGGGGTTGCATTAAGATTATGCGATGAGACGCTTGTTTATGGTTGTACAAATATTAAAAGTTGTGCACAACGCACTTGTCGCAGGAGAAACCAGCTGTGCAAGTTGGTGCAAGTTGTACCCCTTTACAACTGGTAGATCAGTTTGCCTACACAGGCCCTCACGGTCCGAGTGGTATTTCACTAGTCGTTTGTGGAGCCGAGTTATAGAACCAAACCGATACACATTGGCTCCATGAAGGGCCAGAGGCGGCTGGGCCAATGACACGTTTCTTTCCGTGTGTGATGTCACGCTCGGTAACAACTCTGACACAGCATCAATGCGTTATCTATATGCTTCTTGTTCCTGTTCACTCCGTGAGATGTCAGCAGCTGGGCTGATTCAGCACAACCCCAGCATGGTTCCGGTTGTACAGTGGGGGGAAAAAAAGGTATTGATGTATATCCTCTAGGGGAGGCAACACTTACCTTGGGTAGGTTCTGACTGATGCGGCTGATGTTCTGCCCCTTCTTTCCAATGATGAAGCGATGGAGCCAGGCTGGGGCAAACACATCCATGCAGGCCACACTGCTCGCCTGGGCCACAACAACGGGAAATACCACAAGCACGGTACATGAACACATCTCTTGTTACTCAAATCACATTAGAAACAGTGCTACTGAACAAAGCATTAAATAATGTACCACAGCTTAATAAAAGGCATATATTGAAATAACCTAAAGCATACTTGAATGTCTTGTGCCCAAGAAAATGATCGAAAAATGTAAATGACATATGAACTACCAGTTAGGACGCATTAAGCAGCTGCGACCCATCTGATAGTCGACTTGTCTCGTTGCAGTGAAATGTTATCAGCGTTGCAGAGGATGGAGAAGAATTCTGCCAATAATTTATATCACTGTTAGAAATTTTGAGAAAGCAAGTGTTCATTATTAAATACTAATGCTTTATTAAACACCATCAAAAATGTAATACCACTGTAATTTTCGTAACCAACATACGAGGTGAATAATAACAATCCCCAGTCTATTGTGCCATATACACCAGTTGGTAATTGCAGCACTTATAAACGATGCATACTCTCGTAGCATTCGAGTAATATTTGTTTCACTTATGGAAGGTGGAAGATGCGATGGGGCAGGGAAGAGAATTCACAGAGGGGAGCATAGTGAGTGGAGAGGGGGTAAGGAGAGCACAGATGGGAATATGGTAAGGTGACAGTGGAGAGGTAGTAGAGTGCATCGAGGGGAACACAGTAAGGGGAGAGAGGAGAGGTAGCAAAGTACATTGAGCAGAGTACATTGAGGGTGAGAGCTCGGTGTGCAAAGAGGAAAAGGGAGGTGAGAGTAAGGAGAGTGCGTGGAGGGGAGTAGAATGGAGGTAAGAGGGGAGCGGTAGGTCACCAGAGTACATTTAGCACCATCACTAACCGCTGACCACGAGCGTTAAGCCTCAAACCCGCACCTTGGCGTAGACCTGCGTGAGAGCCGGGCCGAGCTTCTCCTGCTCGCCGCGCAGGATGATGGTCTCGGAGTTGCTTTCCACCGAGGGCATCTCCACAGACACGCCTGTCAGGTCCAAGATCTCCTGCAGCGTGTTGCCACGCGGCCCGATGATGTACTTGTGCTGGGACTTCTTCACCTCCACGGAAATGGTGGTAGTCTTGCGCTTCTGCACACGGGTTGCAAAGAGATTAAGTCGAGCTTCGAAGAACCACTCGCGTTCGTTCCTTTCGATTGCTCCACAATGATTGTCGTCGTGGGGCAGTGCGGAGGACGGTGCAGCAAAATCCACTGTTGTGCTGTAATATGCTCATCCCGCCTTCGCCAATCCACACTGACCGGTGTGGTGTTAGAACGGTCAAATAACACCGACCCCGCACGGCGCGGGGAGGCCCTCATCGAGCAGTGGATTGACAGAGGGTAGATGTACAACCAGGGTTGCGTACTCTTGTCTAAAACAACAACAGGTGTTTTTTTTGTATTTTATCACACCACACATTCCACTTCTTATACAAGCGAGACCTAATGTGCTCTTTCGTGCCATGATAAATGAACCGTGAATGCAACGCCGCGATTAAAAAAATTAGGTCCTTAAAAAGTTCACCTTCTCCTCGTAAATGTCACGGATCCTCGCGGCGGCCTGAGCCACGGCCTCCTTCTCGCCGGTTATGACGATCTCGTCCTTGTTGACGCTCGGAGGGGGGATGTTGACACGGGCTCCCGTCTCCTGCATCAGCTCGGTCACTATCCGGCTGTGCGGCCCCGAGATGAACGGATGGAACACCTTGTCGATGCTGATGCGCTCGACAGCGCGTTTGTCCTGGACGCACAACGCCGCCACCATTGTCACAATTACCCCTGGGACGATCAGTCGGTTAAATTGGCTCAATATTGTAATCGGCTACTTTTTATGATTAATTACCGTGGGTACCTTTAAAAATGGCAGCAGACTCAAGATCTTGAGTCACGTGAAACCAATCATATAGAACGTATACGATTAAAACATTATTATTCTTCCATACGACTTTGAAAAGCAACGGATTAGTTGATAACTGCATGTTGAGTTTGAAGATGCCATTTGATGGCATCTGGGATCTTGAGTAATGGAGTTCACTTCACTGCAGTTACAGTTAGGCAACTCATTGATCGCCTGCTTATGGATGAAGTTAGCTACACCTCCCACGTGTAGTTCTAACACCATTCGGTACAGTCTGGTGTCTTAGAGATAGAAATACAAGTAGTATCATACACACAAATGAGTCTATAGATGTACAAGTGGAAGAATAGATGTTAAAATCAACAAATCAATACATTTTCTTTGGGTCTTTCAGTAAAGCAAAGTAGATAGAAAAAAATAATTAAAACATCACGACGTTTCGATCGCAACACAAGCAATCGTCATCAGGTGAAAAAAGCAATTTCTTTTTAATTATTTTTTCTATATACGTGGCTTTACCGAAAGACCCAAAGAATATAAATTCCTGCAGTCACGAAAGCTTTAAGTCAAGATTTAAATCAATACATTGTTAAATGCATCGAAACCACCACACACCACTGGTTCCAGGTGAGCCCATACATGTGCAGCGATGTGAATACCTGCTCTGCCGAAGTTAGCTGAATCTCATGCCGGGCTTTCTCGATGCCTTCCTTGGTGCCGGTGATCTTAATCTGGTTGCTGGTATCGTCAGGTCGGGGGATCTGAATCTTGGTTGCCGTTCTAAGCTCCAGATCCTGCAGCTTCTCTCCGTTGCGTCCGATGATGTAGCGATGATGCTCCTTGGGGATGGCCACCATTGCAGTTGCCTGCGTTCAAGAGCAGCATCAATTAGGCTCCAGTTGTCACTGGTCATCTTTTCGTCATCTTATTACCAAATTCACAGCCATTTCGGAGCAGTGAACCTATACCTGTAAGAACCCAGACTCAAATCTTACAACTTGGGTTGAAGTTCAGAGAACTACGGTTTAAATCCTACAAGTTTTACCAATTGTATATTTCTTAAAATTAAGCTTGTTCCAAATCGTGCTATCAACATCCAGCCGTGAAATTAACCGTTTTGATTGGTTACTGCCGGAGAACAATGAACCACCAATTTTTCGAGAATATCCTGCAAATAGAAATCTCACGGAACTACTTTCGAAAGATCTTTTATTGAACATTACATAGGTACAAGCACAGGGCAATACATTATATTAATACCCCACGAAAGCAGTAGGTGAAAATTTGAGAAAACGACACTTAATTTCAAAGCTTCTACACGCATTCCACCAATCTCAAGTCATCATATCTTTCAATGTTCCTGTGTGAGATATGGAGCTGTCACTTTCACCGTATATTCAATCACCCATTGAGAAGAGGGTCGTGAGAAACTCGTGGGGTATCTTAAAATGGATCGGCCTGTATTACTCTGGTTCTTCTACAGAAAAAATATGCACAATCGCCTTCTTTACAAAAGCTATCAGTCTAAATAGTATCTTGGGACAGAACTGCTATTTGACTGGGAAATGTTGCACATGTTTACAATGGCAGCTGACTTTGTTCCTCTTTTGTGAAAACGTCCTTCTATATGTGCCATTATCTGGAGGTTGTGTGAAAAACACCATGTGGAGCTTTAAACATATTGTAAACATACGCCATTTGCTTTTGGGTCACAGGCCGCACCGGTGCGGTTTCTATTCTCCCAGACGGCAGACGTATGTCCCTCGTATAGATGGGTATCATTATTGGCTCAGTGTCAACGCCTGAGGCTCACAGCCAGACTTAAGAATCTTAAAAATGTTTGTGGTTCAGTTTTATTCCCAAGGCCAAGAGAGTCGGACAAGAAGTTATCGGCATTTTTGGCTCAGTGTTAATGCCGTAGACATAAGGAGATAGCTTCAAGGAGTCGGTAGCATTCGTTAATGCCAAATTCTCAAACTGCAATGTTACAATCAAAAATACAACCAAATGACCAAGCCTATCAGATCGAAGTAGAGTTCAACCTCCTTGGTACTTTGGATCGGTGACCACCAGGGCTTGCCAGCTGTTATAAGAGTGGCACTATGGGGAGGCCAGGAGATGGTCGTGAAAGGTGTCACCGCCCGCATGTGTGTGGGTTTTCCGTGGGTACTCCCAGTGTCCTCCCACATGTCAAACATTCACCAATGGCCATTTCAAACATTTCAATGCAGGACTTTTCCTGAACAGGTCTGCGAGACTCAGTGGAGGCATTCATGGGTCATATCGGTATCATTATCATCGTTACTAATGTCAAATCTTAATAGCAGACTCACTTGAAACATTTAGAAGTTTTCAATGTCAATGAGAAACGGGGAAAGTCGTGAACCATTCCACCCTTCACTGCGGATTGCACAACACTCCCGACTGCAATCCAGTCACCAACGTGTACCTGGGTCTGCAGTTTGGCGAAAATCTCCTTGCGAGCCTTCATGACAAACTCGTGCTTCCCGGTAACCATGATGGAGAGGCCTTGGTCTTTGGCGAGAGAGAGCTCAATATGCGCGCCGGTCTTCTGCATGATGTCCAAGCAGATCTTGCCCTGCTCTCCCCCCTCTCCGAACTGGGTCTGATTCATTTCCTTGAACTTACGCTCCTCAAGCGGTACATGGAACACCTAAAAAAATCGGAGCAGAGTGCAAGCCTCTCAGATGACCGCTTGGTTACACTGGCATATTTCATTTACAGTAATAAATTAGGAGTGTGCGAGGTGTCGTAAATCAAATCCACCTCTGTAAAATATACAGAACCATATATTCTAATGCCAACCGGCAAGGATAAAGAATGAGCTTTGTGAAACACGGAGGCAAAATGTGACACGCATGATGTAAACAGGTAACGTTAAATGGGAGGGCCAAACAACGAATGATAAACGTTGTACTCGATTGCAAACGTTGTGGCTTTACTCGCCATCACACCGATGTGAAGTAATAGCCAATAGGCAAGTTTTGTTAACGTGACAAACCTTACTAATTGGCTGCGATGGGTGGTGGTGGTGGGTTATATTTACGCGACTGGACCCAAACACCTTTATTATGAACAAGCAACTCATGATTAAATGCAGTGCCGATGTAAGTTTACAGCCAACGTTAACAACGATCCCCTTCCCCCACTCCGCCAACAGACAGCTGTAACAGACCGAACGCTCCCAGCACCTGAGTAATGACAGACGAGCGCAGTGGGCGGATCTTATTCCAAGCCCCGATTGGGGCTGTAGGCATATCAGCTTGGTTCTTCTCCGGCAGAGGAGGGAAGGCCTCAAAGTAGGTCGGGATGTACGCTTCGTCATCAAGCCCTCCTGCGGCGACCACGCGGTTCGTGCCGCGCGCGCACACACAAACATTCCACGCACGTCACTGTCATTTCTAAACGCTTTTAAATTATCGCACCGCTGTAAAATTAAAAAGTGACAAACTATGTTATTGCTTACCCTAAGCTAAACTGAACTTTGCACAAGCTTTTGAATTAAGCACAGGCAAACCGATCGCATTTTTTTTCTTTCTTAAATGGGCATTGCAAAACAGACCGGCCCTCAATCCCACTAACTAGTTTTAAACAAAAAACTATCTTTTTCTAGGTAGGTCAGAATATTTTGCAATGGCACATGCACAAAACAAGACCTTCCTGTTAATTATTTTATATTACAGCTCTCCAGTGCATTTTTGTGCTGTACCACATGCTGTGCGGCATGACGTTCGACATTTACTCCAGCAACTCAATATTCAGCACATGGAGTGAAATGGTCATGCCAAACAACACAAAGTATAATGCAAAAATAACAGCGGAGAGCTATACATCACAACCGTGAAAACCTACTAAGTAACTTTGTTTAGTACAGTTCAGAGGAGTTGCATGACGAATTCATCATATTAGTAGCATCAACGACAGGCATTAATAAGAGGAGTTATATTAGCACGTGTCATTAGTCGGATATTGGCCCACATTTAAAAACTGCACCTTTTCACGGGTTCGGAAAAATAAACATCCCCTGAACGATGAATTATGAAGAAATATTAAATTTGTGAGGGGACGCATTTTCATGCTGTGCCATTCCTACTACAAGCCTTCCAGCTTTCTGGCAAGGAATTAAACGTGGAATGTAGCTTATGGCCACCAAGACTTGACGTGGCTTAGCTTTTCTGACTTGCCGCTCTGAAGATTGACCTTTGGGGGTACAATTCAATGCCTCGTTGACATTCCATGCACAAAACAGCCTTCTGGCAAAAAGCTGCTTTTGCACTTGCAGGTCACAAAATGTGGAATGCATTACTTCCAAGCTTCTGGGATGGCCGACAGACCCTTAATGTTCAAATTCCAACTTAAAGAACATGCCGTATGTGCAACTGTGTGTATGTGCGCAACCGTTTTAAAATTCTGTGCACTAAATTTAGATCGCACATTTGGTTGTACAGTGACTTTTTTTGGCAGCGTTGTATTGTAAGTTTACCCCTTTTGTACGTAATGGTAATGTTTTACATTAATAAAATTCGTAAACAATGCACGCATGCTGGGAGTAGATAAGGATGCGACCTGGTGCCGAATGTAATTTATTAAAAACAACACAATATTTTTGAACCGGCAATTTGGATAAGACATTAGGAGTATTTGAACACAAGGGTTTTGCGAAGGGTTAATATTTCAACGTTTGAAACAAGCACCATTTTAAACATTTACACTTGGAAATCAGCATTCCCATTTGTTACGTACTAAGGCATGAAGTGATATTACACACTTGTCTCCTCACCACTTAAGGCTAAAATACCTTTATTACGGCATAAATTAATTTGATTATAAAACTGCCTTTTTAGAAGTTGTGCCAATTAGGAAGTTGAAAAAACCATTAAACATTCCGAACATTAAGGATGAAAAATTAACAGAGTGCAATCTTTATTTTTTTATACTCCTAAAAATCGAATCGAATTTACCTAAGCACAACCAGCAAAACAAATCTATACCATGCTTACAACTCCCATGTCCTCCTTTTTGTCGTATCGTCGAGATGATTTTGCATTTAAATGTTCATAATTTAGAAAAATGACAATTAATTTCTGTCCGAACATCAAGTTCACCTACGCATCAAAATGTTTAAACACCCGAGTGTTTTTTTTTTAAGCAAACATATAACATTTACACGTACAAGCTGATGCACGCCACAACGATGAAACCAGTGCATGTCAGTGTGTGCAAGCTACTAACCTTTAGTGACTCCCAACTCCGGGCTGCTAATGTTGCCATTCTGTTCGGTGAAGCCTTCAGGTGCTAACACTGCGTCCGAACTCATAGTCGATATCCGGTTGCAAAGTCGTACAGTACACCACTGGCAAAATACAAAAAAACCAACACTCAACAGAACAGCATTTGGAAAGTCTTTTTTATATTTCGATTGTGCCATCGGAGTCTTGTCAAGAGGCAACAAATGCATTTGCATGCCATCAGTCATGCCTTGCGACAAGGAAGCCATTTGGATAAATCGCACATTAGTGCAGCCCTTTGTGGAAGAGGATGGTCCACAGAATTGCTCCCGAGGTCCCTTCAAGCGACCTCTAGTCTACACAGTAGAGGGCAGCATTTTCCTTGCCCCCTTGCTACAGAGTAATGTTTCCCAAGAGTCGTGAGGTGGAAATCATCCAAATAAAATGCAAAACGTTTAATGCGACGTATTTTTGTGGAGTCATTGGCTTTTGTGCATTCATTGCCGACCCAGCTGAAACCATCAATAGCAACGCTTGAACCCAGTTTAATCACAGTCACCTCGATTTGAACCTAGGCACTAGAAAAGCGTGGTTCCATCTCCGTGCTCTGACCTCTAAGCCATACGACCATCTCCAGCTGTAAATCTTTTTAAATAGCACAATATCTAACACAATGCCAATTAAACTGCTTGTTGGTATTTAAATTAACTGCATTGGCGCACAATCGTGAATCGCACAAAACCACATTTATAACACTGCTTTATTAACATAAATATACATATCATCGGCTAATCTTCTGGACAATAGCCCTAATTCTGAGTCCAGCCGTTTAACATTTATTTCAGTAAAAAGGCAGTGTTTATAATAATTGTGCTTCTTTTTGTGTTTGGTGTGTCAAAAATGAAAAGGTTAATCAATCTTTGGAATGTTAAGAGTTGCAAAAAGAGAAATGTGGTGTGGTACGCACTTGGCATGCCAAAATAAGGCACGCAGCGTGTTGGTCTGTCCTGGCACATTATTCGGTATTTTGTCTAGACGTGCGAGCGCGTTTCCAATTTACTTGGATTAACGTTGAATTGAGAACACAAATGAAACAAGAGAAACTCTGAAGGGAAGGGCTTCAAAAAACGTGCTCCTTATACCAAGGTCGCTGGATTTGCTCAAGAGGTCAGGGCACTGAGCTGGCACTTGCTGAGCTCCGGGAGTTTAAATCCCGACAGCCTCCTGCAGCAAGTGGATTCGTCTCAACCCGTTCCCAACCAAGGGGCATACAAAAAAAACACAAGAGTTGGTTTTTCCACTTGATGTGGCTTAATTGCAGCCCTGAGAATGTTAAACAACGGATTGACAATCATGTGTAAAAATACAAAAATAACTGGGATTTTTGTTTTGTTCAAGTCCAACCAGAAATATCTTCCACGTGAAATTCTCTTGTCCTCGGGCATGGGCGCTGCTATGTTAAATTTGTTAAATAATTGAATTAATATTTAAAATGAAAAGCAGTCCCCAAGCAACGAAATGCAAGCCATGTCGCATCAATTCAACTCTCAGGCTGTCCAAACTTTCAGCGTTAGCTGAAATTCTGGCATAAAAAGGAAGTTATGTTCTAACATCAAGGTGAAACTCTTGAAAGCAGCGGTTTAGTTGGGCGTAATTTCCAAACTTTGATTCCGGATTACCGCTGCGGTGCATAAAGGCCTACATTTCCAAACAATGATGTCACATGGATTTTACTCCCCGCTTCACAGCCACAGAACCATGCACTGGATAATTCCCCACAGAAATCACTGGGTGGTTGTGGAAACTCGGAGGCAAATATCCTGTTCCCTAGGCTATCGTTTCACATCATATGCTACCTTAAGAACATATTTCTCAACGATAAATAAAATGTACAAGTCATACTTACAAAATGGTTACTGTTGCCAGAGAGTCCGTCCGGTTTCAGCTACCTTATGGGCTTCAGTGTGGCTGGTTTGTCTGCCCTGTAAGACAAAAGAAACAAACAGATTAATTCTAGATTTGAAGCTTTCGTGACTGCAAGGATTCATACTCTTAGGTTTTTTCGGTAAAGTCACGTAGGTAAAAAAAATGTTAATTAATAAAAGTAAAATAAAACAAATTAAACAATTCACGACGTTTCGGAAGCAACACAAGCCTCCGTCTTCAGGTGGAACCGTCACAGCCACGACAGCTGTATCAAGTAAATGAGAGATCACAAGAAATACTACCCCGTATATATAATGGTTGAGGGGGGAAGGGCCAGGAACGGCACACCTTTTTATTAATATGGTAAGGTGAGGCTTAAGACCAAGAGTAGACTGCAACGGATTAATTATGCAGCCAGTTTGTTTTAGGGTCAGTGGCTTGATACTCCGTACCAGAAGCCCACTTTTCATTGGTACTTTTGTGGATGTGACAAAAAATATAGCTTATTCAGAGGTCTGAAATATGTATGTATAGATTGCCATTAAACCAATTACGTTTTATGAGCAGGGGTGAAAAAATAAACGATTTAAATACACGACTTGGGCTAATATGCTTTTATTTCCATAATCAGCAGACTGCCCTTTTCTCTTATCCATTAGTTCACAAATAGATGTAGCCAGTTAAGAGCCATAAACGGCATTAAAGAACTTTCCTATTATTCAATGCATCAACAGATAAGCGGATAGCCGCAGATAGCCCAGATCTAAGGAGACATCTTTCCATGACGATGCAGAGGTGGTAAGAAGGCACCCACAGCTCCAACGTGCTCAGAAATTCACGAGATAAATACATGCTGTAGATTGTGCCTAAGCAGACTTAAGATTAGAAAGATGAACACAAGACGATGTTCTTTATCTTTTAAAACAAACAACTGAAATAAAACAATTTACTAATCCTATTATCAACAGTCATGGAAAATGATTTTTTCCCACGGATCATTAAACCTTAATTTGAAGCTTTCGTGACTGCAGGAATCCATACTCTTTGGTTATTTCGGTAAAGTCACGTAGGTAGAAACAAAACAAAATAAATCATGACGTTTCGAACGCAACAAGCGCCCGTCTTCAGGCGAAAATCACAATAGCCGCTGATGTCTGCTGCGAGCAGCACGATGTCTGCTGCGACTTGCAGTGCTGACCCCTACAGGATGGGGTGTCAGGATGCTGGCCAAGGTAATGGGGTTACTAAGGGCCATAGCACTCTGGTTGACCTGAGGACACGTGATTGGTAAAGTCTACACAGGGGCCCCAAGTGGGGGCTAGGGGTGGTCACGTGTCAGGGTCAAGATCCTGCTCGGGGGGTTCGAGAAGGTGGTCGTGGCTAAGGGCGGAGCCAGCCACGCCACAGAGAATATAAGCCGGGTCCCTGAGGAGGGACCCGGCTACTGTTGTTCATCCTGAAGAATCTACGTCCTACAAGAGTCACCAACATGTGGACCTGGACCCAAGCTGGGGTCCGGTCCGTTGTAGCTAGTTCCAGTGTAATTAGTGTAGTTATCCTGGTGGTCCCACCACCATAGGTTATCTTGTTAGGGGGTAGTACCCCGTGCGTTGGTTTTAATAAATGTATTGCCTCCAAGAAATGCGTCTGTGACTCAGTTGAACCCACTACACATACATATACGAGTAGTAGCATGACCAAAATATTGTGGTTGGACCATTGCATTATATGGCCGAAACCTCTCTAACAGATGTTTCTACAGGTGCATCTCGATTAGAGACCCATTTGTTCACAAAACCGGCTAATTGTTTGCTTAACGAGTGGAACCCGATCTATAAATATCCATCCTGTAGCAGCAGGGGGCGCGTGTTTGGCCGTGTGGGGAAAGGGGATCCCACCATGGCACTGTAATGAGTGGGTGGCATAAGGGGAGCGGTAGTGCAGCGGTTAGCGCGTGGCACCGCAAACCCAGCAACCAGAGTTCACAATTGGATGCAGCGGCTTCTAATGGGAGCAGGGGGGTTAGTATAATAAATACTACCGACCACAAATTGATGCATGTAGCATAAGATTAAAATCAACGAGCCAATGCATTTTTAGTTTAACGCAAAATACGCGGAAAAAAATGCGCAAGTTATGTAATATTCAAAGCATCAAATACTTACCGATTTATTGTATTCCTTTATCTTTTAAAAAAGAAAAACGTGGATCTCAAAACAAGGCACTAGTCATGCAGCCATGACAATTTCCTATCCGAATAAAAATATAGAATGCATACCTCGCTCAAAAAGGGGAAAATGTTCCAACTTGTCCCAAGTAAATGAAGAAAACGGTTAAACGTACATTGTATGCATGCCCTTCTATTCAGTCACCCCATGAAATGCAACTCAATTTAACCTTGCGTGTATATTGCAGTATTTAATGCCGCTCGGTGCGGTATCATCTTGCAGAATTGGAGGGAGGAAGCAGCGTTTCCGGGAGACATGATGCCGCTTGGCAGTGCTGGAATGCTAAAAGTGACCCCCATGTGGAAAAGTGATCCAGGAAAACAGCCCCATTCTTTACCAAGGGCACTGGCTTATCTCTAAAGTTAGTTGAATGGTTTTGGGGTCTGCTCCTTACCATGGGGAATAGGTCAAAAACCATACAAGTGGCCCATTTGTTTCACAGACCATTATAATGCATTACCATATCCATCAACCCATACGGTTTACACGTATTCTTGCACAGGGACATTGAGTTTAGGTCCATACGGCGTACAGCCGTTTGAATACGGGCAAAAAAAACATTATTTTTGTCCATTTGTTTGTGTTTCTACCTTGTGATGGGACTTTGTAGGATGAACGCTGAGATGTATAAGGGTGCGGGGTGACCAATAAGGACTGAATTAGTCTGTAATAAGGTTGGCACTGATAAGGGGTTGACAGGTTGCATTACCATTCACCAGGTCACTAATTGGCATCACCTAATTTATTTCACAATGAGGATTACCATTTGCTAATGTATAAGAAGTAATTTTCTTTTACTCCATTATCTTTTGCATCAAATTATTTTAACTGTTGTCATCATTTGCCACTGTGGAATGGCTACAGGCCAGAATGCACATCATTTGTCAACAATACACATTTCTGCCATATTGCCTGTTTTATTAGATAATTTTAGGGCTAGTCTCCTGTAACAATACCATAGATTCACAATGGCATACAATTCAAACACAATCACATTCTAACTTTGGCACTGGTGAAGTGAGCTAGAGTTTAAATTGCCAATGCCCACACATTTGCGTGGGATACAAGGCCATGGTGGAGGGAACGCAACGCACGAACCTGGCTCAACGCTGTGGGATGCGGGTGATGTCATCACACAGACGTGGGGTGACGTCACCATAGTGCATTGGCCCATCGATATGCCAGGCAGCAGAACTTTGTTTGCTATAACATACTCTAGTATGACGTGAAT
The DNA here is from genome assembly GCF_964198595.1 of Lampetra fluviatilis. Taxonomy (NCBI): domain Eukaryota; kingdom Metazoa; phylum Chordata; class Hyperoartia; order Petromyzontiformes; family Petromyzontidae; genus Lampetra; species Lampetra fluviatilis. Next base: position 5,330,602 of record NC_136310.1, read on the forward strand.
GATAGGGATGGTCTATTCTTTCACAATGCTATTAACTAATCATCTTAAATAATTACCAAAATAGCTTTTCACATCAAGCCACATCTGTTTAACACGTAGGCTTTCGCGAGCAATATTATATAGAGGTTTTTGGGTTAGATCTCGTATACTGTATATATAAAATATACACATCTCTAAACGGAAACCGATTATCAAGAACAATAAGAAAACGGCAGCCAAGGAATTGCATGCATCCGTGAGCACGTTCACCAGAGAGATGGAGCAATACAATCAGCTCGTTTGCTGATGCTGGGTGGATTATTACGTCGTGATAGACGGTGGGCAAGTGTTCTAGGATTGTGAGAGATGCAAGCAGCTTAGGGAGGAGGTCTTCATCAAGCAGGGAATAGACAATGGATGATGATATTTCGTGCCACATTTTAGCACCTACGAATAAACACTGCAGGAGCCATTTAGGGTTAAGTAGGCACTCAAGTTCGAGTGTAGGGGGGGGGGGTCCATTCTTTAGCAATGGCGCAGGATCGACCCCTCAGTTGTTTGCATTACAGCTCATCGCCCATAGGGCTCCAGCCAGGCGACGTGGCACTTTCTGCTGGGCCATGTGCCACGCAACCAAAGACAGAGCCTCCCAACGACCCCCCCCCCTCCGCATTTCCCTCCCGTGTGAACGCCGAACAGAGGCTCTCTGCTTAGCGCTGCCTCTTAACAGCATAACCTCGTGCCCAGACACCCCAATAAAACAACAAATCCACATCTTCTTGGTTCTTTCGGTAAAGTCACGTAGAAGGGAAATAATAATATAATAAAATAATACAAATAAAACATAATAAAATAATTCTCACGACGTTTCGGCCACAACGCAAGCAGCCGTCCTCAGGCGAAGACCAGGTCTGTCTGGGAGACACCTGAGGACGGCTGCTTGCGTTGTGGCCGAAACGTCGTGAGAATTGTATTTTATTATGTTTTATTTTTATTATTTTATTATTTCCCTTCTACGTGACTTTACAGAAAGAACCAAGAAGATGAATCCCTGCAGTCACGAAAGCTTTAAATCGAAACAAATCCACACTTTAAAAATGCCGCTCTGCCAACAAAAGAGCGTGGGCATCACACCCGCATTGTATGCTACTGCATACGCAATCGGGGAGCCGTGTGAATTTATACCGCGAGCCGTGTGGTTTTAGATTGATTGTTGCATCACCATCATCTCAAGACTGCGATAGATGGCGACAGCTTGGGAAATAGCTTTCATCCAATAGCAGAGAGATCGTGGATGATCACGTTGTGCATCTCTCAGCACTGTGCCGTGTAGATACATTTATCGAAGTTTGTCTCATTGAGATTCAGTGAATTTAACCGATACACAGGATATCTACAAACGCATAATGCATTTTATATGTTCTACCCTGCACACGTGTTAGATGGTATATAGTCTTATGAATGCAAGTTCATCATACACAGCATGTTCATTACAGTATACGCTTCATTCATTAGCAATGAAAATGGCTGTGTTTAAAACAGTGGAAGGGAGTATAGCATACAGTGCTTGCTCTTCTTGGCAGAGGTATCCAGACGGTAGCACTGCAAGGCATTGCTGAATCTATCTGTGCAGAGTTTTTAACGTTACTCCCCTGGAAATCCGAAGTTTTCTTCATTCCTCAATTTCCTCCCTCTTTAAAATGGAATTGGCCAAACATCTCAATGCGGAACATTCTTGAACAAGAATCGAGGCTATGGGGGGTGACAACAGCATAAATCCTATATGCATGTACAGTACAAAGTGTTCAGCATGAAAGCACTGAAGTTTCCAAACTAAAACTTGCGATGGGGGTTCAAGGGTTCACCATCATCCCTCCAAGATAGAAAAAAACTACCACTTTGTAGGAAGTCAGCTGTGGTAATGCTAGAAAGGTTCATGGGTACTGCGGACATTCCAAAAACGCATCTAACGCACTGCTTATTCGACTGTTGCTGTGCAACTTGTACTGTCGAACGCATGGTCTTGCCATAGAAATAATGCAATTTGCATTCCCTACCTCTGAATCAAGTGGAATATGAGGAGCACCACTCAATGCCCGCTTAAGAAAATACACGGGCCAACCGCGAACACGTCACTGCAGCTGATGCAAATGTTCAGAGATGGAACCCGAGGCCCATCGATTAGTGTGTGCGAAAGTACAATGCACCTACTCATGCAGGTGTGAACGAGTCATAAGCGTTACTACACAAACATTAATCTGGCAAGCACACACACATCCGGGTGAAGTGTACTTTTGTACGTGTGTCCGTTGTACTGCATGTTGCGTACTGCTCAGTACACACGCATGTGTATGTACACAATACAATATCCGCAATGCATATGGTACACTACTTCATTACACAAAGTACACGTTTATGTACATGATACGAATTACACTTCACGTGTGTATTGCTGAAAGTACAATGCACGCAATGTATAATTCACAAGTAGTGCGATCAGAGCACAGTAAACGCAGTACACACATTGCACATGTACCACGTGCAGTCCGGTACACGCCGATCACAGCACACTGCCCATGTACACCGTGGAGTACACACAATGCACACTGCACTTGTGCCACGTGTACACAGTGCAGTACAGTGCAGTACACACAACACGCAGTGCACTGCACACGTGTACACAGTGCAGTACAGTGCAGTACACACAATGAGCAGTACACACAACGCGCGGTGCACTGCACCCTGCACATGTGCCACGTGTACACAGTGCAGTACAGTACACACAACACGCAGTGTACTGCACGTGTACACAGTGCAGTACACACAATGAGCAGTACACACAACGCGCAGTGCACTGCACCCTGCACATGTGCCACGTGTACACCGTGCACGGTGTAGAGTTAACTGCGAGAGAGTGCGTACAGTGCGCGCATCGTACAGTGGGTGGCAGGCGGCGCACGTGTGATGGGAGTGGAGTGCGGGGCGGGGGAGCGGAGCTCGAAGCTGCGCCACGTCTTCACAGCCTCGCAACCACCACGTCAGCAGCCTCCACCACTACCCTCACCCACCACCACCACAAACATCACTATCATCACCCACCACCACCACAACCATCACACATCACTACCCTCACCCACCACCACCACAACCATCACACACATCACTACCATCACACACATCACTACCCTCACCCATCACCACCAAACCCACCACCACCACACATCACTATAATCACCCAACACCACCACAACCATCACACACATCACTACCCTCACCCACCACCACCAAACCCACCACAACCACCACACACATCACTACCCTCACCCACCACCACCACACACATCACTACCCTCACCCAACACCACCACAACCACACACATCACTACCCTCACCCATCACCACCAAATCCACCACAACCACCACCCACATCACGACGCTCACCCATCACCACCAAAACATAACAATCACACACACATCACTCCCACTACGTCAGCAGCCTCCAATACTCACCCATCACCAACCAAGACCACCACAACCACTAAAAATAAAACACTCACACACCCAACCAAAAACACCACCATCTCGCACATCACTACCACCACCATGTCACAGCAGCCTCCACAACCATCACCACCAATACCATCATTATCACAGCCCAGGACCAACAACCACGTCAGCACGACTACCACCACCATAATCATTAACCACTACTATCACACACATCACAAGCAGGAATCATCACGTCAATACCTTCGAATAACATCACCACCACCAACAGTAATCAATGCCACCACACACACCACAACCATCCCAGCAGTCACAACTACCATCACACACATCACAGGTAGGAACCACCACCTCAATACCTTCGAATAACACCACCACCAACAGTAATCAATGCCACCACACACACCACAACCATCACACATCAACCTCCCAGCAGCAGCAACAACCACCACGTCAGCAGCCTCGGGTGCCTGGCCCGTCAAGAGAGAGAGTTCACTCAACATCACACACCACCATCGCTTGTTGAACGACGACACACACCACCACTTCACCACCACCACACCAGAACTTCACCACCACCACACCAGAACCTCACCACCACCACACCACCACCACACCACCACCACCAGACCAGCACTTCACCACCCACCAGACCAGCACTTCACCACCCACCAGACCAGCACTTCACCACCCACCAGACCAGCACTTCACCACCCACCAGACCAGCACTTCACCACCCACCAGACCAGCACTTCACCACCCACCAGACCAGCACTTCACCACCACCACACCAGCACTTCACCACCCACCACAGCAGCACTTCACCACCACCACACCAGCACTTCACCACCACCACACCAGCACTTCACCACCACCACACCAGCACTTCACCACCACCACACCACCACTTCACCACCACCACACCACCACTTCACCACCACCACACCACCACTTCACCACCACCACACCACCACTTCACCATCCATCGGCGTCACGTAGCGACGACGCGAGGAGGCACGGGTTGAGGAAGAGAAAGGCTGACGGAGCAATGACCGACTCGAGAGAGAGACACACACACATGCGGACTGATGGCAGACACAGGCAGGCACAGAGAAGCACCCAAAATACAGGAGCGAGAAGAAGACGGCGAAAGGAAGCCAAGCGGCCGGTGCGTAGGAATGTTAACGACTTAAGAAAAAAAAGGGAGAGAAGCAGCAGAGATATGGGCGGAGAGGATGACCACATTCGCAGAGAATGAGTGAGACGAAGATGGCTGGGGAGAGAAGGAGGGGGGTTAAAGACATAGACAGCCAAGTAGACACCACAGACCGAGACAGACAGACACGTACACCCAGCAACAGATATACTATACACAGTATAAACCAGGCAGAGGTGGGACACACATACATAGACGGAGACAGATATAGGCCAAAATAGGCAGATCGACAGGCGATATATAACACGTAGAGACACAGACGTAGGCAGACAGGACAATGGAGACATGTGGACAGAGAAGGGGAGTCGCTTTTCGATAGTCCCAGACTCACACGAGTCGCGCAGAGCCGCAGGCTTACGTAGACTCAAGACTCACCCCGCCTCGAGTCTTACACACAAGACTGTGAGTCTCACACACAAGACTGTGTGAGCCTGTAAGACTCACGCGACACATACAGCCGCACATAGAAACGAACACATGGAGCAAGGCCGCGAAATCCTCTCGCATGCCCACGCTCCCCCCGTCCCCATCCATTTAAACGACACCGTTCGCTCAACTCAAACCACAGCGCATAACGTCACCCGCCGTGTTATTACCACGGTTCTTCGTTATGTACACAATTTTTTTCGTAAAAAGTTATCGCGTAATAAATTCAAACGACGCTTCATCTCCTCAAAAAAAAACTCACCACGTAGGCGAAACAAGTGCGGCAACGCCGTCCGTGTCGGTCGGAGCCGCTTCACCACTCGGGCAGAGACCGCGTCACGGCGCGGAGGGATTTCAGCCTCCGGGATGTGGGGGGGGGTTGGTTGGTGGGGGGGGGGACTCGTGCGCGCGTGGCACCTCTCGACCAACGAGAGCGCGAGTTGCAGTACCACGTGGTTACGCTTTTGGGAGGGAGGGGGGTGGGGGCCGGAGCGGTCGTGCAAGGGGGTGAGGGAGACGCGGGGAGGGATTTGAAAAAGGGGGAGGGGCGTGGTCTGAATCGATTCAGCAAACGGCGTGCGGATTTAAGGAATCGAATCTATCCGGCGCTAAAGGGGGGAGGGGGGTACCTCTAATAATATAATTAATTATTACCCCACATGGCGTGGCATGGCGTGGTACGATGTATCGATTCGACTATTAAAACCGATTATTGGAATCTAGAATGCGCTGATCGATTATTATAATCGTATACAAATTGGATGGCTCGCATGTTACACACGATGCAAATGATATGTAACATTTTAAACGGTACAAAAGCGAATAAATAAAATTGATTATTGAATCGAATTTCAGGGGGAGGTGAATCGTCGCCAAACTTTTATCATTCCCAGTTTGTTGAGCGGCCAATACAAGCGAATTAAGATGGGCTAACCTCAAAGGAATTCTTTGTTACATAATTTGGTTATTTGCAACAAATTAGTACCACTGAAGATATACCAGCTGAGTCATCATGAGCCATTATCTACCCACTGCTGGATCAATACATCCTACTCGCCCACCAAAGCTATCACCATCTCTCACGGCCTTGTATTGTAACCGCTGGACATCTGTGCAACTACTGGACATCTGTTAAAAAGAGCTTTATATATCATCGGATTCCTGCAGAGATCATCAGAATCAGAAAGGGTTTTATTCGCCATGAAAGTTCGCACAGACAAGGAATTTACTTTGGCTGGAAGGTGCATAAATTCAACATTTAGGAATCTTAAATCTTAAATAAGTGGTTTACAAGTCTAACTATACTAAAGGTACAAGTCTAACTAATACTAAGGAGCTAAAGTATGTAAAAATTGAATAAAATACAATCTAAAATATACAATAGCTATAATATACAATATAAAATGATCATAGATCATATAGATCAATATTCTGATTCAATCCACAAGGCAATAGCTCACGAGCTCGACTTTCATTGCTCCGTCTCTGCTGTCGATGGCTCCAAACTCTTTGGCTGCCACTCTGTCCGAGGTGGCACCCCACCTCGCCATATGTGTGTGTTGTAGTACAGAGTTAGACTGATAATTTTAATATTAATTGTCTTGTGGTTGTTATTGTTTGACTTGCATCACACTGGGATTTTTTGCACGCAGCGTTGGTGTACGGTGCTTTTTCTGGAAGACTTTGCTGTTTTTTGCTGGATTTTTCTGTTTGCGCGTAGTCACTTTAAATTGTTTTCTTGTTCATGTTTTTGATTTTTGTTTGTTGCGGCTGCACCCGATTCAAGAGCCGAATGGCTCACAGGGCTATACCTAATAAATAAAACTGAAACTCCGCTTCTGCTTTGGCCATTGCATTGCTGGGGGTGGGACTCGGATCGTTGCAAGCAGGAGATACCAAACACGACATCCTTTAATAAAGTTACTAAAGTGAGCCTCTGTTCCACCAGCGTATAACTCCGTGGAGCTGAAGTCTGTTTATTTTATGAGGACTCATGGTTTCCAATACCGCACAATGAGTGCTTTTTTTTCAATTGTTAATACAGCTGGCCAAAGGTGAAGGACATTTTCACCTGGTCACTTTACATGTATCTATTGCTTACACTAACCCGCACTGAGCTGTGCGGTGAAGTATGGTCACCCCGTGACTGAAACGGCATGGAGAGACCTTCATCCGAAATGTCATCATCATCATCATGAGCCATTGTCTATATACTGCTGGTGGAAAGGCCTCCACTAGAGGGAGTTCTAGAGAGCCACTCTACAGCGTGATCCAGATGCCACGTGACTCCCAAATGACCGACCCCTACCTGTTTTGTTTCCTTTACACATTCATGTCTGTTTTAAATCAACCTTACTTTTAAAAAAAACATTCCAACATTTTTTTAGAATTAAATAGGGGTCACAATATATATGGGCCACCCTGTAAGACCTATTGTTCCAGTGGCTAGACATCTTGGAAGAGGTTGGAATTACACACCACACTCCACATGGCGATTGGCTGTGGTTGTGCCCCATTTATATACTGTACTGCTGGGTGGACAGAGGGAGGGGCCTTAAGAAAATAAACTTTTCCATTTGTTTCAAATGCCACTCCAAGAGGTCGAGGTGGGTTTCCAGTGTGCTAACCATTACATCGTGGCAGTGTCTCTGAAATGGTAGCGTACAGTCGTACACGTCCAAAATGAAAATAGTAATTATTATTTACTCATGGCATTACATTTCCTATTTATTTGAAAAGGAGAGTTACATTTCATCCATTTTATTTTAATATTTTGTGGAACTAAAACGTTTTATCATTGGGAAGCCTCGTGATATAATTATTAATGAATGACAACTACGTGAAGGCACTTTTTTTCATGAAATTTGTCTCATGGATTTTATTTTTTTCAAATTGACATTGGCGTTTTAAACATTTTCAGAAAAATGATCCCTTCGGCTAAGGCGTGGATAAGAAAAATTCTACCAGACGCAAAAAAAATGCTGAGAATATCAAAGGAAAAACAAGAAAGACCAGGAACTTAAGGAATCTGGCATTCCGAACGGCCAGTATCACCCACAAAGACACGGGCACAAATCCAAATGGATCAGGTGTCGGCAACCAAAATAACAAGAGCGGCCATATTTTTCGAATTCGGTAAGAAACTCAATCTATCAAGAGCCACAATGCATGGGAATACGAGATGGTCTTGAATAAATAACGTCACTAAGCAGTCCTTAAGGGGCCATCCATTTAGTACATTCACCCAAATGCGTATGCTTGCAAACGGACAAGCAGCAATTCCGACGACACGTACAGGTTACCCTCCTCTCTCTCCATCAGCAGTTGCAAATCCGGCCAACAGGTCTGGGACGCACACTGCTGCCACTTCTTCCCATTCTTCCATGTGACATGCAGATGCCTGCAAATGTGAATAGCCGTAGGTTTCCTACTAAGTGGCTTGAGGTGTCATCATGGTGTTTGTGCCAGGCTAGGGGCCAGAGGTCGCAAGCGGGTTTTGATTCCTTACCCGTACCCTACCCGAAATGAGTGACAAACGGTGACTCACCAGTGACTCACGGCCTACCCGTACCCGTACCCGGCCGCACCAGGGTCGCAAACGGGTACCCGTACCCGGCCGGGTACGGGTAGCCGGGTATCGGGTGGGGTACGAGTATCGGGTACCCGGTTGCGACCTCTGCTAGGGGCACCCTTTCCCCCCTCCTCAGCACATGCAAGTCCAAGCCAACGGAAGTGGATGCAAGCTGCCACATACAAAGACAAAGATCCCCCGTATAGTCTTAACAGGCGGTTGGGGCAAGTGCTGTTAGCGAGCACCTATGAAGGCTGGCACGGGGCACGAAGTGGGTGGATAGCCAGCACCACGCCCGACCGCCTTTGTCTCCTGAGTGGTGATGTTTACACACCGCACCAGGAACTCATTTGAGTCTGCATACACACAATCATATACACACATGTACAAACTCACGTGCACAGAGACACACAACTATATCCTAGGTATCCAGTCTTCCACCAGCGATTCTGAATCAAGAGTAGAAAAAACGATTGCCACAGCGGCCCACAGAAGTGGATGTCACAGAACTTCTGAAAGCCCTTCAAGTGACACCTGATCTGATCAACACAGAACGTAGCAGCACTTTCCCAGCCACCTTGCTAAAGAGGGAAACATCAGCAGCAAGACAGTCAAACTAATATTTGACTCTCAGACCGATCTCGCTTCCGCTGATTCTGTTGCTCTCTGCTGTCTCAGAAACACACAGCTCACACACATGCAAATACAGAGTACAGGTAAGTGTGTACATATCATGAAAACAATCTTGCCTTTACACTAATTTGTCTTTAGTTTCTAAATTTAATAAACATTGGCTTCCCACTCGGAGCAAACAACTTAACTTTCCTCGTTATTATCGTACATCGTTGCAGGACCCTGACAAAATGTTCCTTCTAAATAGTTATCTAATCTATATGAACACACAACTGATACAACCGTGCTACAGGCAATATGGTAACGTTTTGCTACAAAGCCCAACGTCATTAACCGAGGTCATGTTCCACATTTTCCAAATTCGAAAATTACCCACACAATACACAAACTGTATGACACAGAGCAATCATCGTCCCCTTATTGGCAGACTAACTAGTTTGCAGGCCAGGTGCTGAGTCACCGTGTGTGGAAGGTGCAAATTCATTTTCTGATGAAAGGAAGGGACGGTCAAGTCATTGGGCAACCTTTCAAAGAAGAAGAAGAGACATTTTGATTAGTTTTTTTTGTCTTTGACCAAAATATTTCGAAAGCCGCATCACACGTAGAGCTACTTGTCTACAAATACAGCAAATGACAAACACATTCTGAATTAAATAAACAAAATAGGTGATGGAATAAACTGCGTCTATTTAGTTTATTTCCCCCACTTAGTTGTTCTTTAACAATACAGTTTGACTGTACATTTTGTTGTCACCAAGACAAGTTCAAGTTCATTTATTCGGTATAGCCCTGTGAGCCATTCGGCTCTTGAATCGGGTGCAACCGCAACAAACAAAAAAACAAAAACATGAACAACCGTTTATTTGCACACAGACATTTTCTCAATCAATGTGGATGCATGGAGGACACGGGTATAACGTTTAACTTTCCGAGCAAAGTCGCTAGTTGACTCTGCGAGGAGCACAGTTGTGAAGGAGTCTGCCACTTCGCCCTGTTCATGCGTCCCTTCGGAAGAGGAGGAAAATCCCACCAGTGACCCATTCCCAGCCATATTTAATCAATTACCTTTACGATAATAGTTTTTTTACCCTTCTATCTGGCAACAAAACTGACACCTTTTTTACAAGGAGTCATGTTTGCATAGACCACAATACCTGCAGTCATAATGCAAACAAAAAACATAACTCTGATAATGTATGCACTGTCCTTGAAGTTGATTGGTCCACACCCGAGACAGCTTTCCTTAGAGCCTAGTCTCACATGGGTTGGACCAGATGACGCCAAAAGGCGCACAACTCAAAGACAATGCACCATCAGAGTATGAGAGCTCGGGGTAAGCATTTACACCATTGGAACCTCATTTGCCAGTAAAAAAATATGATAATTGGTTTTTTACTTGTAAAAAAGGTGTCAGTTTTGTTGCCAGATAGAAGGGCAAAACAACTATTATCATATTTTTTTACTGGCAAATGAGAGTCCAATGGAATTATCTTTACGTTTGTTTTTTTTCAACCGGCTGTCTGCAAGGGGGAAGCCAAAGAGCCGCATGCGGTTTAGGTGCCTTTGGGTCATGTGCAATGGGGGTAATGAATGGCAGTGACGGGTTCTCTCTCGGCAGTGCAGGCGGCAAGACGCAAGGGGGCAGTAGCAGAGAAGGAAAAAAGCACCTCCCGGTTTAGCACGTCGGCTTTCGCGACCGATATTATGCAGAATATACAGGTTTTTGGGTTAGAATCGCGTAAATGCAGTGCCGGCCCGAGCCTCTTGGGGGCCCTAAGCAGAATTTGATTTGGGGGCCCCCCTCCCACCACGCAGACTCATCTGTGCTAGAAGATTATTGACACAAATGTCACACTATAATGTTATAGCGAATATTATAAACGAATACAGTGAGGTTATGTATTAATAAAAAATAAAAACAACACTTAAAATACTTCACTCTTTTATTAAAACTTCTGAATACAAACGGTCACAAAAAACATATTAAATAAATTATTTGCAAATGTGCATTAAATGTGCAATCTTTTAAATAAAACCAAAATAGACAAACATTAATCTAATCAAAAATAGAATGTTACAAAAAAAAGATACTTAAATAATGAAAGCAAACATAAGAACAGCAAGGGTTCAACAATGTCAACTGTACAACAATGACCTCAAAATCGTTCCTTCCTAGCTTTTCTGGAGGCAAAGTCACTAATGACATCATTGTATGGTATTGCTTGGCCAACTTTGTTATTAATACTAATGACTGCAAGTCCACTTAGTCTTTCCTGGGCCATTGATGATCTCAAATATGTTTTTATCAATTTGAGCTTGGAAAAGCTCCTCTCTGCTGAGGCAACTGACACAGGCAGAGTGCAGGCTATCCTGAGAGCTACCCAAAGATTTGGGTAAAGCTCACACATCTCATTTTGTGAGAGGTATGTGAGAAGCTCAAAGGCAGTCATCATAGTTTGGGGAAGTTCAGGAAGACTCTCTATCTCTACTGCCAGTGCGCTACCATCAATATCAGCCTCCTCTCCACAAGAGAGTTTTTCCCCAAGAAGCTCACATTGTTCCCGTGACATCCGTGAGCCGTGACAAAGCAGCAGTTGTCGACAGAATTTTCTTGTCTTGAATCATTTATTCATTCATTCATTAATTCATTTATATCACTTGTTTAAGTTATTTAATTGTAAAAAAAAAACGATTCGGGGGCCCCCTGGTGGCCAGGGGGCCCCAAGCAGCCGCTTAGTTCGCTTATGCCTCGGGCCGGCCCTGCGTAAATGTATGAATACTTTAACCGCCCCTCCTCTTCTTCTTCACGCCTGGTTGGCTCGCAAGTGACGATATCACGTTTATCCCTCCATGTAAGACCGAAACAGGAGGATTTCTCCACGGCTTTGGCTGTCGCCTGATGATGCTGGTTGTTGGAATAATTACCGGCGAAACGTCACGGCACTCGAATTATAAATGTTGTGGGTTTACTCTCCAACACACCGGTGTGCTGAACTAGTAACGAATTGCCATGTTTTGTTTTACGTGACAAACCTTACTAATTGGCTGTGTCGAGTGTTGACGGGTTTAACGACACATTTATATTTTGATTTAAAGCTTCCGTGACTGCAGGGATTGATATTCTTGGTTCTTTCGGTAAAGTCACGTAGAAGGGAAACAATAAAATAATATTAATATTATTTTATTAATATGTTGTTAATATGTTATTAATATTATTTTATTTTATTATTTCCCTTCTACGTGACTTTACCGAAAGAACCAAGAATATGACACATTTATAGTTACGCGATCTGTCTAAAAAAAACTCGATCAGAGAGTTCGAATAGGTAAATCAATAGGACGCAATTATGGTTGCTCGAGTGGAAGGAGGGTACTGTACAGTAGCAGGGATATAGGGGCAAGTCCACGGAGGGTCTCGAAAGTCAGTGCTGCGTTTTGAGAGCGTTCAGCGATGACGTTAAACGTTCCGATCACGTCTGCTGCCAACCTCCCATCCACTGCCTTGTCGGGTTTACAGCGGTACTCGACCGGTCCACCACGAGCAATATGAAATGATCTCCTATTCCATTGAGGAATTGATGATTTGAGCAATGTGCTGAATGGTAGCGCCTCTAGTGACTGCATACGAATTGTGGGTGTCGTGGTTCACCCCACTCCCAGAAATTCGACAGAAGTGATGTTGATCCCGTGTTTTTCATATTTGCCTCGCTTTAAGACTATTATAATATATATTTTTAAACGTAAATATTATGTATTGTCTAATTATATGAGTTTTCATTGCCCCATTATCCTAAATGTAAGATTAACATCTAGACTCTTATGCAGTGATTGAATGTGCATAGAGTATTGCGAGCTTAAACAATCCAACATTCAGACGCTGTCGCCTCGACAGACCTGGTTTCACCTGAGGACGGCTGCTTGCGTTGTGGCCGAAACGTCGTGAGAATTATTTTATTATGTTTTATTTTTATTATTTTATTACTTCCCTTCTACGTGACTTTACCGAAAGAACCAAGAAGATGAATCCAACACCAATTATTGTTCCACCAATGGGTTCTAGTGTAGCACGTGCCACACGAACCGTCTTGGTTTATTGGTCAGCACAGCAGACTGGCAATTCTGAGGTGGCCTGTTCAATGATCTCCCACCGCCTCTGTGCACAGTTAGTCGACAGGTCGCGTGTGGTCGGGTAAGGGGCCGTCCATAAATGACGTCACGCGAGTTTGGACGATTTTTGGACCCCCCCCCCCTTAAATATGACGTCACAAAGCTCTGCCCCCCCCCCCCCCCCAAAAAAAAACATGCTTCAAATCGCTTTAAACTATTGTCATTGTAGTGCGTATTTAATGTGGCGCTGCACTCTGATGTTGTAGGAGAAAACATGTATTAAAACGTCTATTTTATTAAGTAGAACGTGCTGTCTATATTTATTTAAAGTTGCGCATTTTGGCGTGACGTCACATTTCTCAAACCCCGCCCCCCCTCGTCACACATCGTCACAAATGTCTGACCCCCCCCCCCCAGGTGCGTGACGTCATTTATGGACGGCCCCTAATGCAAACTGGGAAGAATGTCGACCAACTGCTGTCCGTCATGTGAGCGTCGAATGTGTATGGCTGCATGCTTGTCTGTTATCGGTGGAATACATCAGAATAACCCTGAAGAGATGCTCACAAGAGAGGTTCTTTTCCCACAAGTTTCGATTTAAAGCTTTCGTGACCGCAGCGATTCATATTCTTGGTTCTTTCGGTAAAGTCACGTAGAAGGGAAATAATAAAATAATAAAAATCAAACAATTAAATTCTCACGACGTTTCGGCCACAACGCAAGCCGAAACCTCGTGAGAATTTTATTATGTTTTTATTTTATTATTCTCACAAGATATGTGAAACGGCAATCAAATATATATATTCGCCGCGTTTTGAGAATTACACATGTTGCAGACGTGGTAACAAATGACGCGCACTTCCTCGTGCGTGTCGGTGATGACTAAACCGCGTGGCAGTCACGACGCAATGTGAACGGCATGCTCCAGCCGGGGCCAGCTCGCATAGCAACGTTCACGGGGGACATTGGAGTGAACCCAAGCCCAGGTCCTGGGTACAATTGCAATGCGTCCAGAGTTCGGCTGCAAGAATCGTATCGAATCCGAGTCCCGGCGTGAGAACGTATTAGTCCGGTTATGGCTTCCACAAAGGGTTTATTGTTACACGTTGGAGTTTAGGATTCTCCTCTTGACCCCGTGAGCCTCTGGAAAGTAGACACGAACTCCTCGGACGCGTCTCCGTGCCTTCCGTTGCGCTGATATTCCCCTCCCGCTGTGGAACGAGCCACCTTGCCAAGCGTTGTTTACGATTGTTGAGACAAGCACATCGGTGAACTGAACTTGAACTTCTTTCGCACCGTACGCAGTTAGTCGTGCTTATTGAAGGTGGGGTTTTAAACCCCCCCGCTTCAAGATGCATAGATTGTCTCTTGCTTTCGGTCCCCCGTGGCCTATACTTGTTTTTGTTTGGTGTACAAGGGCCTTGCGTACCTATTAGAGAGGCACTTCATAAATTTTATGCATTATTTATCATTAACTCCTCCTTGAAAAGTAAACGCATTGTTTGGTGCTACGACTGCATTGGCAGTGGTTTAAAGGTACAAAATGACAAAAAGAAGATCAACACATTCATCACGAACACTTAATTAAAAGTAAAAAATATATGTAATGGGTGATATTTTCAACAACGACCCTTCTTCATGACACACATGTTTTTTAAAATGGTGTGTTCAAGAGACTGATCAAGTTGTACCCTGTGTGGTGCGGATTGCAAGGGGTTCCAAGCGCTGAGATGGCACTGCTGATATTCTGGATTTGATCTGAGCTATGCCCACGTGCAATTCACCTGGATCTCAAGTGCCCTGAGTTTGATGGTGTCATTTATTTATTTACTAAGTTTCAGTTCTGAGAATTCAAAAAATGGGTTGGGCTTCGATGTGGCAACATGCATCTCGAGCCAGGGCATCTCGAGTTGATGACAAAGTAAACTTTTACGGATTTCTGAAACATTTCCATGGTGCATCCTTCTGCATGCCGTAATCGAACATTCCACTGTGGAAGTTCCAAACGTGGAAATTCCGTGGGTGCGTCGATCCCGATTATGCTCTCAATCAATGCCATAAATTAACGAAACCCTATTTGCAAAAGTGCCTCGGGAAACAAAGTTTTTATTATAACAAGTTTGTTTCGGAACATAACATCACAATGCAGAATAGTATATATATTTTTTTGAATTGCTACAAAGATGCCTCTATTACCCAGTGTTAAACAACGCTTCCTGACTCACTGAAGAAATGTGTTCTGAATGATATTCGTTAGAATTGGCATAACAAATATACTATTCTCTACATGTTTCCAATTGTGCTGTCGGTATAATGCTTTAGATTTCTGCAGCTAGTAGTGCATCACCCTGTGCCGAAGAACTACGAGTGAAATCACTTCAATAGGGCTCTACATCTGGCACCGCACATTGCATATGCCCTGACAAAAAGTGTTTGTCACTTGTCAATCAAACAGAAACGTTTACGTCTCAGAACTGCATGCAAGCTTTAGCCAACGGTTAAAGAGTTGGTATTTACAACATTTTTTTTTGACAGGCCTCTATCGCTACAAATTGAAACGGTGGTGTTTTTTCAACTGTTCAAATGATGGATTCAGTGTCTCTCCACCAACACTGTATATATAACGTGTGAAACCCTTGAGGGTGGAACAAATATCAACACAAAACCATGATTCTTTTATGATTGCATTGTGTAGCCCAGCTAATATCACAAAACACGCTACAATTGAGAACACGGGTAATGGTTAAATAATTAAACAAAGGCCATCGCCCCACGTAAATAATATATTTTCGTTTACAGTCCATTCGCCTATTGGCTTTAGAGACTTTACAGACAATAGGCTAATGGACTGCTGCTGCAGCAGTCGCAGTATTTGTCTTTGCAAGAAAACTCTGGGATAGTTTCACATTTCTCAGTCTTGTCAGCAGTTTCAGGCTCGTTGAATAAATGTCGTCAAGTTGACAGATGCTATTGGCCATAGCCATTGGGATAGTTCTTTACACAATTATATAAAGACTAGCGATGGTGTGGGTATATTTTTTTAGCGATACGAGTTAAATACTTAAACCCGTTAAATACCACTGAGTAGGCATACAATGCTACGACAATTCATTATTGTGCTCAGAATACATAAATATAATAGTACGAGTCACAATCAATGATTTACGATGCGTGAAAATCACATGCAAATCAATCTGTTTCATTTAGGCGAATAGAGCGAAAATTACTGTAGAAACCTGATGGAAGATACGAGGAACGATACAAGCGAAATTAGTAAAACAAATAAACGAGGCAAAGAATCTATTCTTGAATTCTAGTCGCACCAATCCACTGAAACCACACAACGATCAGCCAGTGCTAATACGGTGGTGAGATGTCAAATCCCTCGCCTGGTATACAGGAGGCCGTGGTAACGATCCCGACCCTGACCCCTGTATATTTGGAGTTTGTGTGTTCTCCCAGTGGATTTGTCTGTTGGTCCTCCGATTTTCCCTCCACATTTAAAATCATGCGTTTAGAGTATTTGGCTGCTATAAATTTCCACATTATAAGCCACTTCGTTGAGCTATCATTTGTAGACAGGTCACTACTAAAAAAGAGCTTTCCAGTATGGCTCAGTTGGTCTTATCTGGTAAAATAAAACGTTTAGTTTCCGAACCACTAAAGTGATAAAACCACCAAATACGTAGCCGCTGATTATAGTGGTGACTTTTACATAAATTAGGGTTTTATTTTATTTTTGCAAACTTCAATCGGATTGAAATTTGCCTGCAATACACGGAAGGGGTTTGACAAAGCGCAAACGTCGGTATAATCGAGCAACGGACGCGACAGCCTTAACCTGAATACATAGTTGGTGCGAGCTGGAACACGATGCACGATCGACGTCGGCAGATCGTATCATCACTCACTCTGTTTGACACTGACTGTCGTGTCCCCCCGCCTTCAGTTTATGTATGAAGCGAGGTCACGCTATGGGGCTGGCAAGCAGGTGCAGCAATACAAAGCTGCGGTATATTTACAGGGTAAATATTGTATCGCTGAACTTGCAATGAAAATGAGTGAAAATAACAAACCGCATTTTCTACCTGCAGTATAATGTGAATAATGTTCAAGCTTGCGTAATTGGCCACGCGTCACCGCACTCATTGACATGTTAATTTTTCTCTAACCCCTCCCTCTCTCTGCCTCCGCCCCCCCTCTGTCTATTTAAGGCCACCCCACAGAGACGATCACCCCTCTCTGTGCCTGTGTTACTCTCTCTATGTATCTTGGTGATATCTGTCTGCTTATATGTCTGTCTATAGTTTTCTGGTTAGATTTTTGTTGCTATTTCACTTATACCTGATGATGATTGCTTGTGTTGCAATCTAAACGTCGTATGCTAGTATTTAATTTATTATTTTATCTTTATACGTGACTTTACCGAAAGAACCAAAGAGTGAAGTACAATATATTTATATATTGGACTGTGCAATATAATTTACGAATATGTCGAGGTTTATCTATATATATAATCTGGGGAGCACGTGCATTGTGATTAATTAAATGTGCATGTACAGCCCATTTTGTCAATCCACTGCTGGATGAGGGCCTCTCCACACCGTGGGGGTCATTGGGGTTGTTTGACCATACTTGCACCGTGCTGATAAGTGCGGCTTTGTGTAGGCATAGATGTGGCAGCCTTGAAGGCATATGCTCTACGTGGCAGCATTGAAGTATAGTACAACACTGCGTATTTCTGCGTTGGATAAAAATAGCTTGTCCGTTATTTCACTGTGCCATGTCGGCCCGAGATATGTGGTGTTTGGGGTGTCTCTATTATTGCCAACGCTTAATTATCACCGTCTTAATCCAATCTCGGGTTGCTTTTGGCAGAATGGCTGCTGGCCCATTCCACAATATATCTGCACAAGATCGGAAAAGCCCATCGCAGTACAATAGTCGTGCAGGACAACCACACGTTTCAAACAATACACGGGAACCATGCTGGCTGGTAAAGTTTGGGGAGCGAGGGGGCAGGGGGGGGATGAAACACCAAATCGGGTTCGGATATCACTCACCCCTGATATTAGCCGTGGCCAGTAATCAAACACAGGGTTAGTAGCACAGTGCGCAAACCAGAGCACCACCGCTCCCACATATTTGACTCGGTGACAGGTACGTTAATCGCAGTAACATTATTTAAACCAGGTCAGATCCTCATCTTCAGACCAAACGTCTTATTTTAATAGCGAGACCTGGGGTCCGAGCGACACTTAATCAGGTGCGATGTTGTGGAAATGTTTCAGCTGTGTGTGGACAGCCCCCGGGCTGGAAAATTTGCCACTGACCGTGCAGTTTTGCAAAGCTCGTTCATATCATGTACACGCATTATTAGCCACAGCAGGATATTGTGTGCTTCATGTCATAGAGCTCACATCATGATCATCATCGTCAGCAGTCATGATCTATCCACTGCTGGATGAAGTCTTCCCCAAGGCAACCCCTTACCCCCCCCCCCCCCCCCACTGACTGAAAAATGCAAAGGTTGAAGCCAATTTCATAGCTCCACCTTCACAGCGGATTTACACTCAACTTGGTGAAATATATATCATCTTAGATGTGCTGGTTGGTCGTCATCATTACAAGCAAGTGGAAAGATCGACTTATGTAACAGTTTCATTTGAAAATTAACTCGCATTCTAAAGTAACCCGGCAGAACCGCATCTGTTTTTGTCTTGAAAAGAGTTTGCATTTCTCAATTGGAGTATAACCTTTGTTGAAAAATGCCGAAAAATACCCTGTGAATAACTCATTTGAGATTGCGAAAACTCGGCAGGACCCTCCTGAAATAAGTCTTCGGATTCAACGAGGCCACCCTGGGTAAACCAGTAATCCTTATTCTTATTTTAAACTTGATCAAATGGCATTTAGTTATTTGTCCATTTACAACCAACAACATCAAATCTGCAGGCGTGTCGAGGAATGCAAGACAATGCACACTACCCACAATTGGGGACATTAAAAAAAAACGACCAAACGCGTCGATTAATGAAAACCCCACTCACGCCACCTTACATGGGCTGTCTGACTGTGAGCGTGCAATTGAGTCACAATAAGGCATTACTGTATGCATCCAAAGTATATTGCGATCCGATAATGTCAGAAAAATAAGACGTGTATGATTAGCCCCCAAGGGAAGTCGGAGTCTCTTCATGTGACTGTTGGCATGTTGGGGCTATTTTGCAGAGAGGGAGGAGTGAGAAACTGGTCAGGTGAGTCAGGGGGTGGGGGAGTTTTGGGGCTGGTCTGCTGCCTGCCTGCCAACTTCCCTGAAACTGGCTCTTTGTGTGAGTGCGTGCGTGCGTGTGTGAGGGTCGGGTAGCCCCTGAAGATCATTCGGGTATTCTCTTGTGACTCTACCGAAAGCGCGTTGATGGTGTAGGGGGGTGGAGGGGTTTGTTGGTGACAAATACGCGCTTGAGATTCGTGAAACGTGGCAGAAATAACTTTCGGGGAAAGGATGTCTCGTCGACCGATGATTGTGAGTACATACCGTATTGTCCAGGGAATATATACGAGACTTTGAGAATAATCGTTTTGTTTAGAGAGTACAGTGAGGTACGTTTGGTAAGTCCAGCGTGTGGCTGACCTGTAGAGGTTACTGTTGGGTTATTTAAGTAACCTTTCACTCGGTATGTCAGATAAGACAACGTGTCAGTAATGTTAGCAAAATTGTTTGCTCAATATTTAAAATACATATACTAAATGGATGCTGATGAGAATATTATCGCTGTATTCCTGACCCATTATGGCTTGGTACCAGGCTTACAATACTATATTTAAAAAAAAAATCGACACCACATTTGCCAATAGAACTTCCTTATAACAGAAAAGAAACATTGTAAATACGCTCAAGATTTTGCCAGTGCCACGGTTTCATCAAAGCAAGGAGTAGTGTTTTTTAGGTATTTTTTTGGAAGCTTGCGTAGAATAACTTATTTAGTGACTGTGTACAAAATGTGGTCACGTGGCTCAGCGGTCAGAGCACTTGAGGCTGACACCGCTGAGATCCTGGTTATTATGATGCATTCCCAGACGGCCCGCGTGGCATATGGTTTGTGTAATAATGTTTTATATATATGTGGAGAGACAGACACATACCGTGTCAATCCATACGGTTTACCCCGTATTCTTGTACAGGGAAATTGAGTTTTCATGTCCAGTCAGAGGACAGTGCTCATCGCCTTAGTGGGTGAAAGCAGAGAGAGAGATGGTTGGGGGAAGGTGAACTCGGGAGAGGTGAGGGGGAGAATGGTGAAGTATGTATGTGGAACTTCTTTCGCACCGTACGTCGCCAATCCTGCTAATCGGAGGTGCTTGATGACGAATTGTGAAGACAATGAGAGAGAGAGACGCCAATGTAGGAACTGGAGTACGTGTCATTTGATCTAGTATTGTTTAGTTTGTTCCATTTCATCATGGTCAGCGTCGGACCATGATCTATCCCCTACTGGATGAAGACCTTCCCAAGCAGTTGTCAATGTATCACCATCCTTCGAAGCAACAATCACTCTAGAACCTGCACACAAGCAGATTGCATTGCTCCGTATCTCCTGTGGAGGTCCTCTCACCTACGTTCTTTCATTTGGCTACCACTCCATTGCTGGGTGCCGCGGTGGCGAGATGTTAACTCCCTCGCCTGGTATGCAGGAGGTTCGTGGGTTCGATCCCTGCTGTATATTTGGAGTTTGCATGTTCGCTCTCCCCATGGTCGCGTGGATTTTCCTCCGGGTCCTCCGGTTTTTCCCTCCACGTTAAGAAGTGACGTGCGTTTAGAGTATTTGACAGCTATACATTTCCACGTAATCAGCCACTTTATTGAGCTATCATTTGTGGCCAGGTTGCTTCTGAAAAAGAGCTATATATCTCAGTGGGCCTTACCTGGTCAAATAAAAAGAGTACGGTAGTTAAATAGTAAATAGTAATCTGACCACTGGCAATCGTCCGTTCTAGTGGTGTGGCCTACTCTAGGCTGTAATTTATTTGGTTTATTTTCCTGCTCATTGAGTTTGTCTGTTATCTCAATCTGTATGATGATTGTTTTGGACATACAGTATTTCACACGATCACCCCAATTGATTTGTAACCCAGGTATCCCTTGAAAAGCAGAGGCAGTTACATTGTTGTAAGTAATGTACTGTACCATATTGACATTGATTGATGCACTTTACACGTTGTTTTAGTTTTGCCCAATTTTATTTATTTTGTGCTATCATCATTGGATGATTAATCTATTCAAAACTCTTGCAGAACGGTGCAAACTCTTGTTTTATTACAAAAAAGTCCACAGAAGGGAGAATTAGTAGAACTTTTTTCTGAAATCTCAACCGACCATTGTTATCCCACTCACTGAGTGTACTTCTCCACATTCCCTACGAGAGAGAAACACGTTTCGCATACCAGTCAAACCGATATTTTGCATACCAAAAGTGTCGTGGCTTGATGGTCCCGATGCTGATGACCCAATGAGAGTGAAACAATTAAATCTATTACATTGGTTTTGAACTTAATTTGATTTTAATCAAATTGATTTTAATCAAATGAAGTTCAAAACCAAAAAATGAAGTTCAAAACCAATCATCAGCATCGGGACCATCAAGCCACGACACGTGGGATACCAGTTTAATAGCGGGGGGCTGAAACCCGGATTCAAAACCCGGATCTCAATGGTGCCACCTCGGCATTCTGGCTCCTGCGCCACCCATCCACATCAGGAGTTGACTCCAGTATTTCCCTGAAACAGATTAAATGCTTGCCTCCTGTCATTAAACACGGCTTCACAAGGGGCATCCTCTAAGTTCGATTCCCATGTTCAAGCTGCCTGGATATCCAGACTCGGCAAATTGGCAGTTTTCACAAATGAGTGCTTTACATTCATTTCAGCGCACCAAAGATTACGCCTCCCCAAGAAAGCCGATTTGGAAAGACTCACCCTCACGACTTCACTGGACCTAGCAAATTAGTACCTCGTTACTACCCCCACACAGCAGCCCCCTGGTTTCAACCTACCCAGGAAGGAGTAGTCCACCCTCGACAGGATCTGGACCGGTCATGCCTCGAAAACCTCCACCGATTGGGCATGAGAGCAAGCCCCGATGTGCCCGTGGGGTGGAGCAAACCATGCACCACATTCTAGAAATCTGCTCAATCCACAAACTCAGCGGAGGGCCTCTAGCCACCCTCAACACAGCAGGACCGGAGGCAACCGCTTGGCTTAGGGACTTTGCATTCGCTAAATAAATGAATGTAAACTCTACTACTTGCGCCGGTTGATGCTGTTGTGCCGTGGGCACCACGGTGGCGATATATGAACTACCTCGCCTGGTATACAGGAGGTCGTCGGTTCGATCGCGACCCTGACGCCTGTACATTTGGCGTTTGAGTGTTCTCCAATTTGGTCGCGTGGATTTTTCTCCGGGTCCTCCAGTTTTTCCCTCCACATTTAGAAACATGCGTTTAGATTATTTGGCTGCCGTAAATTTCCACATGATAAGCCACTTCTTTGAGTTATCATTTGTGGCCAGGTCGCTTCTGAAAAAGAGCTATAGAGCTCAGTGGGCCTTACCTGGTAAAAACAAAAATGTTGTTTCGTTTTTAGTATAATTTTCCAATGTGTTTCCGGGTCATACCACGTGTTGTTCGGCACGATGTCAGACGTTTTGCTGCACGTGGTGGGAGTTAGAGTAAATTTACGAACTTGCTATCCGCGATTTTGTCTATTCTCGAATCACATATGGAACTACGCGACTGCGTCGAGAGCGAGAGAGAAAAAGAAAGGTGTGAATCACCTGTAATAAAGCAGGCATAAAGGTGAATTGTGATGTCATTCACAAAGAGAAAACCTTTACTCGCAAAGATCACTTCCCAAGCTCGACGTCCCAACATTTGAAAAAGACTTGCAGCTACAGTACTCTACATTTGGAGAGGCACTTTTCAAAGTTTTAAGTCAGTCAAGTGACTTGCCCAGACATGCTGGGCCAAACTGACAGGTAGCGAAAATAATTTCCGTACAGGTGGGTGTACACGATGCCGGTGAAGTGAGAGAAAGTTCTGGACCGTATCGAAATGTACCTGCAACACGTTTCTGTACTATAGTATGAATGTATGTTTAACTTCTTCACACGGTATGTACATAAAGCGTCTGTTCGATTAGTGTTGGCGGTTTGCGACTCCTCTCGCAGTCCGTGGCACACGGCACCAAATTGAAAATCCATCGTGGAGTGTAAACCGCGATCTGCAGAAGAGAAACGTGGAGGCCTGTTTATTTTTTTTATTCGGAATTGTTCTTTGCTCCTGCACAGAGTGGTTGTGCTCCCCTGATTTTTTATTGTACAAAATAATTGAGCAATTTTTATACTTGGATGAGTTGTAAAAAAAAAATTCTCTAACGTCGACCTATACGGCAGACTTGTGCCTTAGGATCTCATAATAAAAAAAAACGCATAACCTCGCGATTCGCGAATTTATTATGGATTTCTTTTGTAATGCACTATTTACGTGCTTGTGTGCTCCACTGTAAACAGGGGCACACCGCATTGGCAAGACATTTTGCTTGCGAATTATAGAAACTTCACGGATTACATGGCCCGCGATGCAGTCTCCTCCATATCAGCACCGATTATTCGAGTTCTCTGCTGTAACATAAGTTACCTTTATTTATATCCAGATGAGAAAGTCGAGACCGAGAGCCATCTTTGCAAGGGGAAACCTGGCTCAAAACAAATTGTAAACTACGGCAAATCAAATTATTCCTTTTCTCCGCAACGTTTTCATGGATAAGAGCAGTGATTTGGCAAATTCATAATTTTCTGATTTTTTTTCCCACGTGAATTATAGGATCCGCAATATTGCCCCCCCCCCCCACATTACTGTTGATGAGAGTAGTTCTGTGAACAAAGCAAGAGGAACAACATCTCACATCAGTAGGAAACGAGCAAAATAACCCGTCTTTACGTACGGATAATTACTAAATCAGGTTTGATGCAGCCTAAATGTACAAACAAACATGAGCGCAGAAATATGAACGAAGCATTAACATGTTCGAAACATTACAATAAACCTCAAGAACAGTATACACATTCAACACATGATAATAGGTTTTTCCCTTTTTTCTGGCAACAAAACAGGTGTTAAGATGTTAAAACACCAAACTGAAAACTTTTACAAGGAATAATTTCTGCATTAACCACAACACTTGTGGTCAGAATGCAAACAAAAAACATACTCTGATAATATATGCATTGTCCTTGAAACTGATTGGTCCACACCAGAGACAGCTTTCTTTTGAGCCTCGTCTCAAACGGTGTTAGACCAGAGGATGCCAAAAGGCGTCCTCTGTAAAAGCTTCCAGTTTGGTGTTTTAACATCTTAACGCCTGTTTTGTTGCCAGAAAAAAGGGGAAAACCCTATTATCATATTTTGGTACTGACAGAGGAGGTCCCATGATGTAGACATTCAACACACATAACTCAACCAATTGCTACATTCATATGTTCAACAATACGCACTCTTACCTCTCATCTCACTCTACTCTCCTCCGTTCACTCTTTGCTCCAGCAACCAAGATTTTTAATTGAAGCCCCCTGCCCCCAACCAACCATTGCTTAAGTTGAGAGGTCGCTCATTATCCTCTGCTACCCCCCTATCGTTTTGAACTGCCATCCCCCATCAATCCATGCTGCCAACTCCCTGCCCCTTTTCAACGCCTTACTTTTTCCTGCCGACTGGCGCTTCATTCTTTAAAATAAATGCAGTATGCCCATAGTTTCTGTACGGTCGCATTTAGAAGCTGTAGAAGTACAAATTGAATTGTTGAAGACACGGTGGCGAGATGTTAACTACCTTGCCTGGGCATCAGTTCGATCCCGACCATGACGCCTGTATATTTGGAGTTTGCGTGTTCTCCCTGTGGTCGCGTGGATTTTTATCAGGGTCCTCCGGGTTTTCCCTCCACATTTAAAATCAACATGCGTTATAGTATTTGGCTGCTTTACATTTCCACGTGTTCAGCCACTGTGTTGAGTTATCATTTGTGGCCAGGTCGCTTAAAAAAAGCTATATAGCTCAGTGGACCTTACCTTGTTACAATACAAAAATAGTGTCGTGTATAGCGTAGTGTTACTGAGTATAATACAGAGACAATACTGCCCCATGCAAGCGAAGCATCGCATGAAAAATAAGAATTTAAAATGGTTTGTTTGTCACATGGCATAGACTTATGGAGGCACGTCTTAAGTTTTGTGGGTTTGCCTGTGCAGTTTATGTCTCAAGTTTAGAGGGCATTTCGAGGTGGAGTGACTCGCGGCAATACATTCCTCT
Organism: Lampetra fluviatilis; assembly: GCF_964198595.1. Taxonomy (NCBI): domain Eukaryota; kingdom Metazoa; phylum Chordata; class Hyperoartia; order Petromyzontiformes; family Petromyzontidae; genus Lampetra; species Lampetra fluviatilis. The sequence goes on from NC_136310.1 coordinate 5,356,404, forward strand.
CCTGAACACAACTGGCGACCGTCAAGGCAATCTTAGGGCAACCGTCGCTGTCAGTTGTCACCGGCAACACATGAGAAACATTTGCAGCTTGGTGAGGCATTATTGAAATGGTGATGGGAGTTTTCTTTCATCAACATCATCTCCTTTTTCCTTTTTTTTCCTTTTTTTGGCTGCTGCAGCTCCTTACTATTAAAATTTCTTCCCTTTATTACTGATAACCCTACTTCATCCCTTTGTTGCTGCTACTCCTACATAATGCACGGGCATAATATGACTTTGAGACCCCTCCCACCTCCTACGCATTTCACAAGTAGTGACTAATCCCATATCTGCATTTTCCATAAATATGCTAAATTCCTCTGTTGATATGCAAATCCATTTGTCAAGGCGCCCTTCTTCCTCTAGCCCAGCTTAAATATACGCTGCCAAGCTTGGTGCTGTTCATTCAGATGCTGTTTTTTCCGACAGACCTGTTCTTCACCTGAGGACGGCTGCTTGCGTTGTGGCCGAAACATCATGAGAATTGTATTTTATCATGTTTTATTTTTATTCTTTTGTTATTTCCCTTCTACGTGACTTTACCGAAAGAACCAAGAAAATGAATCCCTGCACTCACGAAAGCTTTAAATCGAAATTTAACATCACCATCATCGGTCATGGTCAATCCACTGCTGGATGAATGCCTTCACAAGCCGACCTTCAACTCTCACGATCCTATGATCCAACAATCCATCAAGCACCTACACCATGAACTGATTTCATCGCTCCATCTCTTTGGTGGTTATTCTACCGGATGCGTTTCATTCATTGGCTGCCACTGTTATCATTCTTGACCATTGTCCCATCGAGATACGTGTCCTGGATAAAAACCAACTTCCATTTCTCAATAGTTTGATTGACGATCCATACTTGTTTCGGGTTATTTCATGTAGTAGTTTTTATGCCTACATTTATTTTCATTAACCCTCAACCACCTTACAAGAGGTCTCGTTTTGAGCTTCTTCGGCAGTTTGAGTGAAACGTTGAGTTGGTGATTACTTCAGCCGTACACTTCTTAATCCACCGAGCTTATTGGTCAGAAATGTTTTTATATATCAATATATTGGGCACGTTTCAATTCTGTAATATCTTTGCAAACATTACAATCTTGTTGGGTGGTGGAGGTTTAATGACAAATACTTTTGTAATAAATACTGATACGTGGCCTAATTAAAAACACATACGGATCATCCCGGTCAACATATGGAACGTTGGGCCAATGTTGCTCCGACGGGTCCAACCACACGCCAACGTTGGCCCACCATTGCACATTAAACACATTCCTGCGGAGGGAGCTGGTAGGAACGTTGGGTTGCTCGGTCAATGGCCAGGGTCAACGGCAGCGTGGTGTATTCCGCAAATATGGCCGACTGTGAGGGCGGGCACAAGCCGGCGTAAGTAGGTTAAACGTTGAGATTTATAAGGGCACCACGGGGTGACCAGCCCCTCATCAACCAGCCCCACCCCTCCCACACCCCCACCCAGCCCCACCCTCCCCACCCAGCCCCTCACCACCCAGCCCCTCCCCACCCTCCCCACCCAGCCCCTCCCAACCCTCCCCACCCAGCCCCTCCCTTCCCACCCAGCCCCTCCCTACACGACGGACGGCACAATAATCCCCTGTGGACTGGTGTAACCAGGAGGTTCCTACCAGTACAAGGGCTTGCATTGGCTACAATAGCCATTTCGTTGGGGTGATGTGTGTAATCGTCTTATATTCTCTTGACCTATGTATCTCTCTTTCGGAAGTACTGTCTAGATCATCAAAAGATTGTTTGTGAAAAGTGTATTTGATGGGCAATTCTCTGGCCTACAAGGGCCCACAACTTCGGATGGTTAAGTGTGACCTCTGCCTGTGATTGGATGTTGCCATCCCAGTTGCCACGGTGTAAAGCAGAGATCAGATACGTCCAAATCTATGGATATATTTTTTTGTTATTGGGGCAACAACTTTAACTGCTCTCGTTTTATCTTGGCATTTGGTGATTGTGGCTTTACAAGACCCCCGAACAACCTCACTATATACAGCCCATACTGCACGCATTGTCTTATTTTTGTTCTGTGTCTTTGAATACACTATCAAATACATTTAGGTGGGATCCGTTGAGAATGTGGATGTTTAAAGCGATGGTAAATGACAATTCAAGAACACGTAGGGGGGGGGGGTAACGATAGATCAGAAGTGACTAGAGATGGGTGTGTTGAGAATGATGAAGATTACAGGAGGAGTGAAGGAACAAACATGTTGGTTTATGATACACAGCTTCAGCAGATTATGTTTAATGCTTGCTTGGTGTGTGCATGTCAAGACTGTCCAGAACTGTTGTGTGAAAGCGAATTCATCTGAAATGGGATTTTTCCTGGTTGACTAATAGATGATTAATTTGAAGAGTTGACATTACACAATCATCCATGCGCATACCCTATAGTATTGGCATTGCCACCTTTAATTGTACATCGCGTGTAAATGCCAGGTTTAAATCTGTAATAGTAATTGGGTTCATATTCTTGGTTCTTTCGGTAAAGTCACGTAGAAGGGAAATAATAAAATAAAATATAAAACAATAAAATTCTCACGACGTTTCGACTGCAACACAAGCAATCATCATTAGGTGTGAAATCTACAGCAAGAAAATTTGAAAAAATCCACAGCAAGAAAAAAAAATCAAATTTTCTTGCTGTGGATTTCACAACTGATGATGAATGCTTGTGTTGCAGTCGAAACGTCGTGATAATTTTATCGTTTTATATTTTTGTTATTTTATTATTTCCCTTCTACGTGACTTTACCGAAAGAACCAAGAATATGAATCCCTGCAGTCACGGAAGCTTTAAATCGAAAAGTAATTGGGTTGTTCACCGCCGTAATTCACAGTTTCCTGAAGGTAAATGCTCTACTTTCAAACGCGTAGCTTTAAACTGTCAGGCACGGAAGTGAATGAGTCCGACAAGACGAGTCTGTACGACTGATGCAAATCGTAACTCCGTGTGTCACGCTGTGTCCAGTTACACCCGAGTACATTCCTACTCTGCTCTTTCAAGAGAGGTCAGATTTGCCCTTCACCACCAGCATGCCTTCCTTCTCAAGCGTTAGTCACGTGACATTACACGATACGCTTCCTGTGCAACGCACTGATTCTCATTACTTGATCACAAAGACTCATTTTCATAAGGGGTCCTGCACTGGGATGTTTGGACAATTCCATTAAAGAGTGTTTGGCGTGTGGGAAAAAATCCAATTGCCCGGAGAAAACCCATAACATTCAACCGCACAGATAAGTTGAATCCACAGACAGACCCTATACATTTGATTTGCAATACACTATATGTGGACTGATACCATTGCTGTACAGGAATTCCATCTCCTTGCCACTCCACAGTTCACGCCTACAACACCTGGTGACCATTCGCAGCTCTGATTGCTTCCACGAGCTCATGAGATCGGACACATTGCAGATGATCCGTTGGTACTGTATTCATTAATAACTTATGACAACCTCAAGCAGGAAGTTGTGTGTTTGGTCAAAAGGCATGAAGTAAACACGTTTATTTCGCAGTGTAATATTAATATTGTAGAGCCACTCATTCACAGTGATGCAACTCTTCCTATAATTTGATGTTGGGTGTTGATAATAGAATACTGTATGGCTAGACCACGGGTCGGCAACCAAAATAACGAGAGCCATTTTTTTCGAATTCGGAAAAAATCATTAATATTTCAAGAGCCGCAATGTATGTGAATACGAGGTGGTGGTCCTTAATAAATAACGTCACCCTACAGTCCTACGAAGAGCCACATTCCACTCCGGAGCCGCAGGTTTGCTGACCGCTGTGAGCGAGACACGGACCCTTGAGGCCACGATACTGAGTTTGGTAAAAGTGCAGCCCTGCAATGAGCCACTCACGCCACTACTCGCAGATCAGCCTTCACCCGAGAGCCGTGTTCTTCATTGCAAGGCCCGTGGGCCTCTGGCAGCCTCTAAGGGTCTTTAGTGCGTCCCCTGACGTGCGGCCCCCCAACAATACCCAAATGTGGAAACACCCCAGCGTGCTGTCGAACCCCAATGGTTTCAAAAGTGTGGCAGCCCTCACACTGATGTCTTATCGGTGAAAATGCCCCCCCCCCTCCCCCCCCTCTGAAAATGAGTGAAGACACTGCTCTTGAAGGCCTGAGTAGGGGGAGCTATAAAGAGACCCACGCGGCATACTTTTCCACGTCGACCAGACGTCGTGGAAGAGGAGACAGTTAACCACACTCCCTCAACAAACACATGAACTGTCACGTGTTTAGAAGCAAGGGGATTTAATAATGGTTCCCACCCATTGTTTCAACTGCCACGCCAGGAGACCAATTTGATCTTCCGACTTGGATTACAATCACTCTAGCTGCCTTTGAACCGTGCATTATTGATACATGTATGTGTAATGTGCAAAACTTAATGTGTAAATTTCGATTTAAAGCTTTCGTGACTGCAGGGATTCATCTTATTGGTTCTTTCGGTAAAGTCACGTAGAATGGAAATAATAAAATAATGAAATAAAACATTATAAAAAAGATTTTTATTTTTTATTTTATTATTTCCATTCCACGTGACTTTACCGAAAGAACCAAGAAGATGAACTTAATGTGTGTCTAGTATCAATCTAGAGTATGAATGCACAGGCTCATTCCCAAATGGAATCGACTTCACAGTACAACAAACTTGTGTTGTCGATCATAGAACTTGATTGAGTCATTTTAATCGTGCAAAATAAAGTAAGGGGCTCATTCTGACTGGAAATAACCAGGGACCGATGGCGCTGATGAGCTATGTGTGACCTATGGCCTTTGACCTAAATATATATTTTTAAAAATCAATGTTGAACGTGCCAATCTGATTGGGTTTTATACATTTCTAACCGGTCTTCCAATTTATTTTTTGAAAATGTAGTTGCGAGTTGGTAATAGTTTTGTAAAACATTTAATTGTATCCCTTCTGTACTTGATAGCATACTACGGGAGTCTTTGGCGTGTGTTAGACATGTGCTATGAGGAAAGGGGCCGTCCATAAATGACGTCACGCACCTAGGGGGGGGGTCAGACATTTGTGACGATGTGTGACAAGGGGGGGGGGGGGTGAGAAATGTGACGCCACATCAAAATGCGCAACTTTAAATAAATATAGACAACACGTTCTACTTAATTAAATATACTTTTAAATAAATGTTTTCTCCTACAACATCAGAGTGCAGCGCCACATTAAATACGCACTACCATGACAATAGTTGAAAGCGATTTGAAGCATGTTGTATTTTGGGGGGGGGGGGGGCAGAGCTTTGTGACGTCATATTTGAGGGGGGGGTCAGAGCTTTGTGACGTCATATTTGAGGGGGGGGGGGTCTGACCTTTTGTGACGCCGTGTGACAAGGGGGAGGGGGGGTCAAAAATCGTCCAAAATCGCGTGACGTCATTTATGGACGGCCCCAAAGGCCATTCGCCAAAACGTTTGGCTGTTTAGGTTATCAGTAGTGCACAGTATTTATTATACATTGTAAGCTCTATGTTGTTGTTCTTTACGCGGCATCCAAGACACATACAGCGACTTGCGTGCTCAATTACGAAGAGCACACAGCACGTGCTGTCGTGTGACAGGGCTGAGGACGGGTTATCAGCTGACCTGCGAGCAAGTTGGAGGAAACTGGGAGAAACTGACTTTGTTTTTGTCTCACTCCTGTTCGTGAAGTCCTTAACAAAGACACAACTCCTACGCATGACCGCGTTGGTTCTCTGGTGTGCCCCCCCCACCCTTGACATTGCTAATAATGCTGCGTATCGTTGTTTTGTCGTGTGGAGTATAATACACTCCGGAAAGTAAGATGCACCCACCCAACTTCTGGTTTTAAAATACACACGGTACATGGTGGGGGAATGTGCGCCTTAAAATCCGGAGTATAAGGTCGTAGGATTCAAGTTTCAATTTACTTTTAGAAGCTCCCAATGAGCGAAATCACGGAACATTGGTCCAATCTTGGTCCAATCTTGGTCCAACCACATGCCAACGTTGGCCTAATGTTGCGGTGTTTATTGCGCTCACACTTATCAAGTGTCTGGGCGTAAGGTACACACACACACAAGGCATGCACTGTATACTGTAAGGTGTGTCTCACCTTCATAAAGTCCGCATTGCTTTAGTGAATCCGCAAGAACACAATGATTATCTCTTGAGTTCAAGGACTGCTTGAAAATGTCGCTTGGATGCCCCAACAACAAGATGTTCAACCCGATAGCATGGAAACAAGCATGTTGCTAGGGTAGGTCATTTCTACAGTGAAGCAAAGGGGGGCATAAGTCTTTCACAGTATAGTAAACTACAGGGCTTTATCATATGTATACTAAAGTACTGCAACCCGATGGACAACATAACATCATTAATGTGCAAGCACATAACCAAGTTGTGCTTTTAGGGTGGACGTTACTGCCCAACATTAACACGTGAAAGGAAATAATAAAATAATAAAAATAAAACATAATAAAATAATTCTCACGACGTTTCGGCCACAACGCGAGCAGCCGTCCTCAGGTGAAGAACAGGTCTGTCGGAAAGACAGCGCCTGACAGACCTGTTCTTCACCTGAGGACGGCTGCTTGCGTTGTGGCCGAAACGTCGTGAGAATTCTTTTATTATGTTTTATTTTTATTATTTTATTATATCCCTTCTACGTGACTTTACCGAAAAAACCAAGAAGATGAATCCCTGCAGTCACGAAAGCTTTAAATCGAAAATTAACACGTGAGTTTGAAGAGTATTGAATGGCTGTCTGCAAAGATCAGGGCCTTATCTTTTCGATTGAGCGTTCTTGCCAATAACATCTGGTTACCCAGCAGCATTTATTTAACAAGCCGGATTGCTGATGAAACCCAAAATGTAAAATCCAGTCCCAGAGTGTGCTTGCTGATTCTGCTGTATTATATTGGACTGGAAGGCTAGTACACGTAAAATGTATCTTATTTTCTGTATGTGATAGCATATACAAAGAGTCCTGTTTATACAGGGAACTGTGAGGGTAGGGTTTGGGTAATTGCCTTTTAAAAGGGTTACGTTTAATTGGTTCTGCAGCCACTAGAGGTGATACAAAATTAACCCGTAAAAACAAAGTTTTTCACTATAAATCCTTTATATGCGTGGCATCGGGGCGGCTAGAGTCCTCTCGTCCTCTGGCTTGAGATGGCTGCCACCTATGGGTCAGATGATTGTGTGCCAGCATTAACCAATTGGTAAATATATATATTTTTTTAATTCCCTAAACAGTGTAAAATTTTGGAAAAAAATTTTCACGAAAATTCATTGTCACGCACAACGAGTCTGTGTGGAAAATGTCAGCTCGATTGGATCACGGGAAGTGGGTTAAAACGACCGAAAGATTTGCACGGTCCTAAGCAAGCAAGCGAACTTAATATGAAGGATTTAAAAATACAGATAATCGACAGTATTATTTTTTCGTCGAATTATGACCCCCCTCCCCCTCCAAATCAGAAGGTAAAGAATAGTTGCAGACCAAACATTCAGCAAATTTTATTTCAAGTCAAACCTCACGCACATTTGATTTTTTATATACACCGACAACACATAACACATTACCACCACACACAGTGCTCAAATGTAACAGATAAAACAAAGACAAAGATTCCCCCGTATAGCCTTAACAAACTGTTGGGGCAAGTGCTTTAAGCGAGTAGCACCTATGAAGGCCAGCACGGCACACGAGGGGGTGGGTGGCCAGCACCACGCCCGGCCGCCTTTGTCTCCCTTGTGGTGATGTTTATACATCGCACCAGGTACTCATTTGAGGCTGAGTTGACATGGGGAGGCCCAGGACCGCCTCACAGAATCGTCATTGGTGTTGGTGGCCATGAGCGGGAATCAAACTCAGGTCGCCGGATTCGTAGTGCAGCTCGCTAACCACCACACTACCGCTCCCCATAGACACACACACACATGCAAGCATGTGCAGACATCTCCACACAAAGCATGATAATATAACCTGCTGTGCCATGTATTGTCTATGTTGGCATCATCAGCTGTTATCGATCTACTGCTGGATGAAAGTACCCCCCCCCCAAAGCCGTCAACTATGTCTCATGATACTGCGATGCAATAATCCGCCTAGAGCCGGCTGATTTCGTTGCTCCACCTTCCTCAGTGGACGTCTTCTCTAGGATGCATTCCACTCGTTGGCCGCCGCTCTGTCTGTGTTACATTGTAACTCAAAGGTCATCGGCCAAAAGTAATCGGTTACCCGTTGAACCCAGTTTATTAGATAGACTTGGCCGTTCTTTGGCCAGAATGACTCCTTAACTGGGCACGCAAAAGTGTGCTACAATTTGGCGCGTCGCACCGCTGTAGATTAGCGACAGTGGAACGCTTAGTTGGCCTGCAATCTAACAGACTTTCGCAGCCATTTCAAAGGCTCTGAGGATGTTTAGAAGAAAGTGAAAAACAACCTGATGCGTAAGAACAAATAATCACGTGCATCATCGTGGGTTTTGTTGAGTGAAAACTCAGAGCTCTAAGCCGGTAACTGCTGAGATCCTGGATTTGAATTGGGGCAGCCACCAGTGAATAATAAACTGGCTTCCCAAGTGGAGCAAGTGGAGTGAATAGATGGTCTGAGCCCTTCTACCAATGAATGCACACACACACACAAAAACATGATATGGTACAAGCATTCAATTTCTATTTTTAAGTTAATTTGGCAATTTCGACTCTATGAAGTTAAATATATCTGAAATTCATGTGACAAACATTCGTCCATACCAGGGCATGTGTTCAAATGTAGAAACCCGTGAGTGTATGGATAAGGAAAGTCATATCGTTGGAAGAAGAATATCTCATTAACGGGAGAGGGGGGAATGGCATGTAACCATTTTGGCTTCAGTTTTCGTGTCATTCATGCAACTGACAAAAAGACACTGGATTTTTTTACGTCACGGGAAGACTTGTAGATTTCCTGAGGACGGTTACCTGAACAAGGGGACGATCCAAGGAAAACGAGGACAACCGAGCCACGTGGTTCCCTCTTTCCCGTACCTCCGATTCGCATGGTTGGCTACGTACGGTAGGAAACACAGGCGGAGTTTGACTTCTGTATTTGGGGGGAGGGCATGGGTTCGCTTTGTCCCTCACATTAGGAATCGCGAGTGCATATGATTTATTTTATTGTAAATTACTAAAACTAAATTGATAAAGGTGTCCAGTTTGGGAGAGGCATTGCCCCCCGTACCCTCCCCCCGCAAACTCCGCCCATGGTATGAAAGAAGTTAGACCTACATACATACAATACGTCGCATGGATATTTTTCCAAAGAGTCCATGGGTTGGAGAATAAATTGGTGCCACCGAAGGTAGCAACACTTTATTAGTACCCATTTATTGTATATGGCCAACAACAGCGTCCAAAATCGCGTGACGTCATTTATGGACGGCCCCTTATTGCAATCGTGTACGGGTGGCATGGCGGATGGAAGGGAGCGGCAGAGGCACGCGCAGATTTTGAAGCAGCGAGATGATGGAGCAGGCTGTGTCCCAGGCACGGATCAATAACTGGCGACGGCTCGGCCTTAATTTTAAATGGCCGCGGAAACGTGGCACCATATTAATACGAGACCAGGGTCCTCCTACCGTTTATAATGGTGGGGGGGGGGGGGGGAAAGCAGGGCCATGCTGAGATGATGGTAATTGTATTGACATCGTTTGATTTAAGCTTGAGGTCTATATCATTGGTTCTTCACCTGGGGTGCACGCACTCCCAGGCGGTGCGTGATGCCCTTTATGGGGATGCGAGACTTGGCCAGATTCGTTTAGAAGGTAAATCCTCGAAAAGACAAATTAAGCACGGGCCTGTAAGTACAACTACTTTGTTTCGTCAAACCCCTATGTATTTATGAACATACTTTTTTTTACGATTGCGAATCATAGGGGTGCAAGGTTGCAGTAAAGGTTAAGAAAGGTTGGTCTATATAATCCGCAGATATACTTTTTTGTTAATAAATCGACTTTGTAGTCCTCTCCACGCCGTTGATGCCCCTTTCGGTCTCATAACTATCCCACAGGGCCTGGTAGCATTACCGGTTTGATGTATATTGAGGGGTTATTACTCGTGTCATTTGTTGTCGTCTGTTGGGTGGGTGACTGAAACAACAACATATTGGGTGTAACCATTCCCTCCCAGTGTTTGTGGATACCATTGGCCTCCTTAAGACTCGTCTGTCTTCAGTTTTTAACAGATTACCCAGGGTGCCACTAACCTGTTATGCATTTATATTGAACTTCTTTCGCACCGTACGTAGCCGGACGTGCGAATCGGAGGTCACGGGTGCCATTGGCCTGCGAGAAGCTCATCTGCCTTTAGGAAGGAAAGTTTATCCCCTGAATCGGCAACACGGCTGCGCTGGGCTGGGCGAGTGCAGGATGGGGACCAATTGCCGAGACGAACAGTGGAATGTTCCCCACGAGTCTGGCGACCAAAGGCCCCCAACAAGTCCTGAGATAATAAATATATAAATTAAACATCTATAGATTTTTTTTATTTTCCATTTTGTGAGGTATTCTAACTAGCTCGTAACTGCAAGCGAATACAAAATTCAACAGACGCTCTGCGTGCGTGACGTGATTTGTTCACGCTCGCTGGTCACTTTTGGAAACCGCATTGTTTACGAGCAATGAGTTTAGAGAAAGGTATTTTATATCGTTCTAGGTAACCATATGGATTCAGACTTTATCGTAGTTATTTTTACATTGGCAGATTCATACTTGCTTATTCACCAATGACTCAGGTATGATATAAATACACGTTTATATATCACCTCTCGTTGTTTATTGGGACATTTTTCAGACGCTGTCTCCCCGACAGACCTGGTCTTCACCTGAGGACGGCTGCTTGCGTTGTGGCCGAAACGTCGTGAGAATTGTATTTTATAATGTTTTATTTTTATTATTTTATTATTTTCCTTCTACGTGACTTTACCGAAAGAACCAAGAAGATATTGGGACATTGTCACGTAACCCCCAGGGGTCTGCGTACCCCTGGTTGAGAACCACTGGCCTAAGACAGGATGGAGGGATACTAATTCTAGATTTGAAGCTTTCGTGACTGCAAGGATTCATATTCTTAGGTTTTTTCGGTAAAGTCACGTAGGTAAAACATTACAATTACCATGTTTAGTTGTTTCTTTTTTCACACTATTGTTATGTAGGCCAGGCTTAGTCACAAACCGTACATCTCCATAACAAAGGCTCAGCCTCTTAAGCCTCACCTTACCATATTAATAAAAAGTGTGCTGTACTTGGCCCTTCCCCCTCTCCAACCATTATATAAACGGAGTGGTAGCTCTTGTAATCTCTCATTTACTTGATACAGCTGTCGTGGCTGTGACGGTTCCACCTGTAGACGGAAGCTTGTGTTGCCTCCGAAACGTCGTGATTTTTATTTTATTTTACTTTTATTAATTTTAATGTTTTACCTACGTGACTTTACCGAAAAAACCTAAGAATATGGAGGGATACTGTTATGGCAGATCTCAGGAGGTCCTTGCGTGTCCACTGTGTGGCAGCTGCGAGATCTAGCGGAGGGTAGAAAGCGTTGGCGAGGTGCGATGATGGTGTTTGTGGCATCGGCTTTAGCTGTGATGTTACTTCTTGATTATGTACATTGAGGTGTTTGTTCTGTGGGCCCTGTCACTAAGCAACAGAGGAGTCATGTCGTGGCTATTTATTTACAACTCAGCTGGTGGTGGTTGGTGCCCGACTGCCCTTCAGGGCATGAGCATAAATCACATTCGGGGGCTGCTATAACTACTCTTCTACTCTGTAATGCACTTAAGAAAGGTGGTGGTGTGTTGTCATGATAATATAGTGTGGGGAAGCCGAACAATGAACGTCCTTAACTTAGGAGTGATTCATCATTGTTTTTGGGCCGGATGACATAAGTAAAATGTTGCGTCGTAAACCCTCCTCCACCTGACACAGCCAATTAATAAAGTTGTCACGTGATGAACAAACGTGGCTTAAGCAGCACCACCGTTGTGTTGAAGAACTGCCCGGAACGTTTAATAATTGGGTACAACGTTTCACTGGTAGTGAGTACAATCAACATTAGGCTGCGAACTCGTGGCTAATGGGCATTGACTGGTCTCTCAGATCACCAATTCTATACCTGTGTTTGAATTCCCAGGGGTTGTCTTGCTGTAAAATGAGTCGGCCCTGGAAGGTGCATTAATTTTTTTTATTAAAATCAATTCTTACTTGCCATACTCTTAGGTTTTTTCGGTAAAGTCACGAAGGTAAAATATTAAATAAATAATAAAAGGATTGAAACAATTATAGAAATAAAAGAAAATGATTATTTTATTTCTATTATTTCTACCATTTTATTATTATTCTTTATTTATTTTACCTACGTGACTTTACCGAGAAACCCTAAGAGTATGAATCCTTGCAGTCACGAAAGCTTCAAATCTAGAATCTTACTTGCCACATGAAACGCATTGCATGATGAGGTGTAATAGTAAATTATTGATGAAACAGAAGTCACGAGACTGGGCCGAATCTTAAGACTTTTGCAGGAGGGTTCTGTCCTGGAATGTTTGGTCACTTGCATTAATGAACGTTTGACACACGGAAGATTAACTTGGGTTCCATTGGTTGGTACTTCGAGAAGTCCTGCCCATATGAGCAGCTAAGGTTCAAAGCTCCAAGCACATTGACGTTTAGAAGCCATTGCTGGACTGCCATCACCTTGACCTTCTCGCAGCCCAAGCCTATGGCACCTGGTATTCCCTTGCAGTCTCCTTGTTGCAAGTGTTTTAACCAAGCTCAACCCCCTGCTTAGCCTCTAAGATCTGACAAGATTGGATATAGTCAGGGCGAGTTGGTCAAACGGCTACTTTACAACATTGTCAATGTTGCCTTCCCAATGTTGACTGCACGGTGGACGGTACTCAACTTTGTTTAAAGTGGCTCAGTGGAACATTAACTGTGACCATTAAGACACCTGAATGCTCTGCAGTAATCGTACAAGACATGAAATACATGTTTCAGGCAAGGTAAATATTTACCCAGGTAAATATTTTCTTGCTTAGACGGCCGACACCCATCTCCCGCTGCTAGGTGCATGAGTGTGAACAAAGTGCCAAGAGGACCCACCCTCTCACCCTCCTGCACCCTCCCACCCTCCTGCACCCATGACCCAGAAGTTAAGATTCTTAAGATATTTATCAGCATAGAAGGGACTCCCCGTGGCACATTTTTCACGTGGAGATTTGTTTTTGCTTTATTTGCGTGTACGTGTGCATGTGTACGTGTGCATGTGTACGTGTGCATGTGTGCGTGTGCATGTGTGCGTGTGCATGTGTACGTGTGCATGTGTACGTGTGCATGTGTACGCGTACAGACACTTTTGTCAATCCGCTGCTGGATGATGCCTATTCTCCTCCCTCCTCCTCCCTGCCTCCCCTCCCCCCTCCCTCCTCCCCTCCGCCCTCTGCTGTGCCCTGTGGGTCATTTGACCCGACTTGGCCATGCCAGTCGGTGTGGGTCAGTAAAGGTGAAGAGGAATAGATGCAGGAGAATAGACGGGAAGACCTTGACAAGATTGGGCAAATGCCAGGTGGTTTGGTCATAATCTTAAGTTACTGAATGTTACTTAAAAGCAAAACAATTCTTGTTTCTGTTGGTACGTAAATAATGTGTCCGAATTTCCTTGAAAGCCAAAGAGAAATGTAGGTGTTCAGGTGTTACTGCATTTTAAATAAATTATTTATGAGAATTAACAACCTTTTGTCTGTCCAATTCTGGGTAAATACATCCTTCCACACTCTTTTGTTCACGGGGGTGCTTTGAAGCAGGTTTCTGAATAGGGAACTTGGACAAGTTCGTGTATAGTGATGAGTGACTTCATTTACACTAAATTTGCATTTAGATTCTGTGGCACTTAATCCACTGGCTTCACTGGGGAAGAAGAAGAAGAAGGAAATAAACTCCGTGTTAGTTTGTTGTCCTTCCCCCGCACCTCCGATTAGCCAGCACGGTTGGCTACGCACGATGCGAAAAAAGTTCAACATACGTCCATACAATGAAATGCTTGACGTTGCCAGAAATCGAACTCCAGTCACTGGGTTCACAGTGCAGTGCACTAATCCACTGCACCACCTTCCTCTGCCACATTGTAAATGTCTTATCACAGTGCACACATACTATAAAGGCCTATAAGTCCAGCGGCTAGTTGCAGATGTGGTAACATTGGGGGACATCTTGCCCTAGTACGGGGGGAGTGGAGGTGGGGCACTTTTCCGATAAGACATCAGTGTGAGGGCTGCCACACCACTAGTTACAAGGGGTGTTGTCACTGTTGTGTATTGTCGGGGCCCGCACTAAAGGCCACCAAGGGCCGCCAGTGACCCGCGGGCCTTGCAATGAAGAACACTGCCTAAGTATCTTCTTGGTTCTTTCGGTAAAGTCACGTAGAAGGGAAGTAATAAAATAATAAAAATAAAACATAATAAAACAATTCTCACGACGTTTCGGCCACAGCGCAAGTAGCCATCCTCATGTGAAAACCAGGTTTGTCGAGGCGACAGCGTTGTGGCCAAAACGTCGTGAGAATTGTATTTTATTATGTTTTATTTTTATTATTTTATTACTTCCCTTCTATGTGACTTTACCGAAAGAACCAAGAAGATGAATCCCTGCAGTCACGAAAGCTTTAAATCGAAAAATAGATTAGTTTTTTTATTACAATAATACAAATACAGTAGACCCAACAGGCCTCACACCTCACGGCACCTTGGAAGAACCAATCTGAAATACAGTGGTACCCCGGAGATCGAACTTAATTCGTTTCAGAAGGCCATACATTTTCGCCATAAGAATTAATGTAAATGACATTAATTGGTTCTAGACACAATACATATCTCATTATAAAGCATTTTACACGAAGTTTACATTAATTACATGCATAAAATCATTAAAAAAAGAAACAATAAATAAATGGAATAAATGAATAAATATATGAAATAAATGAACATTGAATTTCACTTTACTTGTAGTAAGGAGAGTTGATGGCTTTAGTGGAAGGTGGTGAGGAGGAGGCGGTGGTGATATTGTTTGAAAGGGGAGTCCCCTTCCATAATGACGTCGGGTAAACTGCCCTTCTGGGGTTCTTTCTCTTTTGTGCCTCTTTTCTGCCACTAACTGTGAGTCACTTGAGCTCTTTCTGACTAAAAACGTATCTGAAGAGGTTTGTTTCTGCCTCTCACACGGTAAAACCTTTGTCTGTGCAAGCGTCACGCACGCTGGCCATACGCGTCTCAGCCGTACAGGTTCTTTCAAGTCGCGATTGCCCCGTTTGACCTCCGAATTTCTTTTCTTGGTTCTTTCGGTAAAGTCACGTAGAAGGGAAGTAATAAAATAATAAAAATAAAACATAATAAAATAATTCTCACGACGTTTCGGCCACAACGCAAGCAGCCGTCCTCAGGTGAAGACCAGGTCTGTCGGGGAGACAGCATCTGAATGAAACACCACCACGCTTGGAGCGTATATTTAAGCTGGGTTGGAAGGGGGGAAGGGCGCCTTGACAAAAGAATTTGCATATCAAGAGGAATTTAGCATATTTATGGGAAATGCAGGTATGTGATTAGTACTACTTGTGAAATGCGTAGGAGGTGTGCGGGGGGTTTCAAAGTCATATTATGCCCGTGCATTATGCAGGATTAGCAGCATCAAAGGGAGGGGATAGGGGTAGCATTAATAAAGGGAAGGAATGTTAATAGTATGTAGATGCAATAACTTTTTTCGGTTTCCGGGGTAAAAAATGTTCGGAAATATTGTTCGAACACTAATTTGTTCGAGTTCTGGTGCGTTCGATCTTCGAGGTTCTACTGTATAAACAACAGGTCTGACTTTACTGATGCAACCATGATTCCAGAGTTTGCATGCTGTACAAATACTTATTGGTCTCTTGAGATGCGTTCACATTCCTGAAAGCTTTTTACATGAAAATCATAATTGTACGCTGTATTGTACCTAAAATGATTTCTCCACATAAACTGGTTTAAACAAGCCTGAATTTCACGAAGAGAAAATTAATTGGAATAGACTCTCACCTGGTTGAATGAAGAGATGTTTAACACTGTAAATTGCTACTCTAAAAGTAGTAAAGTACTGCTGACTGTGGGGTAAACATGTCAGAACTCAGAGTCTGAAATGTAAAGATGTACAACTTATACTGATGATGGTGCTTTCATCGTTTGCTCTTTCTTTAGGTGCAGTGAATCTTGCACGAGAACAAGCGTCGGATACCAATATTGATTCGGGAAATGACAACAATGACGACGGTGCATCGGACATCTTCATCGATGTAACAACATGGAATTGGCAACACCTTGTTGAAGTGAAACTCCACCGCTGAATTGGAATTTGAGGAGGTAAAGGGCCCGAGGGTGGTGACCGTGCAGCGTGGAGATGGAGCGAAACGACTCTGCGTAGCCCTCGCTTGTCCCCCACCCCTCCCCAGCAAACCATCGGCAACACACAAATTCGAGCAAATGGAGGTCGACACCGTGCAGCAATCGATGGAGCGTGCAAGGCGCTCTCGACAACGCCCTTCCAAGTACCACCAGCCCAACAACGTGTCCGAGGAGGAGGAGGACGATGACGACCTGAAGCTGTGCTTGGCGTCGGACTACTACGGCGAGGAGTGTGATGGCGAACTCTTGACCCTCAACGGGGACCCGGTGGAGAGCGATACGAACACTGCGTACATGTCGGACGTCGACGGCTTCAATTTGTCCGGAATGAAGGATGCTCTGGATGTGCCCGATGGCTCGTCCGCGTCTCCGTGCATGTCGGGGCCTTTGGATATGTACGAGAGAGTCCGGACTCGCAGGAGGGGTGAGAGAGCTATGACAATAATTGTGGCACATCCGGAGGCCTGTGAGGATGTGCATTTGGGCAAATCAGAGGCAGATCTGAAGGGTGGCCCCAGGCGCAAGTTAGCCATGCGCCGCAGGCACACTGTGCCCAGCAAGGAAGGTGGGCATGCAGTTTATTCTCTGCCAATTGTTTTGTTGTCTTCAGCTGCATTTTAGGTGTTGTCACCCGTCCCATGCAGCATTTGTGTTTTTAAAATTTTTCCCGACATCACGTCATGAGATGAAGGATCCATTTGGATATCTTGCAGAGCAGTGCAAGCCTTCATGTTAGAGAATTGGATATCACAGGGCTACCACTGAGATCCATTTAAGTGACGTTCGGTCCACATAGTAGAGCGCAGCACTTTCCCGCGCACACACACACTGCATATGAGAATAATATTTGTCGCATGACGGTCAGAAGTGCAGCAACACAGTTATTGTGATTTGTTTTTTTTTAGTGCAGTCGTTGGTGGCCAGGATAAGACCACCAACTCGCTATATTTGTGAAATCCAGTTTCATCGCAGGCCTGGATTTGAACCCAGGTCCTCAGTGGTGTCGGCTCAGTGCTCCGATCTCTGAGCAACAAGGCCATCTCTATGTGTTGGGCAGCCTTGTCAGTCAGCTCCCGCCTGCCACGAGATCAGTTTGAGAAGAGGTCGATAGGTTTTTTTTTGTTTTGAAGACACGCACGAATTTCTCTATGGAATTACAAAAATGTTCCCTCTGCTGTAAAGCCAGTCTTAAAAGTGTTGACGTTATTCGGAAGAGTGGACACTTTTTCCTAATGTCATATCTCAAATATGAAAAACAACGGTGCAGTAATTTACATTCCTTTATTAAATTTCCCATGCCGTTAAGTCGTGGCGGTTTTTTCTTTATCATACTTCACCACTCCGGTCAGTGCAGGGTGGTGAAGGGTAGCGGCCCAAGACTGTTTCGGACATCACAGATACAACGTTCACACAAACAAACTAATACGTTCTCACAGGCGCAAATTAACATGTGTATTGTAAGTTTAAAGATCGATATTGATGGCCACACTGTGACACCTACACTAATAACCGTGCTTCCTTGTGCATCTGCATTGCCTGCTGTTTGAGTTGTAGTGTCCGATGAAAAGGTGTCATTGTCGGAACCTTCAGAAATTCTGAGCACGGAAGCCACCGACCCTCTCCTGAAACAGCTCCCCAAGGCATCGAGCAACACGGACAGCACCGAGTACGTTTGCTTGGCCGCAGAATGACCCGAGCGTGCTGCTGGAGATGATTGCAAATCAATGGTGGAATGCAAGGCCGTCCAAGGAGAGTGGCCAAAATGGGCAATATGCCCCGGGCCTCCACAACGGGGCTGTTTTAGTTGTTGCGGTGGCGAGATGTTAACTACCTCGCCTGGCATACATGAGGGTCGTGGGTCCGATCCGACCTTGATTCCTGTATATTTGGAGTTTGTATGTTCATTCTCCCCGTAGTAAGTGTGGATTTGTCTCGGGCTCCTCTGTTTTTTTTCCCCCTCCACATTTAGAGTCAACATGCATTTTAGAGTATTTGGCTGCTATAAATTTCCACGTGATGATGATCATCAGCCACTTCGTTGTTGAGCTGTCATTTGTGATAGCCAGGTCGCTACATATAGGTCAGTGGGCTTTACCTGGTTACATGAAAACTAAAAAAATATATTTGGGCGGCCCTGGCAGAATGGTCGTTTTGATGTCTCTTCATTTGCCACTCAAGTTAGCTCACACAGAGCCTGGCGTTTCATTTTCAGTTTGGACTTAACCAACAGCGTCCTCTTCTTCAAGCCTTTTATTAAAGAGATTGTGCTCTCATTACTAAGAAGTTGGGTGATTTTTGTCATAGGGGCCGTCCATAAATGACGTCACGCGATTTTTGACGATTTTTGACCCCCCCCCCCCTCGTCACACGGCGTCACAAAAAGTCAGACCCCCCCCCCCTCAAATATGACGTCACAAAGCTTTGCCCCCCCCCCCCCCAAAAAATATAAAACATGCTTCAAATCGCTTTAAACTATTGTCATTGTAGTGCGTATTTAATGTGGCGCTGCACTCTGATGTTGTAGGAAAAAACATGTATTAAAAAGTCTATTTAATTAAGTAGAACGTGTTGTCTATATTTATTTAAAGTTGCGCATTTTTACGTGACGTCACATTTCTCAAACCCCCCCTCCCCCTCGTCACACATCGTCACAAATGTCTGACCCCCCCCCCCCAGGTGCGGACGGCCCCATAGCCAATAATATATTTACGTTACATATTTTTAATTCGCATACTCCTACAGCCTTGTGCTTATTGTACGCTTTCTTTTCAGACGTTCAGAAAACGCGCACGGCTGGAAACAACGTGACCGAAGGGTGTCCATGTACAACCAGATGGCACATTGTAAGTGTTTTTACCGAGGCAACATCTGTCCAGTAGAACCCCTCTTAACGAGCACCCCTGTTAACGACTAATCGCTGAACGACGGGGATCCATAGAACACAATGTGTAGTGTATAGTGTAGTGTATAATGTAGTGTATAGTGTATAGTAGTGTAGTGTATAGTAGTGTAGTGCCTCCATAGAGCCCAATGTGTAGTGTGTAGTGTAGTGTATAGTAGTGTAGTGTATAATGTAGTATATAGTGGAGTGTATAATGTAGTGTATAGTGTAGTGTATAATGTAGTGTATAGCAGAACCCCTCTTAACGAGCACCCCTGTTCACGACTAATCGCTTAACGACGGGCCTCCAGAGAACCCAATGTGTAGTGTATATTGTAGTGTATAGTGTAGTGTATAGTGTAGTGTATAATAGTGTAATGTTGTGTATAGTAGTGTAGTGTATAGTAGTGTAGTGTATAGTGTAGTGCCTCCAGAGAACCCAATGTGTATAGTGTAGTGTAGTGTATAGTAGTGTATAGTGTAGTGTATAGTAGTGTAGTGTATAGTAATGTAGTGTGTAGTGTATAGTGTAGTGCCTCCAGAGAACCCAATGTGTAGTGTATATTGTAGTGTATAGTGTAGTGTATAATAGTGTAATGTTGTGTATAGTAGTGTTCTGTATAGTGTAGTGTATAGTAGTGTAGTGTAAAGTAATGTAGTGTGTAGTGTATAGTGTAGTGCCTCCATAGAACCCAATGTGTATAGTATAGTGTATAGTGTAGTGTATAGTAGTGTAGTGTATAGTAATGTAGTGTGTAGTGTAGTGTATAGTAGTGTAGTGTATAGTGTAGTGTATTGTAGTGTAGTGTATAGTAATGTAGTGTGTAGTGTAGTGTATAGTAGTGTAGTGTATAGTGTAGTGTATAGTAGTGTAGTGTATAGTAATGTAGTGTGTAGTGTAGTGTAGTGCCTCCATAGAACCCAATGTATTCGCTTCCCGACCACTCCCCTGTTAACGATGGGCTGTTGTAGGTACAGTAAATATAAATGAATGCATTTATTAACTATTTTATTTTAATATTATGTGTTAATAATGTTGTTAGTATCTTTATGTATTGATATCCATTGTTTAAATATTATAAAGTACATTTTTGGGGTTTTAAAGCTTAACTTTCGATGCTATCGGAACGAATTAAGCCACTAACATGTATATCCTATACTCGCTTAACGGCCAAATCGCTGAACGACCAGTTTCGTGGAACCAATTGCCATCGTAAAATAACCAAACCCGCTCAAGCCTCCTGCTGATGGCGCGACACTTGAATGTGTCACCCCCACTCTGAATTCTCCCTCTCACCCTCTAACAACGGTATTGGGCTGCCCTGCGAGAGTTCCAATTTTTTTTTTACTCGTCTCCTTGTATGAAAACTATCGCGCGATTTGGGATAAAATTGTGAAAATAATATTCTTTGTTGAATAATACTTTTTTCTCAATGTGTATAATTAGGGGACCATTCTACTCTTATCTTGTTACTAAGTCACAATTGGAATGCGTTGAGATGTGTATGCTTTTTCTTGTGTATTTGGCCAGTACTGCTTGCCATACTCGCCTGTAAGACCTGTTCACATAACGATGCTTGTAGTGTCCTCGATTTTTATTTTGTTTAAACTTGTACAGTTATGGTTGGTACATTAACATCGGCATCTAATTGACACACACACACACACATATGTAACCAGGCTCAATCCTGCTTAGAATCCGAGGTCTCGTGAGTTTCGGACACATCCGATGTAATGTGGTCGACTGCTCGCTCGTCACGTCTGTCCTTGCAGCGGTGAAACTCTACCAGGAGTACAACATGATAGCCCAGAGGAGGGACTGCATGAAGCAAATCCGAATCTCCGTGGCCGTGGAGGGCTTCAATTTGGAGGAGCACGCCAAGGCGGGGGCCACGGGAGAGAGACCGAGCAGTGGACGAGGAGACATCAGCGGCGGCGGTGAAGAGGAAAGTAGCGGCAAGGCTGCCGTCGGCTGGATGCCCGAGCGATTGGACACGGAGGCTCCCTCGGAAGAGCCGTCACCCGACCCCGCACGCACCTACAGCTCGTTCTTCTCGCTGTGGCAGGAGTTGCCGGAAGTCCAGAGCAGCGGGGTGCTCGCCACCATCTCGGCGGCGGAGTGCAGTAGGCAAGAGGTCCGTGGTGGGTGGGGTTGGGTGGGTTTGGGTGTTGTTTCGTGAGCCGGGGAGGATGCTTTCGGATGTCTCACACAGTTGTGTTAGAGAAAGGTAATGCGGAAGGAGGTATCTCTCAACTACTCCTCAGATCTTCTTGGTTCTTTCGGTAAAGTCACGTAGAATGGAAATAAAATAATAAAAATAAAACATAATAAAATAATTCTCACGACGTTTCGGCCACAACGCAAGCAGCATTCTACGTGACTTTACCGAAAGAACCAAATAGATTAATCCCTGCAGTCACGAAAGCTTTAAATCGAAATACTCCTCAAATCCTTTCTTCAAGTGGCCACTGGTCTTCCCAGTTGGAGGCAGCGCTTTCCCATTTGTTGCCGCAGTAACCAGTGCTCGTCGGATGACGGTCAAACCAATAGTTTTGACTCTCGGAGCTGGAAATGAGCAAAATTACATGCAGCGCAAAAAAAGGTATGCGATAGGGCTGAGATCATCAACTCCCTACGCTAAAGAACACAGTTCATCATAGATGATAGAAAGCTGCATTCAAGCCCAGTATCTCGGTGATATTCCCAGGTTTGCATGGTTTCCGTGCGTGATGGTGCTTTGTCTGTGCTGTTTAAGCGTGAATGTAATTCTTTGCAACATAATTGCTATTTTTAGGTTTGGTGTTTTTTAATCTGTAATTATGGAATGCTTTAACGTTGTCTGCCCGCTGAGTCACTCTTGAAAAACAGCTTCTTAGCTCAATGGGCTTTTACTCGGTGGGAAATAAACTTCAGATTCCGATTCTGCGTGCACTCAGGCAATGTTTGAACTCGTGACGTCGGAGGCATCCTACCTGCGGAGCCTGGAGGTTGCCCTCCACCACTTCCAGGACTCGTGCGAGCTGCAGAAAGTCACGAGTCAGGCAGACAAGCACGCACTCTTCTCCAACCTGGCGGACGTGGCCTCGGCCAGCGAAAGGTGAGCGGCAGGCTCCCATCAGCACCTATCCCTCCCCTAGCATCGCCAGCGCGGCTAATGCCAGAAGGGTGAGCAGCACCCTCCATTTGCACCCATCCCTCGCCTTGCATCGTAAGCAGGGCCAATAAGAAGCCACTGGAGCTATGCACATTTAAATCATCAAGATTGAAAACTAATTTATTTTGAACTGCTTTTTTTGTTTAGTTTGTTGTCCTTTTCCCGCACCTTCAGTTAGCACGTTTGGCTATGTACGGCGCGAAAGAAGTTCTACAGACATACGTACATACCTTGAAGCCAAATCCGAGCTGGCACGCGAGCTCGGTTTGAGCTCACGAAACACGTGCTCGCTCTCACCCCAACGCACTTCTGCGAGGATCAATGCAGACAGGTGGTGATCTCTCACGCGACCTTTGCTTGCATCACTCCAGGTTTTTGCACGATCTGGAAACGCGAGTGGCAGAAAACATACTCGTGCCGGACATCTGCGACATTGTGAGTGAGCACACGAAGAAAAACTTCCACGTTTACATCCCCTACGTGACCAACCAGAGCTACCAGGAACAGACACTGCAGAAGCTACGGTGAGCACATGCTGATTTCTCTTGTTCCTGAATCCATTGGCGCGAAAATGTCTTATTGGTACCATGGGTGTTGGCGATCGCTATCAGTGATTTTCTTGAAGAATTCTAGTTCTAGATTACAGATTTCTATGAGAGCCACATCTCAGTGGTAGCTTTTTATATATATATATATAAATAAGGGTACCGGAGTTTGGAAGAGAGATTTTTTGATATATATAAAACTAATGCGATATGTAGCATCTATAGAATTATAATATGCAAATTTCTATTTAAAGCTTTCGTGACTGCAGGGATTCATCTTCTTGGTTCTTTCGGTAAAGTCACGTAGAAGGGAAGTAATAAAATAATAAAAATAAAACATAATAAAATATTTATTAATATTTAAAATAAAACAATACAATATTTATTATGTTTTATTTTTATTATTTTATTACTTCCCTTCTACGTGACTTTACCGAAAGAACCAAGAAGATTTAATATGCAAGTAAATCTGAAGTGTCTCTCTAAATCACACAGTATATATGCTAAGCTCTCTGCTAATGGTGGATTCCGGTAGCATTCGCCACCCCAGGTGGCACCGACCAACCCGCTCGGCTCATCGCCTCTTCGCCCCATAACAAAATCACCGGAAATGCGCCCAATCCCACCAAAATCTCACAAGCAAAGCAGGCGTTGAGCCTGGAAATGGAGGTGGGGGGGGGAAGAACATCAAAGTAAACAAACCTAATGTACATTATATAACTTTAAATGTATTAATCGCTATTACCAGGCTTTCCGAAAGGGCTTTACCTACGTCCGTCCGGTGTTGCTGTTGTAAAGTCACTGTGACCTCGGTATGAATTCCTAGAAGTATGAAGTTGTTAATCAAGTGACAAGCTCCATCTTATTGTTCTTATTGTGTTTGTATGCCACGCCGCGTCCGGAACTAAAACCTGCGGAGCTGGATTGGCAATGCTGAGTGCATTGCGAAAACAAGCGGCTGGTGAAACGAGTGCTTGCTTGAGCAGACTATTTCTCAACCACTAATGGGTATTTTTAAATCCTTTATATTAAGTTCGCTTGCTTGCTTAGGACCGTGCAAATCTTTCGGTCGTTTTTTAACCCACTTTCTGTGATCCAATCGAGCTCACATTTTGCACACAGACTCGTTGTGCGTGACAATTAATGTTCGTGAAAATGTTTTCCAAAATTTTACACTCCTTAGGACAAAAATATATTTAATTACCAATTGCTTAATGGTGCAATGCAATCATCTGACCCATAGGTGGCAGCCATCTCAAGCCAGAGGACAAGAGGACTCTAGCCGCCACGCATATAAAGGATTTATAGTGAAAAACTTTGTTTTTACGGGTTATACTTATTTCAAGGGTCTAATGGCCATCCATGCAAGAGCGCTGAGCCACCACCCACGCGTATTCCCGGCTCCCCGGTCGGCATCAGTCGGTGGCATTTAGCCTAATTGGCCAATTGCACACAGCAAATGTGCAGTCACTCGCGTTAAGCCATCGTTGATCTCCTACCAGCTTCTGAACATAGTTGGGTCATTGATCGTGGGCAGTTCCTGCTAGCTGCACTCCCCGCATGCCTTCTCTTTCTCAATGGCACACACTCCATGTGATTATTTCGAGTATGTGGCTGCTATAAATTTCCACGTGATAAGCCACTTCATTGAGCTATCATTCGTAGATCGGTTGCTTCTGAAAAAGAAGCGAATATGTCAGTGGGCTTTACCTGGTAAAATAAACATAGATATATATTTTTGAGTGATTTGTTTACCTTTCATAGACTTGGTACTCGTGTCGTGTTTTCGTAATTGTGTGTTGTTGTAACTTTCTAAGCCTCCCCTACTGGACATCTGTTGGAAACAGCTTCATAGCTCATCAGATTCCTCCAGTATAAATAAAGATTCTGATGTGTAATTTAGACACACACGAGGCAGCCAGTCATGATACATACGTAGCCACATTGATTTGGGCAGCCACCTGTGATTACACCAAATACGATAAACTGATTGTAACAGCCTTGTCTCAGCGGCTATACACAACAATCCACGACCTCAACAATGCGTGGGTTTTCACTTAATTTGCCATTCACCATCTGTCAGGGGCTAACATTGCCATTGTATGACTGATATCAATTCCACTGATGTTGTCGAAAGGTTAGAAAACACAAACCTGCCAAAGTTGTAGTTGAGACCACTGTGTTCTTCTAACTTGAAAACTTAGTAAAAAGCAAAAATACAATGTCCACATTTGTACTCCCAAAAACTATGGTCCACAGGGTTGCTTGGTTTAACCCAATGAGCAGTGTAAGCCTCAAATCCTACATTGCTTCGAGTGTCCATCCTGACATTGAGAAATGTATGATCCCCATCAATCGGTTAAGCGAGCAACATGCCTCCCACGGGGTGTGACACTAAATTTTTGGAATGATCGCGGAAGTAGATTAAGTTAAGCGAGTGGTTTTTTTTTCTGTAACGGGTGCATTTCAAAAATATGAGTATGGTAAGAGTCTTTTTTTCATAAACGATCTAAATCTAGAATGTGTTCACCACCAAGTCACTGAAGAGAAGTCCGCCACGACTCTGCATGGCCTCTTTACGTTCTATTGGTTACGCTTTATAAATTTAATAACGATTTAATGGAATGTGGTACAACACGTTTACATGGCGTATCACGTGCGTGAATGTGACGGCCTCGGGCGTGCAAATGATTTAAAGTGCAAAACAATGCCTGTTACTTGGCTTTAACATCAACATTTTTTTTCAGCTGAACTGTAACTTGTATCCGACACACGTAGCAACGTGGGACACACTTCCATGTCCATGGGATCGGCAACCAAAATAACAAGAAGAGACATTCTAGTTAGAATTCGGTACAAAACTCAATATTTCAAGAGCCGCGATACAAGACGGAGGTCCTTAATAAATAACATCACGAAGCAGTGCTTAAAGAGCCACCACATGCGGCTTCTGCCGATCCCTGTCCATGACCAATACGATGCGGAGGGGGATGCTTTTACCCGGCAGTGGAATAACAATGGGTTGTGCACATCAAGGCCGTGATTGTAATATATATATATTGGGGGGGGGGGGACACAACCCCCCCCCCCAATATTCAAATTTGCTCAAAATATCCCCCCCCAATATATTGCTATAAAAAATTGATATGCTATGTAAATAAAAACAACAATTTTCTGAACCTTGGCCACAATATCTGGACTTGTCTTCATATAAATCAATGCATAGATTTATGTTGATATGATTGTGGTTATGGTTGTACTGTATTAATCCCTAATCTCTGCCATTACATACAATGAAACAAAAAATGGTAAACAAGTAAAAACCGAGCAATGTAATACAATACACTATTAGACATTATTGTAAAAAATAAATTAAAAGTCCATCCCATGTGTTAGTGAATTTTTTAATATTTTAAGCAGGAAATGAGTTTTTAAATTTAGATATTTTTCTGGGTTGGAACCCCCAGACACCCTGGAAGATTTGGTCCCCCCCAATGTTGACTCCATGGCTACAGCCTTGGTGTACATTAACAATCTACGTGGCTGGTCATGTGCAGCTGATGCAGTTTTCGCATCGCAGGTACTTAAAGTAGACTTTGCAAGAAAAAACTCGTGGGCGTGCCGATGAAAGTTTGTACCTGCGATG
This sequence comes from Lampetra fluviatilis, assembly GCF_964198595.1. Taxonomy (NCBI): domain Eukaryota; kingdom Metazoa; phylum Chordata; class Hyperoartia; order Petromyzontiformes; family Petromyzontidae; genus Lampetra; species Lampetra fluviatilis. Next base: position 5,383,172 of record NC_136310.1, read on the forward strand.
CGTTCATCGAACTGCCGAGATATGCCAGTGCAGTGCCCCACTAAGTTGCTTTGAGACTTGGTGAGGCCTGCCTAGAAAATCAATGGGCATGTTAATGCTGTATATAGTTTGGTTTTTTAAAATAGTTTTTAGTATGTCCAGGCATATAGGTAAATCGTGCACAGTCTGAATCTTTTTTGGGATATCAAGCATTTTGAAAGCATACCACCTGACTTCATTGCCCACAGTTTGACTATAGAACCCACTGGCTGGCTTTAATGTCCAATGCTAGACAACATATCGTCCCGGCTGCAGCGGCCATTGTTTGGCGATATAGAGCACTGCCTGACTTGAATGCCCATTGACTAGAAGACACGCATTGTCTGGTGTTAATGCCCCTGCTTGGCTATACAACAGTGACAGTGACGTCCGTCACCTTGTTTGGGTGTTGTGCGTGGTCGCGCGCGCGGTGTCGTTCTCCAGGCGGACGAACGCCAAGTTCTCTCCATTGCTGGAGCATCTGCAGGAGGACCCCATCTGCAACCGCCTCTCGCTCCAGTCATTCCTCATCCTGCCCTTTCAGCGCATCGTGCGAATCAAGATACTTCTCGAGGTCAGTCGCCACCACGATCCACCAAGCTCGTGCGCTCCTGGCCCTCTGAGAGAATTGAGCGTGGCCGGGTACAGATCGGAGCTTTGATTTGATGCTTAGGCTCCCCCTACCCACCCCCCTTCCTGAGATGAGACTCGTAGCGAATGTTGTAATCACATCCCAGACGCTGAAGCCTGCATAACAATATGCACATCCGCATTTGAACTTTGGGCCTCAGTGGGTACTGGCTCCGTGCTTTGACCCCTCGGATGTCCGGCCACCCCTATGCCAGACGTTTTTGACTGGCGTATGACTTAATCACCTGTATGTGCTCTATATCGTCGGATCTTGGAAGCTAAGCAGGGTTGAGCTTTCAAGAGCGTGCTTGGATACCCAGGTCACGCTTGCAAATAAGACTCTCGCAGTCTCCTGGCTAAACAGTATTAACTTAAACTTAATTTGGAGCTTTCGTGACTGCAGGAATTATTCTTTGGTTCTTTCGGTAAAGTCACGTATAAAGATAAAATAATAAATTAAATTAAATACTAGCATACGACGTTTCGATTGCAACACAAGCAATCATCATCAGGTATGAATTAAATTGAAACACAAATCTAGTATACTTATAAATGTAATGTAATACAACAGAGAGTTGGATAACATAACAGAGTATTAACTTCATCGGTGACCACCGTGCATGAACACGGGTCTTGTAAGCTGCTTTGGGCCTACACTGTAGGGTGGCAGAGGCTAGTGCAGCGAGATTCATTGTTATGCTGTACTCAGCTCCCACCGTCTATGCTGCCCACCTTCACCAACACGCACCGACCAGCGTGGCAAAGTATGCTAAAATATAGCCGCCACAATTCTGACTGCGTGAGAGAGGGCTTCATCTAGCATTGGACTGGAAAAGGCATGCCACATGATCATACAAGCGCAGTGAAACGGTGTTGCGTCTACGGAGTTTGCATGTGACCGGTCCTGTCTTTTTTTCTGTGCGCTAGAATATCCTCAAGAAAACGGAACCACATTCCCGATATGAAGAAACTGCTTCTGTGGCACTGAAAGCACTGGCGAGGGTAACTATCTGATATGTTTAAATTCCTGCCTTTGCAGGTATAAAGAGGAAACATCAAAGTGGTGGAAACATCTATGGCAGGGGAACTCTTATACAGAAGACAACCACTCGGTAAAGTCACGTAGGTACCTACGTGACTTTACCGAAAGAACCAAAGAGTATGGATTCCTGCAGTCACGAAAGCTTCAAATCAAGACAACCACTGTTGATTTACAAACAAGTTGGTACTCGTTTTTACAACCCTGGAGGGGGATGATGGGCCAAATTGATCCGCAACCGGGATTTAAACTTGTTACTGACCCACTGTGAGCCGGGGACTCAATCGCTCACAGATGTCCAGTAGGGCTGGGTCACAAGGTTGCAACAATTAACAATACAAAAACACGATAGGAATCCAGAATATAGGAAGGGTAAACAAATCCCTTAAAAATGTTATACAAATAAAATTAAACTGTGATGCCGTAACACTGTAACGAGGGGTCCCACCATTAGTCCTGTGTCATGGATTTAAATCCCGCGTGGAATCGGACACGGTGTTTAGTTTTGCGATCATTCCAAAAATTTGGTAATCCGCCATATTATTTCCGCCACCCAGCAGCGTAAAGCGGCTCCACCACAGTTGATCAGCAGGTCACACGAGGCTGGGTAAAGTGAAGATAAATCCCGCCTCTTTCAAATTTATCTGGCCTGAGTGAAAAAATTGACAAAAATACCCTCTTTAGAAAGCCTCGGGAGAGAGAGATCTCTGTTTAGTGGAGGCCCATCTAACAGAAGTGGCGTGAGCAAAAAATTGCAGGACTGTACCTCTACCTTTGAACCACTTGTGGGTAGCACCGATAATATTGTTGACAGCCAGCATCATACACATCACCCCCGATTGACACGGTTGGTACGAAAGAACGCCAACATAAATATGTACATCACCCGAGCGGTTTAGAACTCACTGGCGAAACGTCGTACTCGGATTGTAAATGTTGTGACTTGGCTCTCCAACACACCGGTTAGTGCTGTACTAGTGACGTATTGGCATGTTCTGTTTACGTGACAACGCTTACAAGTTGGCTGTGTCGGGTTTAAATGACACGTTTGTATATTTACGCGATCTAACCCAAAAACAAAGCCTCTATTAATAGAACACACTGTTGTAACCACTTTAAGAGCTTGATGTTGACTTTCCGTCTGCAGTTGATACAAGAGTGCAATGAAAATGCTCGGAAAATGAAGAGGACGGAGGAGTTAATCCACCTGCACAATACGATCGAGTTTGACAAAATGAAGGTATTCCTTTGTCCACACGCTGCAGCAAGTCCGCTGTCGCAATCTCTTCGTGCCAACTCTGCCTCCACGACGCGACTCTGTTGCTCGCTATGCCGCGGGAGGCCTTCATAGGCACTCGCTCAACAGCACTTTCCTCTCTGACAGTCTGTCCAAGGCCACAATGGGAGATGTTCGCCTTCGTGTGTGTGTGCTTCGTCGCAGTCGCTGGCGCTCATCTCCCCCACGCGCTGGCTGGTGAAGCACGGGGAGCTTTTGGAGCTGGCCGTGTCGCGCACGACGGGAAGCACGCTCATGAACAGGCTCATGACCAAGCGCATCTATCTGCACCTGTTCAACGACATCCTCATCCTGTCCCGGCGCAAGGAGTGAGTGAAGCGAGACGTTGCCGCAACCGGGCTGTGCGGCAGCAGTAGCTGCGGTAGCTGCTGCTGCGATGCAGACCGGTCATGATTGTCCCCGGGGTGGTGCTGTGGCAGCTGAGTGACAGACTCCGATCTTGCAGACTCCAGCCACCTCAAGCCCACAAACCTACAACATGTGGTGCTGCACTGTGACCTTCAGTCAGTGAGCTTTCACCACTGCACTAAAAACCTAGTGACCTGCATTCGATTCCCAGCCACAGCTATAACATCAGTTCTGGGCCTCTGCCGATATTTAAACATCAGCAATGGGGAGACAAATTCGACCAAGCTTGGTGCCAAATCACACACCACCCTCCACCGTGCACCTCACCAGCCTTAATAGGTGCTCGCTGACAGCACTCTTGCCGCAGCAGCCTCCGCAACTATTGTTCTTGTCATGTGTGTGTGTGTGTGTGCTAGTGTATGCACACACACAGAGTAGCGGTTAGCGCGCTGCGCTACGAACCAGGCGACTCGAGTTAGATTCCTGCTCACGGCCAACACCATTGACAATTATCTGAACCGGTCCTGGGCCTCCCCTAGGTCGACTCAGCCTGAAAATGTATACCTGGTGCAGTGTGGAAACATCGCCACTGGTGCGTGGTTCTGGCGACCCACCACCTCGTGTGCCTGTCCGGCCTTCATAGGTGCTCGCGAACAGCACTTGCCCCAACAGTCTGTTAAGGCTAAACAGGGGATCTTTGTCTTTGTGTGTCTGCCAGCAGCGGAGGGAAGTTCACCGTGTTCTGCCATGCAGACCGTACGAAGGTGGAGTTACAGTCCCTGGGTGCGGCCGAGAATAACGTGGCCACAGACAACTCCTTCTACCTGCTCCTGGACGACCACGACAGCCGGAAGTACCGCCTCCTCCTGCGCGCTGCCTCGCAGTACGTAGCGCTCGCATCGCTTTGTTTTGGTGTCACCGGGAAGGCGGTGGGGGGCGGGGAAGGTGTGGGGGGGCCGCCTGTGCCCGGCGTAACTAAAGCTCCGATTAGCACGGTTGGCCACGTACGGTTCGAAATAATTTCAACGTGGGAAAGGGTTCATGGTTATGCCTTTGGACAATGCGAAGTAGCGTCAATCGCTGTTCATTGACATTGCGTCCACCGCCGTTCCAATGTCGAAGGAGCGAGAAGGAGCGCTGGGTCGAGGCCATCGCGCCACCGCAGCGCAAGGACGAGGCGGCCCTGGTCTACGAGGGGGAAGGTGAGGCCTGCACGATGTCAAGCGTAGAGCAGCACAGCTGCCAGTAGGGGAGCACTGCTATTGTCTGGCACGGAGGCATTGATGTAGTCAGCGTATTAAGATCTTATGTTTTTGTATGGCTGATGTAGATGCAGAGCAACAACTAGAATTTCACATTCAGGTGGTTAAGCCAGATAACCGTGCCAGGAGAAGCATAGTCTATCGCTGAGCATATTAAAATATAACAAGACTGGTGGGCATGGGGAAAGGGAGACTTGTGGTTTAGAAGACATGGCCGAGAGACACGCCTCGACATTGTTCTCAATACAATCCCACATCAAGTTCAAGATCTCGCTCACCGTCTTTAAGATGCTCCAAAGACCACGCCCCTCTCATCTCACTCTACTCCCCTACACACACTCTCCTCCTTCTCCCCGCTCATCACTTCTCCTCTGCAATCAGTGAATACACCAAATAAATAATTCTAGATGTTGAGGGCCACACAAGAAGAAGCCATACCCTCAGAAATGTACACCCAATAATGTGTCATTGGCGTGATTATCACAAGACCAATGAGAGACGCCGATGGCTTGGGGGGGAGGTCTTCATCCAGCAGTGGCTAGATCACGACTGACGGTAATGATGGCGGTGTGACAGACTGCCCGCAGGTCTACTGTCTGAAAGCCTACGTCGCTCAGGAGCCTGACGAACTGAGCCTGGACAAGGGCGACATCCTCAGCATCACAAGGAAAACCTCCGATGGCAAGCCACTTTCACGGCACAGCGGCAGATTTTCAGTAGCCCGCTGTACGCACAAGTCGCAATATCTTCCGCGGCACGTCGCGTGGGACGTTCCCCGCGTGGTTTGACCTTTTGCCCTGTCCCCCGGTCGTGGTGGGGGTCCCGCAGGTTGGATGGAGGGAGTACGGCTCTCGGACGCGGAGAAGGGCGGCTGGTTCCCCACGGCGAACGTGGCAGAGATCACCAACGTACACGTCCGTACGCGCAACATCCGCGACCGCCACCGCCTCCAGCTCGCCACGCAGAACCTGCAGCGCAAGCATTCGTGATGGCACGGAAACCTCCCAGCGCCAGGCAGTCGTCATCGTCATCGCCGTTATCGCGAGAATTCGGCCGTTCTCCACCCCATGAGCCGACACGGGCCACGGCATTGATACCATGCAGGAGAAATGAAGACATTTTTACGTGTGCAGGGAACGTCAGCGCCAAGTTGCGGTGACAAAGTAGACTTAATATGCGACGTCCACTCCTCTAGCGCTGGGAAGTAGTAACCCGAGTCATGTTTTGGGGGACTGGCAGGTGGAAAGGGAGGACACGGGCACCATTTGCTTGGGGGCCGCCATAATAAAATGGCTAAGAACCAATGACTTCATATTGATAGCCTCCTATGGAGTACATCTCAAGGCAATCTGTGGTCGTCTAGCCAAGGAGGACCCCTGGTGGCAGCTGTCTCTGTACAGCACAAGGTGAATGCGGCATTGGAAAGCAAGGGGGCATTACTCTGCCAGTAGGAGGGCTATGTTGCTACAATGAAGTAATTTGCATGGCATTTATACAATTTGCCAAATTTCAACCATATGCCAGAACAATGGCCTGCACTTTTAAAGTGAGTCCAGTACAGCAGTAGCGCCTACATTCCCAGAATGCGGTGGAAGGCTGGGATGCAAGAAGACTGAATGAAGGACCCACCATGTTGTCCAGGCCTTAACTTCAGCAAGGGCTGTCTAGGTTGATGACCCGCAAAATATTTCCACATCAGACTCATAAAGTATACCACTCTCTGCGGCTACTCGTCACGTGGAAACTACTCCAGTCTGCTCGTTAATTGGAAGACATTCAGTTGCAATGGGGCCCTGGTGTTTCCCAAGACCAGGTTTAAAATCCATGGTGTACACATGTGAGGCCAGACTTGTGTCCTGGTTTCAGTAGGACCGGCATTGACCCATAAAATGAGGACATACAAAGGGACTTGTGGCTTCATCTGAGCCAGTCAGAGATAATGGATGGATTTTGTGTGACTGCTCCTGTGGATTTTAGTGGATCACACGTAGTGACCACATGCAGGCAGAAGGACTGGTTTGAAAGTGTTTTACGTGTTGGTTAATTTTTGTTACATAGAAAATGACTGTAAATATGATATCTTTGAGAAGTACGCTAAAGTAAGTGGTTTACTTTATAAAATCCCTGCCAGGATGCATGTTCACATTGCTTGGTAATTGCCAATTTTTTTAACATATGTCACGTGACAAACAATCTTACAGCACAGTTCATGGGAAAGTGCACCCTCTAGTGGTTATGGATTTTTTTTTAAAGCCACTTAAATGTTTCATTTGCCCTACAAGATGTCTCCAACACGAAGGGTTGCACTGCTCTGCTAAGTATTCTGAATGGATTCTTCATCTCAGCATGATGCCAATAGCACAATTGTAAAAAAGTTGGATTAGATTTACCAGCATTTTTTAAAAGGCATGGAATATTCTCTAAGGGACACACATTTTACGTTTAATTTAAGCACTTGAAAAACATAGTAGGACTTGTATCTGTTGGATCAGCTTTTTTATTTAAAAAAGTTCCAATTCTGAATGTATGGATGTTATTATTATATTTCTATTAACAGTTGTCCTATTGTGATTTTTACAGAACAGTAATGTAATAATCCGCTAATTTATACGCTGTAATGCAGGTGTTGGTCTAATCTAATACCTCTACAATTAGATCTGTCCAATTTGCAGACAGAATTTGTTTCTGTTCCAAGTGACCTTGTATGTTCATCTCTCCCATATATGCGGCACACTTAGCTCACATGTTTGGACGGCCTGGCAGCAGCCTCTGGAAATACTGTTAGGTACCCAGAAGCTAGTGGTGTGGAGGAGAGACCAGCACCGCTCATCAAATTACAGAAGAAAGTGCGAGCCCTATCAAAGGCTGCTTTGTCGGAAGCTGAGGTGTCCCCAGCCTATGGGGCTTTACAAGGTGTGCAGTACCACCCAAATTAGTCACTCAAAGTAGCATTGCACGGCACCATCTAAGCACAGGTAGAGAACGGCGATCCCACCCTGAGCATAGCAAACAATAAAACTACGAAACTTTTTTTATTTTACCAGGTAAGGCCCACTCAGCTGCATAGCTCTCGGTGGGACTAACCTGGCCTTTCAGAAGCCACCTGGCCACAAATGATGGCCCAATGAGAAGTGGCTTGTTATGTGGACATTTATAGCAGCCAAATACGTATGTTTCTAAATGCGGAGGGGAAAACCCGGAGGACCCGGAGAAAAATCCACGCGACCACGGGGAGAATATGCAAACTCCAAATATACAGGCCTGTGTAGGTTTTTCAAGCCTCGAGTGCTAAATCCCACAATGATGAATACTGGTTGGAGGAAAACCTTGCACTAAGCAAGATGTGAGTTTAAGTAAACGTAAAACCAATTCGGATTGTAGCAGAGGAAGGAGATGCAAGGAGGAAGTATGAAGATAAGATGCGTATGGAGGACATGCTGATGTCTGAGGCATAGAAACGTTTCTAGAAACGTGTTTCTTCAAACAATTGTCTAGAAACATCCGAAAGCACAATTAGCATATAAAGATCGTAAATCATTGATTATTGAAGTGTTTTATTTCAATATATGCATTATGATTGTAAGGATGAATCTTAATCGATGCATTCAACTTCATGTTATTCCCTTGGCAGCCGAGGTACCAAACATTAATTGTATTTAGTGTACAGTGCTTTTTAAAAGTTACATGTAATTGATTTTTAATTACAGATGACTTAACAAAACCCTGTTTGATGCTGCATTGCGAAAGAGGTAGTAACTGGGTGACACGGAGCTCTGAGCCGACCTTTAATCTGAAATTCCACCGATGTAGTGGAGTTGTTCCCAGTCTGATTTCCATCGACTCGAGTGACATTTATCTTAATTATAGACATTTATCTTGTCTGTATGGCTATTATCCGATATTCCTATGGTAAAGAGGAATGACTTGGAAGTGGTGGCAAATTCATCATTGCATCAATTTTTATCCACTCGGATAAAAGGAGTAATTCACATATGAACGTGGATAATAGGATGAACCCCGAAATGCATTGTTTCGTGAGTGCCAAAGATCTCACAAACTGTCTTTCTTCAATATGATTTGGAGCTCATCTCTTATTGGTTGCATGGTTTGGGGACAGAATACAAACGAAGTTGCTGGTTGCGAGTGTGTATGTACACGTCATATTCTTTAAGTAAAATTGAGATCTAATTTGAGGGATGTTCAAGAACGAACTTGATAACCCACACATGTTTTGTAGATAGATCTCACTGGCTTTGTTGGAACACTTGTGACCTGCTTTTAATATTTTTTTGTTTCATCATCTCCCTACAAATGACCGTACAATAAACTTAACACTCCCCTTTTTGAGCCACCGAATTCATCTACTCTCAACAAAAGCTTGCTGCTTTTTGGACAAAGTGGAATGTGTGGGTTATAAAGTGTTTTGTTTTATTTTCCCCAGCATTCTAAGAATAGAAAAAATTTGCATCTGCCAAGACCTGTCTTAATATCTGAATGTCTCACGTTGTGCATTACACTGGTTATTTTAATTCTGAATACGGTTTTTAATGTGTTGTGTTTTCCATCGATCGTGATAGAACTGTAATTGTACAATAGACATAATGTGTACGCCTAGCTAGCTCTTAATGTCGACTTGTTTTTAATAAAGGATATTCAAAAAGATTAACTTGATTAAGTGATCTATTTGTGTGTGTGTACAATTTCATGTTTCGTGATGATCAGAGATTCCCATAGTGAAGAAGAATGTAGCACAGCTGACATTAAAATATACGCTGTATTGTAGTACAAGTCATCATATGTCTAATCGTTACGGGTTATATGAGCCATGATGAATCAATGTGAACTGCTTTTTGCGTTTAGTTTGCTGCCCTATCCCCGCACCTCCGATCAGCATGGTCGTCTACGTACGGTGCGAAAGAAGTTAAACATAAAATGTGTGGTCTTAAGAATTTGAATTTATACAATGCTTAAATACCACAACTCAAACTGCCCTACGAAATCTAATTATTAATTATGTTTACTGGCCAGCACCTCCAATTAGCACGGTTGGCTAATAATAATTACTGGCCAAGACAAATTAGAAAATCTATTAACATTTATTTTTTAAAAATAATTGTAGCCGTCCTGAAAGCTTACGGGCTCAGTGCTGCTTGGAAGTATATTAAATAATACACTATTTAATTGCATGGCTATTCAGGTTATCATGTTGATTAACTGTGACTAATCCAACCGCTAATTTATACTGCATATTTTCTGATTACCATAATCCATTGTAATTTATATGACTACATTCACGACACATCTATATTTACGAGATATAACCCCAAAAAATGAATATTGGTCGCAAAAAGCCTACGTGTTAAACATATTATCGACCCTGGCAGTATGATGAGCTGAGTCAACCCTCAGCCAGGATTTATACAATTGCGACTACCACTGTGCCACCAAGGGGTGCTACTGAGCCCCCTTTTACTCCACAGTACAGGGTGCTTCAAAAAATGTGCACAATTTGCAGCAATACTGCGAGAAATGTGTTATTGCATGTGTTGACAATGATGGCGAACAAGTGGAGACTCTTTTACTTTTTGAAGCTATTAACATACATTTGTTATCACGTTATAGTTCGTTCTTTTTTGCACTAAAACGATAGTCCCATATGAGTGTTAAAAAAAAAAATTAAGCACCCTGTATTTGTACAATGTCCCTGCACGGTGTCCATGCCGCAGCCTTTGCAGCGCCGGGGTTGAAATCGCCGCGGTCCCTAAGGCGAACCCCTCAACATGGCTGCCTCCACGTCCGCGCAGGCCCCGGCAGGAGACTGCTACTACCCGCGAAAGCTGGGGCCCAAACCCGACGTGGTGCCCACCGAGGTGACGGAGAGGAAGATCTCCGCCTATGCCACCTACAGACCCGACATGGTGTCCGTGGACGTGGCGCGTCTGAACTCGGCAGGTGCGGCTGTGTCCCTGGAAAGGGAGCGCTGGGCCCGAGCGAAGCCTTGTTCTTGTCTGAGAGCGCTGCCGGGGAGGGCGGCGTTCAAGCGGCAGGGGTCGTAACGCGTTGTGGGTGGTCAAGGGGGTAGCGTACGAGAGAAATGACGCCGGATTTAATAAAAACTTATATTTTTATGTGCGCTGTAACGCTCCGTAGAGTGTCGTTTTATGTCAGGTTTCTTTCATTTTGGAGTGTCATACTTTCTCAGTGTACAGTATTCCTGCACGATATACAGAGTCGCGTCACGAGTCGTGATCATCAGCCTTGATCAATCCACTGCTGGATTTATTATGGCTGTGTCATCTCTCGCAATCCAATTAATCCACGAGCGCATACACGCGAACCGATTGGATCGCTCTACCCCCCTCGACGTTCACTCGGACGCGCTTTCATCCTTTGGCTGCCACTCCGGCATTATTCTTGACCATCAGCCGTCATCCCTTTCTTTCCGCGGTGTGTCCTTGCGCAAAGTCCACTTATGAGTATCGGTCCTCTGCCACGTACACGATCATTATCACACGGCACTCGCGATCCCATCGCGCACAGCGTCAATATGCCATAGCGTTGCGTTTTAAAATGATCGTATATACTGACATTGCTCTACAACAGGGGTGGACAAACAGACATTTTTTTTTCGAATTCATTAAAAAAAACTCAATGTTACAAGAGCCGCAATGCACGTTAATACGAGACGGTTCTGAATAAATAACGTCATGAAATATTCCTCAAGGAGCCGCATACGACTCTGGAGCCGTAGGTTGCCGACCCGTGTTCATGGTTAACTGGACTTCCATGGTAAACTTGCTTCTATGGTAAACTAGATTTCCATGGTGAACCGGAATTCCATGGTGAACTTGCTTCTATGGTAAACTAGACTTCCATGGTGAACTGGACTTCCATGATAAACTGGACTTCCATGGTGAACTGGACTTCCACGGTGAACTGGACTTCCACGGTCAGGGGACGGCAACCAAAATAAAAAAGAGCCATTTTTTTGGGAAATTTCAAGAACCGCACTGTAGTCCGACCCTTTCTCTACTACATACACGATCAAATAATATAAGAAAAATATATGTACAGCTCTTTGTCAATCCACTACTCGATGAATCCCTCCCCATGATGTATCTGTCATGGGGGTTATTGGTCAGTGTGAGTTGGTGTCGGGGTTGGCTGAAACTGGTTCAAATTCTACTCGCCACTACGGTACGGACGGCACCACCGCTCCCACAATCAAAGTACATTTAACCAGACGTGGTGGCACGCTCCTGTTATATAGCACTTTGGAGATGAGCCTTAGTGGATCGCATAGATTGCTGAAACTTCCCAATCTCAATTAGGCTGGGCTGTGAATTGGCCATGAGGTTGCAGTACACCAATTGGGTTTGTTAAACTTTACAAACATTTGAGTGTTATCCTCTGGTATGTGGTGGGATTTCTCTTAGTACAATAGTTTCATGCCATATACAAACTGCTTTAATTGTTCACTTTGTGCCCCCATGGAGATGCGCAGTAGAGGGAAGGTAAATGAGCTGTGCTTAGGCGACGTCGACCCATGTTGCTTATACAACATTAATTATAAGTGTACCTGGAATGGAATGTATATTAATTTGGGCTTTTTTGTGTATGTTTCCACAGAACCTGTTCATAAGACACTACACCTAGGAAATCAATATGTGTCTGTAAGTAATTTAGTCATGTTTACATTGCACACACTTAATTGTTTAATATGGAATATTGTAAATAACAATCTGTGAATTGGAAATCCAATTCATTCAGAGCCTTCACACACCAAATAATGATAATTTATTAACCTAACTCTTGGCTTTCATCCCAGCGTACATGGATTTATATATGATGCACATAAGTACACGTGTGTGTGTGTAAATATACAGCCCTTGAGTAAATCCACTGCAAGATAGAGGGCTTTCCCACCTTTCGATTTAAAGCTTTCGTGACTGCAGGGATTCATCTTCTTGGTTCTTTCGGTAAAGTCACGTAGAAGGGAAGTAATAAAATAATAAAAATAAAACATGTTTTATTTTTAATAAAAATAAAAAATAAATGTTTTATTTTTATTATTTTATTACTTCCCTTCTACGTGACTTTACCGAAAGAACCAAGAAGACTTTCCCACCTTGTTTAGGTCAATGTGTTTTTTTACTGTACTTCACTTTGATGGTCAGCACGGGTTGGTGAAGAAGAGGGCCCAGTTCTGGTTCAGATATCACTTGCCACTGATGTTGGCTATGGCCAAGAATCACATTCAGTTTGCTTGGTCCATTAACCGCTACACAACCACTCTGCCCCAGTCTAGGCTTACCACTGTGTACTTTGAAATAGATGCACTCAGCAGGTTAAGGTTTTTGCTATCTTTGGCTATTGTTCAAGCGTATGTACACACCTTTGTAAGTGCGATTATAGATGTTGTGAATATACCTTTGACCCTTGTGTGTGTGTAGTGCCTGACACTTTGACTCTCATATCCACCCTAGGGAACAATCCACCCTTTCCGGAAGTCACAGCGGTCTCTGCTCAGCAGACTAATACAGGAATCAACACTGGTGGCTTCAGACAGACGGGTAATTGTATTTGTAATAAATCATTAACTGTGCTATTCATCAAATGTGTCACAATATTCTCATTCGGTGATGTAGTGCACTAAGACTTGAACATTAGCTTAAATATCATTATCGTCTCTTCAAGGATGATAAAATGGGTACACTTGATAAGGTTAACATTTAATAATAAATGCTCTTTATATCCCTTGAAAGCTTAATTGAGCCTCAAGACAGAAGCATCCCACATTGGGATGTTTTGGCCAGCTCTTTATATGGGAGGAATCAGAGTTTGAGAGAAACACAATGTCTCTGGGGAGTAATACTCAAATATCTGCACAGATACATGACATCGAATGTTGTACTGTCATCTGTTGGCTGCCTCTCAAGCCAAACCTCCACCTCTTTTATTCTTTGGAAGTCTCCCATCCTAGTACTAAGCTCATTCGTCAACAATGTAGTGTTCTATTATGAAGGCTCTAAACAAGTATATAATTTGCTTTCATGGAATAAACACGTTTACTACCAATAAAATTAATAACGTCACCCAGTGCTCTTCTGCACGTCCACACAAAGCTAAGTACCAGCATTACATTTTGTTTTCAGGGAAGCAGGAAAGTCGGTAGGATTGTTGAGCATTTGCCAATGCCATTGTTAGCCTTAGCTTGCGATGCAATTTATTGTGATGTTGAAACTGGAAATAACAAAAATACCGCTTCACTTGTCCTTTTAAAATACAGCCGTTTAATGTCATGTTACGAACATTACTCTGAGCGGTAGAGCAGGTGGGAAAGTGCTGCCCCCTATTGTGTAAAATAGAGGTCACTTGAAGTGGGCCATTCTCTAAAAGGAAAAAATTAACCCGTAAAAACAAAGTTTTTCACTATAAATCCTTTATATGCGTGGCATCGGTTTTATTTTATTATTCATTTCTGTTTTTCTTGAGTAAGAGTTTCATTTTTATCACATTGGTATTTTAAATAAAATATGGAAAAATTTTTTTCCTAAAAAGTGGAAAATGTAGGAAAAAATTTTCACGAAAATAAATTGTCACGCACAACGAGTCTGTGTGCAAAATGTCAGCTCGATTGGATCACGGGAAGTGGGTTAAAAAACGACCGAAATATTTGCACGGTCGTAAGCGCGCAAGCAAGTGAACTTAATATAAAGGATTTAAAAAGTTGTACTGCTCTGCGAGAAATCCAAAGGGATTTTTTGTTTCATGACATGACTTTGATAGCACAATGAGGATAACTTTCACAAAAAGAGTAAAAGATATACAAATAGTTAGTTTGGTTTGATTGCTGCCATTGCAATTACCTTGTGTTGCTTTGTAAATTTCAGTCAAGAAAGATCTTTGTGTTTGGAGTCCTCAATGTTGTTTGCACAGCCCTGCTCATCACGTGGTGCAGCTCTACAAACAGCATGGGTGGGTGCTGACTACTACACGGCTTATATTTTGTTATATTGCATGTACTTATACCTCAAAAGGGCAAGTTCTGGAATGAGGCTGATATGAAAAAAATTTAAAACATGATTCATGTACATTCTTGAGCTTTATTTTTGACTCATTCTTCAACCTACATCCGTAACAAAATGTTATGATAAAATTAGTACTTTCGATAATAGCCTATAAACAATATGTTTTATCGTCAATAATTATTGGGTAACCTTATTTACTGTTAATGGCATACCTTTACGAGTATACAGTAAAACCTTGGATTGCGAGTAACTTGGTCTGCGAGTGTTTTGCAAGACGAGCAAAACATTTAAATAAATATTAATTTGATAAACGAGCGAGGTCTTGCAATACGAGTAGTATGTGTATACGCTTTGTCTGCCGAGCGTCACGTGATCACAACTGATACACGAGTGCTTGGTATTACAAACACGTTTCCGGAACGAATTATGCTCGCAATCCAAGGTTTTACTGTAACTGCATCGAGCCATCGATGAATATTGATTTTTCAGTTTACAATACATGCTTCGAATCATGCGAATAAGACTTGATCTTTTCAACTCGGGTGTAATGAGATCAGTTGTCCACTGCAGCCACCAGAGGAACTCGAGTGCACTGCAATGTTAAAATCTTGCAACTTGAACGTTGGGCCATGGCATCGGCACATAAATGCATCTTCATGCGAGTAGATTAACAACTTTACAGCAGGTGGCACGCTATGGAAATGTCCTTTAAGGTTAGCGAGTGGCTGCAGGAATCACATTGTTGGCTTCGAAAACTTGCTCTTTTGAGCCCACTGATCGCAATTTTTTCCAACCACCCCAAATTTAGTTTTTGTAATACGAAAGGTTGGTTTCATTGAAAACCAGATAACGTGGCTTGTCTACTACTTTTTGAAATTTAAGCATCAGATGTTTACAATTACAGGTCGTAGTAGCAAATAAAAAATGAAAATTGCACAATATATTGATGCTGTACTGTAGTTATATGCATCTCAATGTTTTTGCTTCTTGTTTCAGCCTTAACAGCATATACCTACCTCACCATATTCGATCTGTTTAGGTACGTACCGCTGTTGTTGCTTCAGTGTATGAACACACAATGAACACATTTGAATGTAAAATGACCCACTGATGTTGTAAATGTTGAGGTGTTTTAACCACAGAATGCAAAGCAAAAAAACACCGTTCACTCACAAAAGATGACTCATTGATCCTTTTATGTAATAATATGGGAAATGTATTTTATACGGTCATGTGAGGGGTTGCAACATGTATACCAAGTACATCAATCTGGGTCTTTTGAGACCCAGAGCTGCTTCCTAAGGTTGAGACGCAGGTGTTTTTTTATTTTATTTTGATGAGACTAATTGTGTCGTTGCTTTTCAGTTTGCTGACCTGCTTAATAAGCCTATGGATCACATTGAAGAGACCCACAGCTACGTACTCATTTGGGTACGTTTCAATTTCACGGGATTTTACATTTCAATTCAAGGGCGAATAACATGTCGAGATATCGCGAGACATGACACATGCCTGCGGTGATTTACCAGTGGCCTACTGGAATTAGGGTTTGAGTTTTTTCAGGACCAAGGTTAAAATGTATGCCATTGTATCACTCAATATATAGTCGACTACCAACTAATATCAGACTTAATGTTATGGAAGTGAGTAATAAACAATAACACCACACGTGTAGATATATGGTGACATAATGAGCCCGAGTGAAGGAAGATTTAATGAAAATTAGGAATTGACAAAAGTCGACTGGTCAATGTTTAGAGCGCAACTGAGTAAAGATATGGATTCTCTGCATCACAAAAGCAGCCGATTGCAGGAGAATCGGATGGATTCATAGTTTAACTTGTGGCCAGATTATTTTACTTGAGTTTCCCAGTTGATTATTTTTTTTAAGTGTTAATATATCTCTATTAAACACGTTCCTTCAGAGTGGGCAGGTAGGAACTTGGTTGGACAGCGCATTCGTGCGATCCGTGTCACGCGGCGCAAGCTGTGTGGGGCGGCGCGTCACGTGGTGCTGAAATACAAATCGAGGGCATGGCTATGCACGACAGACAGACAAATAATCCCTAGTGGGCAGTGTAGAACTGTTGTTCCTACCTGTATTAGGAGCACTGCTTACCAACCGCGCTATTTCAATTCCCATCATTATTCAGCCACTGATTTAGTGTGCTTGACATATTATCTTCTCAAATTGAGTTTGATCGTCTTAAAAGTCCGTGCTTTTTTATATGATTGCGTCGGTATTCTCACTTATTCAGCAAGTGTCTGCCATGTGATATAGGGTTCCGTTATTTGTCTCCTTGGGAATTTGCCTTGTCCATGAAACCCTGAGGTTTTTGTTTATTTTTTTTATCACAAAGGTACGACCGCTTTGAGGTGCTGGCCGTCTTTGCATCTACGGTGCTGGCCCAGCTGGGAGCACTCTTCATTCTCAAGGAGAGGTGAGTGACAACCTGAGACAATGAGACTTTTGCAAATGGGAGGGCTGAGAGCTGGCCGGTGACTCAAGAGCCAGAGCACAGAGCCAGCACCGCTGAGATCCTGGCTTCGAATCTGGTTTTCAGTCGCCCACAGAACACATTCCTGCGGAGGGAGCTGGTAGGAACGTTGGGTTGATCGGTCAATGGCCAGGGTCAACGGCGGCGTGGTGTATTCCGCAAATATGCCCGACTGTGAGGGCGGGCACAAGCCGGCTTGAGTAGGTTAAACGTTGGGTTTTATAAGGGCACCACGGGGTGACCAGCCCCTCTCCACCCAGCCCCCACCCAGCCCCACCCTCCCCACCCAGCCCCACCCTCCCCACCCAGCCCCTCCCCACCCTTCCCTCCCCACCCAGCCCCTCCCTCCCCACCCAGCCCCTCCCTGCACGATGGATAGACGGACACAATATTCCCCTGTGGGCTGGTGTAACCAGGAGGTTCCTACCAGTATAAAGTGGTTTCTTAGGTATGACGAGTTGATAATTTCAAGCCAATGCCGTCTCGTTTGGTTCTCTGAGAAAAAAATATGTGAGGTTAGATTACCATTCAAAGAACATCAACACGGCACATGGGACTATGCAGTGCCCTTTGCAGGACTCTTGAAGAGCAGTTCTGTAATGTCAACTTCCACAGACCAAAATGCAGAATACTCACCTTATTAGGCAGCCAAAGTCTGCCTCTTGTTTTTGCCTCCTACCAAACAAAATGGAACCCTGATTTCTTAATAACAGATGTATTCAATACAGTCCATGCAAAAGTATACGTAGGCAGACTATCCAGGTTGCGCATTAACCATGCTCATTCACGCCTTTTACAAATATGCTGCTTCTATTATTGACTGCTCCTCACTCGTCGAGGGTCAGCGACTCAGTGGCCATAAACATGTCGGCAAGTACATCGATAACTTTAAGAAGCGATAATTACAGAGGACACATGCTACATCTTCACTTCCCTGTTATGCGTAAGTGCGGTTGTTATAGCCTAACTTACATATGCATTGCATTACCCGTGTTTTATTTTATCAGGGGCAAATCTTCATATTTCCTCCCCCCCCCACCACCCATTACCCTGCATATGTGAGAGTTCACTGCAATGAAAATGTATTCGCCATGATGATTACCTAATCGATTTAGTTATTGATCAACAATCAATGAGCTTGATTAATTGATGCGTGATTATTCACTGGTTACAACTGTGAGTCGCATTATAACGTTACGTTTTGATGTAATATTTATTCGGTTTTGTTTTAACGTATTGCCTCGTCTAATTCCACTTTCAGTTTGGAGCGCTTGCTTGAGCCCCCTGAGGTTCACACGTAAGTTTATTATTATTTTTGTAAATGGCTTTTAATATTACTGCCTCTTTTATTTTTAATTAATGAATGTCTTTATGCGTAAGCAGATGAGAGCATATTGAAGCCGCATGACATCGTCTAAGGGTTAAAATTTGTTGCCCTTAAAATCCTGAGTACAATACATTTTTTATTGCATGTTTTATATCTCGCAAATGATGTTAGCTTTGGCCAAGAATCAAATTCAGGTTGGAGGATGCATAGCTTAGTGCACAACATACTAAGCAATAGCCTAGGATTGAAATCTAAATGTTTTTATTATGATTTTTTATGTTCTTTGTAATTGCTTTATGTGACCCCTGCAACCACTATAGGCACTGCAATTTCCACAATGGCAAAAAATTATCCCTTGAATCAATGATTAATTACTATTTTTAATTACGTGTTGGTGCACAAGCCATTTAAAATGCCTATTCCTCTTAGATAATAAGTATAAAATATGTACGTATATAGAGTTGACAGTTTGACCTATGCCACCACCCATAAAATGTATGCAGGGAATAACCATATTATGTATTTGTGTCAAATGGGTCTGACATAATTTGCAAGAGTAGACCATTGTGTGACAAGTTTAAAATTTGAAATTTACCCATGTCCAGAAGTTCATGTTTTTCTAAACTGAATGATATAAAGCCAGGCCTCTGTTGAGTAAGACAGGCTGAATCTTGACAGAGTGTCATGCGGTTAATAAAGGGCTTTTTAAAGCTCTCAGATGTATTTTTGGTTATGATGTTTGAAGTTTTGCTCCATGTTCTGGGAGTTTTTTCTGTAACCAACTATTCAGTTGGCCATCACTTCGAACCACATGCGGTACAACCGTAAAACTCATCGCAGAGCTGTACGGCACAACTGCACCCCCCGATTAGCACGGTTGGCTACGTACGGTGCGAAAGAAGTTCAGCATACATACAACCACAGGAGGATCTTCTACTGATGTCCTCTGTTACTCTGCACTGTGCTCTTGTTCATGGTAGGGGAAGACTTCTCCTGGGGACCCTGGTCGCCTTGTTCTTCCACCTCCTGACCATGCTGGTGGTCCCCAACAAGCCCTTCACACACGTCTCTGAGGGTACAGTTTTCTCATTGCTGGCACGTGGGAGGGGACTGAAGTATGCGGAGAGAACCCATGTATACGAGGCAGTGCTGACTTAAAGCTCTGCTCAGGTAGATTTAAATTATAATTTTTTTTGTACTGGCATAATTCTGGACACCGCACTACACTGCCATTTTTGTGGTCACATTGTGCCTCATTGCCTGCAGAATTGCATTGCGATGGATGTAAACATGGAATATAGAGCACCTACATGATTGATACAAAATATACACTTTGTATTGGGGTAGGACAAAGGTTTTGTTCCACTGTTAATTTGCGTTATTTTCTTTTTCAGCTGCGTCAACGAGTTGGCTGCAAGAGCATGTGGCTGACCTCAGCAGGAGGTGAGGTGGCCGGTCCCTTTTGAGTTTTAATACCCTACCTCGCGATGGCATAGTCAAGGAGCATAAACCATCACGCAAACTCCGGTCATCTTCTCAGCAGCTTTTGGATAGCCATCGAACACAGACGATCACTGCATTGCGTGCTTTCAGGTGCGCTTCTGCGGCCGTCTGGAATGCTCTTCCTTCCAATATTCGGAATCCACTGGAGCTATGCACTTTTAAAATCATCTAGATTAACAAACTCAGTCATTTAGAACTGCTTTTTGTCTTTCGTTTGTTCTTCTCCCGCATCTTTATCATGGTTGGCTACGTACGGTGCAAAGAAGTTCAGCATACATACATACATACAAACGCCTATAGGAGGTGGACTTTATCACAATAACTTCATACTTATTTGTCTTTGCTGTAGTCATAAAGCATACAATGCTGTCCACATGTGAACCAATTTTACCTCCTTTGGGAGCTCAAAGCTCCAACTTAAGATCACGGTGGTACTCACATCAGATTCATTATTCCATTAACTTCGGTGTATGCATAATAATATTGAAGCAAGGCAAACGCATATAATACTGTACAACACTCATCGTAATTAATTTTAATTAGAACTGGACATTGTGCATCATTAGGCATTCATGAATCATTTGGATTAAATTTTCACGTGCATGTAATCAACACTTGTCTCATTTACGCAAATCCTGTGCAGTGGTTGCGCATGCTGTTGTGCAGTGCATTTGTGGATTTTGTTTAAACTTTATAGGCTTATGTGGTTAAGCACAATTATTAAGCCCTCATGTTAATATAAATAAATGTCCTAAGTTAAGCAGGGTATTTGTTTGGAGGTCACATGATGACGTAGTGTTATGAAAGCACATACAAAATTAACTCATCTCTTGCCCTCCCCCCTTCGTGACTTAATGCCATTTTACAATGTGGGATCACAATTCAGGTGAATAATCGGTTGTTTCCTGCGTCGTTTGTACCATCTGGTTGAATCTTACGTCTCATTTGTTCTATGTCATATATTCTGTCTCATTAGTTCCATTAACCAAAATGTCAAATGTGTATATCATATGCATAGGTGGTAAATAAACAACTCTTACACAGTTTCATGCATCTGTCGTAAACATAATTGATTCTAATGAACGAATGAAATCATCATTACTTGCCTAGTTTTCTGAATAATGATATTTCTTATACAATATGATATCCGTTAATGAATTAACGAATCAATACATGACCTACATTACTGGATAATGCTAAATCTATCTGATAAAAACAAGCCGTTCTTATGAAGGCTGGAGGCATGATTGTATTGCGATGTGTAGAGATGCAATAACGGAGGCTCGTGTTGCTTTTTTGCAGCCTGTGCGGCGTGGTGCCTGGCCTCAGCAGCTTCCTGCTCCCACGGATGAACCCATTTGTACTTATCGACCTGGCGGGCTCCCTGGCCCTCTCCATCACCTACATGCTCATCGAAATCAAGTACGTACGATGCCGGCGAGCCTCTGCTACATGCCTCACCGTTGTTACTCGTCTAATCGGGTTATCCACAACCGCATGTAACAGCTGTTTTGTCAATGCACTGCTGGATGAGTGCCTCCTTCCACACATTGTGGGTCGTGGGGGTTATTTGACTGTCAGCATGCTGGTTAATGTGGGTTGGTGAACGTGGGGAGCGGAGTTGTCCTTGCTGACTACTATCTATCTATCCTGTCCTCTGCTGCCTACAATGTAGGTTACGCAGCAGCCTGCATCACCTGTTTTATGCATGGTGTTCGCCTATCCAAGCACTAGCCAGGCAGCTCAACCTGCTTAGCTACGGGGATTTGTATGAGATCCTGGGTGATTTGTTCATAGGCAGAATGTCAGCTTGCGGGAATTAAGTTGGCTGGATAAACCACAGGCTGTCACAATTGCTACTGAACCAATTTTGATTTAATATTTAGATTCCTACGCAAGACCATTAATTTCTGCATGGAATTACAAACATGATTTGCCTTGTGCAAAGTGACCGTTAAGAATTATGTGATATTATTCATGTGAGGAGGCCACTGTGTTCCCAGGATGAATACCCAACAGAGATAGGAGGGGCCTCCCATTAAGTGCAAGATGCCAAGATTGTGTTCCTATAGTTGAAAGCACACAAAGGAGAGTGAAATTAGCGGGTAGATGTGGATTGAGTCCGTAGGTCTACTAACCTCTTTATTTCTTTGCACACACAAGCTGTAACACAAGGTCATTAAGCCAATCTCTGGTTGTCTGCTCTTCTCTAGTAACTATTATGCTGTGGACACCATGTCTGCCGTGGTCATCGCGATGATGACATTTGGTACCATGTACCCCATGAGCCTCTACAGTGGGAAGGTGCTGCTCCAGGTAAATGCTGTCAGTTTCACAGAAAAGCCTCTTGGCCACACCTCCCTGCTCTGTCAGCCTGCAGCTTTACCATCGTTTGCAATGAGCAAACATCATTCTTGTGTGATGCGTCTCACACGATGAAAACATAATCCTCTTTGCTTTGCTTTCCAGACGACACCGTCCCACGTCATAGGACAGTTGGACAAACTTCTTCGGGAGGTGAAGAGTGCATTGTTGCAGAGCACCCAGATCACTGTGTCAAAGCCATTTGATTGATTTCTGTTTGGATTAGGTCTTGCCAGTTGCACGAGATATTTTTGGTTTTGAGCCGGATGTGCTTGGAAATAATGAAGCACAATTAATTCCGTTCAGTGTCCTTAATTTAACAAATAAAAAATGAATTATGTATGTTGCAGGCAAGACCTGGCAAACTACACGCAATTAGATATTAGTTCCCCAGAATACAGTTTCATGTAGGTTTGCACATTTGGAATGCTTAGCAACGGTCATAGGAATTGGTTATACTGGTAGGAACCTACTGGTTTCACCAGCCCACAGGGGATTATTGTGTCCATCCGACTGTCGTGCATCCAAAAATGGGAGGGGTGGGGCTGGGTGGAGAGGGGCTGGGTGGGGAGGGTGGGGGGTGGGAGGGATGGGGCTGGGTGGGGAGGGGAGGGGCTGGTCACCCCGTGGTGCCCTTATAAAACTCAACGTTTAACCTACTCACGCCGGCTTGTGCCCGCCCTCAGTCGGGCATATTTGCGGAATACACCACGCCGCCGTTGACCCTGGCCATTGACCAAGCAACCTAACGTTCCTACCAGCTCCCTCCGCAGGAATGTGTTCTTCCCATGTGAACGCTGCGTGTGTACAACAGGAAACCAGTCTGTAATTGAGCCACCAACAAAACTACTGACAGCATAGTTTAGTGTTGGTTTGTATTTGGCAACCCAGTAATCACTTCATGTGAAATGTTTACAAAGTACATGCAAGGTAGACAGCCCAGAGGTGGGTTTTCTCACCACTCTGCCAGTTTATGTTGATTCAATAGTTTTCACTTTCACAGCCGCCCAGTCATAGCTTCTGTTTACCGTTAAACATATTTTGACAGCATTCACTAGGGCAGGGGTCGGCAACCAAAATAACAAGAAGAGCCATTTCTTTCCAATTCGGTACAAAATTCAGTATTTCAAGAGCCGCAATGCATCTGAGTACATACTGTACATACGTACATATCGTCAAGAAGCAGCCCGTAAAGAGCCGCATGCGGCTCCGGAGCCGTAGGTTGCCGACCCCTGCACTAGGGTATGCTCAATGTCCTCATGCCATTGCCTGTAATAGAGAATGAAAAAGTTGCCTACAAATACATGATAAGTATGAATATCTTTGCCTTAATCGTCTATGGTAAAACAGGTCTCCTTTTCAAGAGAGACAATGCCTTGATCGTTGTTTATTAAATGAAGTACATTGGATTTATACTTTTTAATACGTGGGTAGAGCGGTGGCACAGTGATTAGCACACTGTGTTATGAACCTGGTTACCTGAGCGTGATTCCAGTCATGGCTGACATCAGTGGCGAGTGATATCTGAACGGGTCCTCCCTCCACCCACCCCAACCTTTACTAGCCTGCACTGACCAGTGTGCTGAAGTATGGCCATTACGCTCTAATCTTAGGGGATGGTACTCATCATTTTGTATTCTGAGCTGTACATACATCCAAGGGTCTCTAAGTGAAGGACTGTCTTTCATTTCGATTTAAAGCTTTCGTGACTGCAGGGATTCATCTTCTTGGTTCTTTCGGTAAAGTCACGTAGTAGGGAAGTAATAAAATAATAAAAATAAAACATAATAAAATAATTCTCACGACGTTTCGGCCACAACGCAAGCAGCCGTCCTCAGGTGAGGACGGCTGCTATTATTTTATTACTTCCCTTCTACGTGACTTTACCGAAAGAACCAAGAAGACTATTTCAGGCGAGTACAGCTTATGAGTTAACTGTCCCCGTGCTAATCAGAAGCGGCGATGTGCATACCAAATCCTTCTGTGTACCTTCCACTCGTCTGACTGCTTGGTTTTTGTTGTGCGTGCCATTCGACAACATGTGCTTTATATGTGCCAGGCTTCGACCCTTGATGGAGTGCTGGAGTTCCGCAACGAGCACTTCTGGACGGTATCATTTGGCTCCCTGGTGAGCGCATGTTTTAGTTTAACTTTGTTGAGTATGACGTAGAACCGTGCTAATTGTGTTGTGCGGTCACGTACGTTCTACTGTCCACCGCTCAAGTTACATGTACAGGGAGAGGTGTATGCCTAAAATTGCATACGTACGTGTACAGCCCACGTTCTGGATTTGAAGCTTTCGTGGCTGCAAGAATTCATACTCCTAGGTTTTTCGGTAAAGTCACGTAGGTAAAAAATAATAATAAAATAATAATAAATCACGACGTTTCGGAGGCAACACAAGTCTCCGACTTAAGGTGGGACCACCAAATTTACTGTATGCAGTAAATTTTGCTGTGACGGTCCCACCTGAAGACGGAGACTTGTGTTGCCTCCGAAACGTCGTGATTTATTATTTTATTTTATTATTATTTTTTGCCTACGTGACTTTACCGAAAAACCTAAGAGTATACAGCCCACGTGTCAATCCACTACTGGAAGAGGGCCTCCCCACACCTTGCGGGCTGGGAGAAATTTGACCATACTTCACCACTGTGGTCAGTGTGGTTTGGTGAACTTGGGGGGGGGGGGGAGTGCGGAACAGCACGAGAGTGTGCTGCACTGCCCTCTAGTGTCCACAACGCCTCTTGCCACCTGTCTTTTGCACCTGGTCATCTCCCTACCCACGCACTCGCCAGACTCAATCCTATGCATAGCATCTGGGATCCCATAGGATGGGGTGCATTCTGGTTGATTTGATCGTAGGTGCTTAAAATTTAGATGAAAAAATTAAACGCGAGGATCAGAAAAATAAGTGGGATTGGACAGAACACAATCTTGTAGGAGGGTTGATGGCCGACGGACGATACTGGTAACAGAGTTGCAGTCAGGGGAGGGATCTTGCTTGGCAGATAACCACCATGGAGATGGAGTGATGAAAGTTAATGTGTGGGAGCGAAATTAATCGTGCCATCTTGGTTCCATGTCAGGTGAGATGACTTGGGAATGCCTTCATCGTGGTATAATGTTTGTATGTATGTTGAACTTCTTTTGCACCATACGTAGCCAACCGTGCTAATCGGAGGTGTGAACATTTATCATGGACTGCACATTATTATAAAAAAATGCACGTTCTCTTTGTGTCATAAATTATCAATAACAAGCGCTATGTAATAGTGACGATATACTACGTCCTGAACACCGCTCAAAAGCAGTGTTGCTCGTAATACGTCCTGAAGGACACTGTTCATGTGGAACTGTCCGTTTTGTTTCCAAGGCTGGATCAATGCACGTGCGCGTGCGACGCGATGCCAATGAACAGCTGGTGCTGGCCCACGTGACCAGCCGGCTCTCCACTCTCGTCTCACATCTTACCGTACAGATTTTCAAAGGCAAGTTCTCTGTCAGGCGATCAATATAAATAAAAACATTGAATGTATAAGATGTATTGCTGGGAGGGTGAATAATACATTTGTAATGATATACCGTACTTCATTAATGATATCATTCGTACGGCAATGTTTACCATAACGAAATACAATTGTGTAACGTGTGTTGTTTGGATCGGTCTGTGCGCGCAGACGACTGGAGCAGGGCAAGTGTGTCCACAACCTCCCTGGCCCCAAGCGTCCTGCACAACGTCGTGCCGCCCCTGACCCATACCCCTCACCAGCCTCATGGCCACCACCATCACGGCTCCCACAACCCCCTCACCTCCACCCCGTCCAAGTCCACCAGCCCGGCGCCAGAGTTCTCCTTTGGCACACCCGGGCGCAGCGTGCAGCCCATCGTGCCGCCCCCGGCAGTCACGCGGCCCGGCACTCGGGCCTATGCCCCTCCCGCTGCACACTACCCAGACTCCGCAGGCCTCTACAGGGCCTTTGGGAACTCCTCCAGGCCGTTTGGCCCAATGCTTGGCACCACCGGCTTGCCTTTAGGGGGCAGGTACCCAGCCAACTCTGTACTCCATGGGCAATCGTCTTCTAATGTACCATCGAGTTCATAGCAGTGACAAAACTAATGGACATTTTTCGATTTAAAGCTTTCGTGACTGCAGGGATTCATCTTCTTGGTTCTTTCGGTAAAGTAAAATTAATAAAAGTAAATTAATAAAAGTAAAATAAAAATAAAGTACAAATCACAACCGTCACAGCACGATAGCTGTGACGGTTCCACCTGAAGACGGAAGCTTGTGTTGCCTCCGATACGTGATTTTTATTTTATTTTTATTTTACTTTTATTAATTTTGTTTTTTTACCTACGTGACTTTACCGAAAAAAACCTAAGAATATGAATCCTTGCAGTCACGAAAGCTTCAAATCTAGAATTAATGGACATTGCTATGTCCGAGCAGCTAAGCAGTTTTACTATTTTCTGTTTCGTTTGTCCTTTTATTTTACGTGGCCACAATCGTGTTGCAGCTTTAAACACATCTAAGACGATCTGAATCTTAATGGGCTTTGCTGTGTCTATACCCCGGTCTTAACGAGCTGGCTGTTATTACTGGTCTAACAGCACTGTGGGTGTGTTAGCGACAGCTGAACACTCGATTCATTGTTCTTTAGTTCATTATCTCTGAGCCCTTGAAGCTTCATTACATATTTTTTGTGAGAGAGACCTGGGTGCCTACTGGAATCAAACCGTTAATGTCATGCAGACTGGCTCAGGTGTTCTAAATTGACCGCTTAGCTTTCCAGCCACCTAATATCACACAGTTATAAACAGTAAAACCTATTTAAAGCTCTCATAATTTAAGCATGTGATTATGCCTTAATAATAAAATTTTTATTTTTTGGGATTTATACAATTGCTAAGTATAATATATATTTTTAAAAATGTCTAACCATTATAATATTAACAGCCCTTTACCAACCCACGGCTGGATGAAGATTTCCATTGTCCTATTAATCAGGGGGTTGTTTGACCATGTCTCACCAAGCTGGTCAGTGCAGGTTGGTTGAATGGATTTTGAAGGATGATTTAGGATTGATTCAGATAACACACGCCAATGTTAACCATGGCCGGAAATCGAACTTGGATAGCCTGGTTCAAGAAGCCATGCACGAATCTCTCCACCACCGTTCCCACCCAAGCTCCATAAAACACTTTGTGATTTATTTTCCTTATCGTTAAGTCGAGTTTCCAGGATAGCAGTGTTTTCCAAACTTTCATGTCAGAAATTGAAAATGTAACAATTATACAATACCATTGGGAATTGGTGTATAAATGCAACCACACCTTCAACTTATACAATTGCCTATCTTGCATGTGACTTGGAAAAACAAACGGACACTATTATCTGTGCAATAAAAAAAACATTTTTAGTTTTTTCAGGCGACATGCTAGAATTCAATACATTTATGGCCGATGTCGCATATATCAGAGCACAGGTTGACATCTGTACTTATGGGTCCCAGGTCTGAGGATTTAAGTAATCGTGGGTTTGTGGCATAGATGGGCCACATAACCTGTGTGGACAACTGAATTTTCACACGAGTTCTCTTTTGTAATCTGACACTAAGCTTCGAGAGACCCACGTTTTTTCAATATTAATATAGGCACAGTTAAGAAGATGTATATTCAGTGTTATTGTACACAGATAACAGAGTGAAGTGTCTCAACATCCCACATCAATGCAATATTCATCTTGTGTGTTAGTTGTGTATATTTTGGTCCTGTCTAAAGTGCCTCTGTTTGGTGAGCTTGGGGCGTTGTTCTACAATGATGTTCTTAAGGCCAGTGGCGGATGTTCCCCATTCCTATGGTGGGATGACCATGAACGATTTGTTACAAAGTGGTACTTCATTTTTTCACCCTGGCCATAACAGTTGCTCAGTCAATTGAAAACTTGGATTTGAACTCTCAACAGTTTTATGGCGAGTTGAGCACTTTCACAATGACACAGAGTCAGTGTGTTGTAATAGCGAACAAGAAATATATTTTATAAAGTGTTTGGTCTCCCACTTGGCTATCTCAGTATTTGATCAAATATGGTGTTAGACTGTATTGCCCACTGAACATTTAATCCGGATGTAAGTTACGATTAAAACTGGTGCTGTAAAAAAAAAATCCAATTTAAACAATCCACAAAAGTGGCCTGAAACATGGCCTCTTTTTTATGTTGAATTAAAATTTAAGCCACATTCTAAATGGTACGTTGTGTTATGTTGCTAAGACTTGGGGCCCAATGCATTTTTGAAGTTTTGAAATGCATTAAAATTATCACATTTAAGGAGGATTTTTTTGCAGACCAAGCAGATTATTCAACACATTGTGACCAGTCATGAGAATTCATTTGGTGTAAATACTGTTGCTTCTCTTCTCATGGTATAACAGTAAATGGATCCCTGTTGCCTATGTGTATAGCCCATGTATTTAAATAAGCAATGTTTGTAAAAAAAAAATTACTTCACTGCAGTAACTTTAGCAAGATGGTAGTTTTGGTAATTGTGGAGTGTAATGAGCATTGCGGAAAATTCCGCTTAATTGTACATTTAAAAAATATATCCTTGTGCTTTATTTGCCATGCAGTGGTTGCTAATGAACAGCAAGACAATTTTGAGCGGTGCTTTCAATTTACGTAAATCCAGGCAATGTTGGCCTCATTCACATTTTGTACGAAGAAAGAAAAAAAACATCCGTGTAATGTAAACCTTGATTTTTATGCCAAGTTTAATATGACGAGCTGTCAAGCATTTAATACAATACATAATTTTTACAGTATGGTGTTTGTTGAAAATATATACGGTCATTGTTTGCCGAAATTGTTCTGTGCCCATTAAACGATGCAACTTATCTCGGTACTCCTGGAAGTGAGTGGTTGATTGTAGCGTGTGTGTGATAAGTTATGTGTATTGCACAGGTTGCTACCATGGTGTAATGTTACTGGTAGGAACCTGGTTACACCAGCCCACAGGGAATTATTGTGTCCGTCCGTCGTGCATCCAAAAATGGGAGGGATGGGGCTGGGTGGAGAGGGTGGGACTGGGTGGGGAGGGTGGGGCTGGGTGGGGGTGGGAGGGGCTGGTCACCCCGTGGTGCCCTTATAAAACTCAACGTTTAACCTACTCACGCCGGCTTGTGCCCGCCCTCACAGTCGGGCATATTTACGGAATACACCACGCCGCCGTTGACCCTGCCCATTGACCGAGCAACCCAACGTTCCTACCAGCTCCCTCCACAGGAATGTGTTCTCTTACTTTCGGATGCTACCATGGTGTAATGTTTAAGCACCAGCTCGATATCCTGGCATGGCAGTATCACTGGACAGTGCTTATTTCTGTGCAGACTTTGAATCTAACAAACTTTGGACAAAGGTTAATGTGCAAAAGTGGTGTGCTTCAGAGTTACATACCCTGGGGAATACCCAGTAAACATGAAATGGGCCAATGCTGGTCCAACGATTCCAAATGCAGTATATGCCAAAGTTGACCTAATTTTGGATGTTTGCTTAGTAGTGCTGAGTTGATATATCTAAAATGTGCCCTGTCCATATTAAATTTGTATGGGTGGCAAACCCTAAGTTGGCAGTCCTGAGCTACTGATGTGCATCCTTTGTTATGGCTTAGGCCAATGTCAATCACTTCCCAATAATTGAAACAAATTTTGTATCAACCTTGTTAAGTTGGATGGGCTGAGTCTTCTTCCTAAGTTGTCTTATGGTTGTTGTTGTTGTTGTTTGACTTGCATCCCACTGGGATTTTTGCACACAGCGTTGGTGTACAGTGTTTTTTTCTGCAATATTTTGCGGTCTTTTCTTGGATTTTCTGTTTGCACTTAGTCACATATTCACTTTAAGATGTTTTTTGTTCATGTTTTTGTTTTTTGTTTGTTGCGGTTGCACCCGATTCAAGAGCCGAATGGCTCACAGGGCTATACCTAATAAATGAACTTGAACTTCCTCTGGCCAGGATTTGAGGCCTGAGCCGCATTGCAATACATTCAGAGCAGAAGGGTTGAAAAGTCAGCCTGTTGGATGTTTCGGTTCCACGGCAGAGTTAACGACCAACTAAACATTTTCTTGATTTGACCTCATGGCCACTTAGAGGACAGAAGTGGTCTGGGCGAGTCTCCCACGATAACCCTCGTGCCTAGTTATTCACTGATAAAACATCAGCCAAGCCCGTGACTATCGTGCCATTCATCACTCAATCTTTGTAAGCTGTGCACGTAAATTATGGGATGCATACCTGTCAACCCATACGGTTTACCCGTATTCTTGTACAGGGAAATTGAGTTTTCAGGTCCATACGGCATACAGCCGTTTCAATACGGGCAAAAAATAATAGTTGTGTTTCTCCCTTGTGATGGGACTTGCAGGATGAATTTTGAGAATTATAAGGCCACGGGGTGATCAATAGGGTCTGAGTTGGCTTAATAAGGGAGGCACTGATGAGGGGTTGACAGCTATGGGATGTGAGTGCTGTTAAACTATATGGGGATGGGAAGCAGTAATCGCGTCCAGTTGAATATTATCCATAAATGCACCGACTTTTAGGAAATTAAACATTAATTGTTACAACTGCCGAACCGGGAGGTGGAGTTGAACCCGGTGCCCTCTGGATTAGAACAAGTCCAGCGTGGTAAATATTATGCCACGACAGCTCCCTTCTCAGTTAACACTTTAAAAAAATGTAAAACCGCTACGTTTATTAACGGATACTTATCTATGTGTACGGAGAACCGTTAACCGGTTTTTATGTGGTTACCGGTAATTAACTGTCGTTGAGCTATAATTTGTTTGTCATGTCGCTTCTGAAAAATAATCTAATGGCTCAGTGGGCCTTCGTAAGATTTAAAACAAAATGTAGTTGTATTTGTATAGTATGTATTTTAAGTGATTTGATTACCTTGTTGTTTGACTTGCATCCCACTGGGATTTTTGCACACAGCGTTGGTGTACGGTGTTTTTTTCTGCAATATTTTGCCGTCTTTTCTTGGATTTTCTGTTTGCACTTAGTCACATATTCACTTTAAGATGTTTTCGTGTTCATATTTTTGTTTTTTGTTTGTTGCGGTTGCACCCGATTCAAGAGCCGAATGGCTCACAGGGCTACACCTAATAAATGAAACTTGAAACTTGAAAAACCTTGCCTATAATTTGCACTCCTTTCGTGTTCATCTTCTTCTTGGTTCTTTCGTGTTGTTTTGTTGTTTGTGATTATATGTTGTTGTCACGTTCTGACCTGCCCCCCTTACTGGACACATCTGTGGAAAAGAGCTTTACAGCGCATCTGGTTCCTCCAGTGACGAGTAGCTATTGAGACTGAAGCCGGCGAGCAGCGAGCACGTGGCGGCGAATCGCGCGGCGGCCAACGCGGAGCCGAGCGCCGCGCGCGGATCAGCTGTTGTTTACTCTCGGTTGCCTAGCGACGGGACGCGCACTCAGCGACAGCAGCAGTAGAGACGCATAGAGACACAGGGTCAGAGACACAGGGACAGAGACACAGAGACCAGGTAGACACAGAGACCAGGAGACAGAGACAGGGGGGTGGAGATCCAGAGAAAACGAGACACAGGGACAAGGAGACAGGGACCAGGAGACACAGAGACCAGGAGACAGAGACAGGGGGGTGGAGACACAGGGACAAGGAGACACAGAGACCAGGAGACAGAGACAGGGGGGTGGAGACACAGAGACAACTAGAGACAGGGGGGTGGAGACACAGGGACAAGGAGACACAGAGGAGTGGAGACAGACCAGGAGACACAGGGACAGAGACACAAGGACAGAGACAGGGGTGTGGAGACACAGGGACAAGGAGACACAGAGGGGTGGAGGCAGAGACCAGGAGACACAGGGACAGAGACACAAGGACAGAGACAGGGGTGTGGAGACACAGGGACAAGGAGACACAGAGGGGTGGAGGCAGAGGGACAGAGACAGGGGGGTGGAGGCAGAGGGGTGGAGACACAGGGACAGAGACACAGGGACATAGATAGGGGGGTGGGGAAACAGAGACCAGGAGACACAGGGACAAGCAGACAGACACGGGGACGAGCAGACAGAGAGTCGGGGAGACGAGGAGGCAGAGTTACCAGGAGACACAGAGACACAGAGACGTGGAGAGTGAAGAGGCGAGAGTCAGGGGGTTAGAGACGCAGAGTTACAAGGAGACTGAGAATAATCAAATGAGGAGATGAGGATACATCGGAAGACAGAGGGTCAAGGAGACTGAGAGAGTGCAGGGACTTCTATTTGGAACTGGAACCGAGTGACAGGGAGACGCGGGTGCTGGGTAGGCGAGGGACTTGGTGGGAAAACCAAAGAGGCAGCGGAGCTTGGAGACGAAAGATCTGACATTGGGGTAAATGAAACTCGTAAAATACCTCTTCTGCTGAAGAGGAGGCATTTCATAAAACAAGGGGAATAGGTTCCAGGGAGAGCCTGTATCTGTAGAACCCTGTGGGCATCGGTCACCTGTTCAGCGAACAATCAGTGAGACGAGACCAAGGTGGCAATCGGCCGACACTTAACGAGGGTAGGACGCAGAAGATCTGGGACCTAAGGTCCTCTGAACTTGGGGCTGACCTGGACATCGACCGAAAGTGAGAGATAAAAGGGAACCCCGTGAATCTGAAGGAAGGAGGCGGCCTATGGGCTCTGGCCATGGCTGAGTCGGCGCTGCTGCTGGTGGTGTCACCTCGTGTGGTGGAGTTCGCGGACGCCATCCCCGGCCGCCGACTCTCTGCCGTGGTGACAGCGAGGAACGCGGGGGACAGGAGCCGTCGGGTCCGCGTGTGCGCCCCTCGCTCCGGCGTGAGAGAGACACACGCGGCTGTCACACACACACATGTGCTGTCACACACACACACACGTGGCTGTCACACACACACACACACGTGGTGTCACACACACACATGTGCTGTCACACACACACACGTGCTGCCATACACACACACACGTGGCTGTCACACACACACACACGTGGCTGTCACACACACATGTGCTGTCACACACACACATGTGCTGTCACACACACACGTGCTGTCACACACACACGTGGTGACACGCACACACGTGGCTGTCACACACACACACACGTGGCTGTCACACACACACACGTGCCACACACACACACACACCACACACGTGCTGTCACACACACACGTGCCACACACACACACACACGTGGCTGTCACACACACACACGTGGCTGTCACACGCACACACACACGTGCTGTCACACACACACGTGCTGTCACACACACACGTGCCACACACACACGTGGTGTCACACACACACACGTGCCACACACACACACACACGTGCCACACACACACACACGTGCTGTCACACACACACGTGCCGACGTGCCACACGCACACACACACGTGCTGTCACGCTACACACACACGCGTGTGCTTTCACTGCAACACCGCTACAGGATGCACAATGCACGCGCCGCACACACATGACCCTGCTGTGCACCACTGCATGCCCTGTGCATTGCATGGCGCCGGCAAAGATATTCGGGGGGTGGCCTCGTGGTCGCGCGTTCGCCACTCGTTGCAGAGGTTCACGGTTCGAATTTCCAGCAGCCGCCCTGGTTAATACTGCGTATGTATCATTAGTCGTAAAATTACGTTAAATAAGCCGTGCTGTTATGCACAAGAGCAGGCCATAGTGTGTCGTCTTCGTGGTCCTAATTTGCCAAATAAAAAATATATATTCGTGAAGAACTACTCAATTTGGATTCACAAGATTGTAAATGTTGTGGCTTGGCTCTCCAAACCACCGGTGTGCTGTACTAGTAACGAATTGGCATGTTCTGTTTACGTGACAAACCTTACTAATTAGCCGTATCGGGTGGTGGCGGGTTTAACGACACATTTATATATTTACGCAATCTAACCCAAAAAAACACGAATTATGCATGATATTAGTCGCTGCCTCCCCTGACCGTACGTCCCTGACTATGAAGCCAACTCAGGGGCATCGCGATGTAACTTGTCCTGCAAGGGTCGGCCAATCCTCTGGCACCGGGAAACCGTGGGACTTTCCTCATAGGGACCCTTCGGATGAAAACCCGTTGTGCCAAGCAATCCCACGCCAGGCCGGGCGTGGTGTTGGCCACTCACCCCCTCGTGTGCCGTGCCGGCCTTCATAGGTGCTCGCAAACAGCATTTGCCCCTACAGTCTGTTGAAGCTATACGGGGGATCTTCGTCTTTGTACTGAGTGTGGGGAATGGGGGGGGGGGTCGTGGCGCTTGCAGAATGGCTTTGAGGCCGTGGCATCACAGCAGCTGTCTACTATAACTCTTGTTTTCCCTGTGTCTGTGTCGCCCATACATCTGCTATAGGCATTTAAGCTGCACGGAGTTCCTCTGCAAGAACAACATTTGGCTCCTGGTCTGTCCATTGCTGCCACCGTAGAGTTCTACATGGAGCACAAGGGATCTGTACGTGATCGTCTACTGCTGCTGGTTGATGGAGACTCAATTGAGGTCCCACTCATTGGGCAAGTTCTGACATTCATGGAAATAACACACGACCACAATGTTGTCCAAGTTGTTAGTAAAAATAAATTTGTCGGAAGAACATCTATTCATCTGTTAAAATCTATTCTTACACTCATAATGTATCTATCAGATGATGCAAATTATATGGTCATTTTGTGTACATAAAATTATGAGGCCACAAAGTGAAAAACAATACAAGAAAGAATATGTGAAATTAATTGAATCATGATCCAGAATCGTGACAATTCAACAAATCACGATGGGGGTGAATTATCAAATATCTAATTGTTACGTCATGTTTGTGATTCTCCGTCTCGCAATGGCAGGTTTTCTCCAGCTTGTAGCTTAGATGTACAGAAAGAAGTGGACTTTGGGTGTGTTCTGGCCAATGGTGCCATGCTCCAGCAGAACATCACAGTGGTCAACCATGGTTCTGCTCCAGGTAGGCCATTGCTTGTTTGTTGAACTTCTTTACCATCATAAGCAGCCAACCGTGCTGATCAGAGGTGTGGGGAAGGACAACAAATTAAACACAAAAAGCAGTTCTCAATAAATTAGTTTTCAATCTAGATTTGAAAGTGCATAACTCTAGTGACTTCCTAATATTGGAGAGAAGTGTTCCAGACAGCTGTAGAAGCGCATCAGAGAGCGCACAATGCAGTGCCCGTCTTTGTTCGATGGTTTTCCAAAAGCCGCTTCGAGGATGGCTGGAGTTTGCGTGATGGTTTATGCTCCTTGGCGAGATCAACAAGATATTTGAGTTAAAGCAAAGTATTGTATTCTTAGGTTTTTTTCGGTAAAGTCACGTAGGTAAAACATTTTAATTAATGAAAGTAAAATTAAAATAAAATAAAAATCACGACGTTTCGGAGGCAACACAAGCTTCCGTCTTCAGGTGGAACAGTCACAGCACGATAGCTGTACAGCGGACTTTGGGTGTGTTCTGTACAGCTATCGTGCTGTGACAGTTCTACCTGAAGACGGAAGCTTGTGTTGCCTCCGAAACGTCGTGATTTTTATTTTATTTTTATTTTACTTTTATTAATTTTTATTTTTTACCTACGTGACTTTACCGAAAAAACCTAAGAATATGAATCCTTGCAGTCACGAAAGCTTCAAATCTAGAATCAAAGTATTGTAGTTCACAATACCATCAGTGCTGATGCTCATTTTGCGTATTAAGTTTACCTAAATGTAACATGAGCATATAATTTGCAAATGTAATGATTAATTTGATGATCCACCAGTCATTGCGTTGGCTGAGTAACCAAAGGAGCAGGGTGTGCTAATAATCTCTGGGTACGAACGTGAGGATGAGATGTTAATCAATACATTGATGTATCATGTATGTATTATGTGTCTACAAAGATCATCACAAATACTTGATTTCACTTATTTAACCAAGGGAAAGAACTTTGAGACTAATACTTGTGTTCTGCATAGATCTATTTGTTTATTCTATTAACATTTTAATGGTGGATAATGTTCAAGTTTAGACTTTTAGCTGAGATGTTTTTTTTTGTAAATCATGTCACATTGTCTTTGATATTTTATTTTACCAAAAACAGCTTGCCTAGACGTTTACGGAAAATCATGCAGACTGTAACCAAAAACTTACAGAAACTTAAGAAGTCACTAGATAGTAAAAACGCAATGCATATTTTAACTTAAAGCTTTGGTTTTCATTGCCACTACTATGATCTATGTTTGTTTTTTAAGTTAGACCATGTCGTAATTTATGCCACCATTCGTGTCATTAACCCTCTACCAATTGACAAAAATTGCCACATTTACAAAGATCCATGCCAAGGTATTGATCAAATTCTGATCAATAAATCTTTTCACTGGTGGCTAAAGAATTTTGATTAATGACTTTAACACCAACGTACTTTTCGCTCCAACTTCTTTACCTTCTTATGCACCCGGAACTTACGTGGGATACATTTTACGCATATATTCATCAATGAATAATGATCGTTGAGCTTAAGATGCGTGCATCGATCCACTAAAGATTGTGTGGCTTCACATGAATCCCCCAGACAATAGAGGCCACTACATTCACCACAATACAACAAAATAATACATTCTTCAATCACTATAATTAATTGAATTTGTCAGTGAGGGGCGCAGTCATTATTACACCCTTACTGGACAACTTGTCCGATGTGCTTTCAGATCAATATGCACAGCACATCAGTATGCACTCTGTTAATATAACCCAATAGTACAGAGCGGCTTTTTTAGCTGTTGATTTCTGGTGTGTTTTGCTACAGGCGAATTCCATTTCAGCTGTGAAGGGGAAGTTATGTTTAGTTTCCGGCCAAGCAGTGGCATGGTACCCCCAAAAACCATGCAGCCCGTACAGGTGGAGTTCTGTGCAAGCAGCCCAGGGCATGTCCTTCAAACCGCACTGTGAGTAAGACCATAGGGACACGGGGCCACATTCCCATGCAGATCCAGTGGGCTGAAATATTGTGGCAGGAGACTCTGAAATTGGTTCTTCAGGCCATATTCTTAGGTTTTTATTTTTTATTTTTATTTTATTTTACTTTTTAATGTTTTTACCTACGTGACTTTACCGACAAAAACCTAAGAATATGAATCATTGCAGTCACGAAAGCTTCAAATATAGAATTCTTCAGGCCACTTTGGCAAATGTTTGTGGTGTCATCATAAGACGTG
This sequence comes from Lampetra fluviatilis, assembly GCF_964198595.1. Lineage (NCBI taxonomy): Eukaryota > Metazoa > Chordata > Hyperoartia > Petromyzontiformes > Petromyzontidae > Lampetra > Lampetra fluviatilis. The sequence continues at coordinate 5,420,733 of NC_136310.1, forward strand.
TGCGTTTCAGCCAGTGACGACGCAGCACTCGACTTGTTCATTTAACACATTCTTGCGGAGGGAGCTGGTAGGAACGTTGGGTTTCTCGGTCAATGGCCAGGGTCAACGGCGGCGTGGTGTATTCCGCAAATATGGCCGACTGTGAGGGCGGGCACAAGCCGGCGTGAGTAGGTTAAACGTTGAGTTTTATAAGGGCACCACGGGGTGACCAGCCCCTCCCCACCCAGCCCCACCCTCCCCACCCAGGCCCTCCCCACCCTCCCCACACAGCCCCACCCTCCCCACCCAGCCCCTCCCTTCACGACGCACGGACGGACACAATAATCCCCTGTGGGCTGGTGTAACCAGGAGGTTCCTACCAGTATCACTCGCCACTGATGTTGGACCGTGGCCAGACTGGCAGATGGACGAAACATATATTTAAAAAAATTTGTTTTATTTTAAAATAGATGGGCAATTATTTTAACTGGGAGATCACACAATGCTTTATTATCTCTTGTTGTAACTTCCTGACCCACCCCTACTGGACATCAGTGAAAAATAGCTTGATAGCTCATCAGATTTCTCCAGGATAAATAAATATTCTGATCAAGATTCTGATCTAAAATGTAAACACAACTACCATCATGTGCACATATTCCATTGCCTAAGCCTCCTCGTTCTGGACTGATAGATGAAGCACACAGTGTCTATATTTGCCTTTAACTCTAGGCCATAGAATTGAGGTTGTTTCATGTGCCCTCGTAATGCGCTGTGGATTTCAGGGTACGGCTGGATGGCCGTGAGGAGGCACAAGAGGTGCAGCTGAGGGCAGAGGTTGTGCAGCCGCGCTTGGAGGTTCTGTCTCCCTCTGGGGACGAGGAGCTGCAATGCTTGAACCTGGGGGCGGCCTATTACAACACAAGCAGACAGGGCCAGGCTCTCCTTCGCAACCCTGGGCCCGAGGCCCTCAGCTGGGTGGCAGTTCTGCAGGAGGACACGGCCGGAGAAGAAAAGGTGGGATCGGGGTTTCCTTACGCCACGTAAATGAAATTTGTGATGGAACACTTTGGACGTAAATGTGTTGTGGTGGCTTGGTGGTTTGGCGTTTGGGGTTCATCTTTTGGTCAGCATAATTATCCAGCCTGGCTTTATTTATTGATTGTAAGTTCAGGTGGATATCTAACATAAAAGGGGTACTTGTGTTTAACACAACGCAATACAAATGTTCGTGTTTAAAATGCCTAAATATGACTGCATCTCCAAACAAGACAATCTGCATTATTATAATGTTGGAAATTCTGAGTTTTTTTTATTAAGGTCAAGTGGGAGAGTTAGGGAGAGCAGGGATATAATTTCATAGAGGAACTAAATATTTGGATAGATGGTAATGGTCAAGTTATTGTTTTTACTGGTCTAGAAAAAGTAGACAACTAAAAGCCATTGTGGAAATATGGTAATTGCAATTCGTTTTTTCTCTCCAAATTTGAGGAATTATCTGGAGTAAATCACTCATTTGCACACATGAAATGAGTGTATTGTTCTGGACGTTTGGAAAAAAACCTGTGATTTCACATCTGAATCATTTTGTAATGAGACATGTAGCTCTTGTTGATTTAGGCTGTTTGGCACGAGTAATAAACTGAGTGCTTAAGTATAGTGGACAGATGGGTCTCGGGCTTGTTACAATTAATACAAAATCCCTATCTCATTAAATTTTTGCTTTCACTGAATGAGGCAAAATTGAAATTTCGATTTGAATGCCATTTGATGAAAATTTCTCTGGAGCAGTGCTTGGGACAGAGGTCGCAAACGGGTTTTGATTCCTTACCCGTACCCGGCCGCACCAGGGTCGCAAACGGGTACCCGTACGGGTAGCCAGGTATCGGGTAGGGTACGGGTATCGGGTGCCCGATTGTGACCTCTGGCTTGGGAACTGCAGTGGCACAAAAGTAGGTCAGAGGTCACTTTGAAGGGGTGTCAGAAATAGTGCCGTACTATCAACTTCCACAGGCCCTAATCTAACAATGGGTTGACACATTTTCCTGCAAGAGTTCATCATGCATACTCTACTTCATCTCATGATATGATATATTTCCCGCACCTCCGATTAGCACAGTTGGCTGCATACGGTGTAAAAGAATTTCAACATACACGCTGGTAGCACAATTGAAATCAAATTGGAGGAAAGAGGAAACAACGTGAGTGAAATGTTATTTGTGGCTACTGTGTTGTATTATTGTACGTGTGCACTGCGAGGCAGAGTGTGAATGTGGTAGATGCTTCAGCTCCCAGGCATGAGCTGCAGGGAGTGCTACACTGCTTCCCAAGTCAGGGAACTCTGCGTCCGCACGAGGACATACCTCTCACGCTCACCTTCAGTCCACGCCACACACGGTGGGTCAAAGCCACCGTTCAGTTGCCACACTCATCACATTGTGAGGAACGTACATTGCAAGCAATGAGAGTGAACTCTAGATTTGAAGATTTCGTGACTGCAAGGATTCATATTCTTAGGTTTTTTTCGGTAAAGTCACGTAGGCAAAATTTTTATTTTTACTTTTATTAATTTTAATTTTTTTTACCTACGTGACTTTACCGAAAAAAACCTAAGAATATAAAAAAAATAAGAGTGAACTCACGGAGTATTCTGTTGCGTATCACTGCAGAGATCGCACTGGCTGGAACCACATGGATCGACCGCCTCCAGGACATAACTACGCTCTCTTTATCCACTTTGAGATCGTCGGCAGCCAAAACAGCTCTGTCATTCCTCCAGGGCTACCCCGGCAGCCACATGGTACAGGTGATGGTCGATACTTCGTCGGTTCCATATGATCGTCAATTATTCTCACAGTCAATACGGCAAAGGGGTGGTGTTATGGATGTGTTAATACTGTTGACACTGTTGGGAGATTTTCTGTTGTGAAACAACCTGTACGTGCGATCACAATCCTTCACCCGATATTCCTTAGGAATATGTTTTGTGCAAACACCAAATTGTGCTGTCTTCAGCTGTGCAGATATTAGAAAGGTTTGCCTATTACCGATTTAGACACATTTTTCGGTGGAGTCATTCGTTACCAGATTTGAGACCAGTTAACTCATCGCGCAAGAAAAGGTCGTTTTATTTGGTGTGAGAGCCTACATTAAAATACACGCTTTAATCTTTGCTAGCCAACTCTTCTCATATGGGCATAGCATCATTCTCCAGAGCTAAGTAACATTCTGTTGTTGCATAATTATCGAGGAGAGTATGGTTGAGATCATTCATAATCTTTCAGTATTATTTAACACATTTTTGTCGTGATATTTATATTGGGAGTGGTGTACAAGCACTTATAACAAAACCTCAACACATCAATTGAGAGATGAATCTCTGTAATAAAGGGTCTTTCCCCCAAACATATAATTTTACTATTCTATGGCTCTTTCGGTAAAGTCACGTAGATAGTTATAAATGAATGAAAATTATAAATATAAAATAAACAACTATAATTTTACTCTTTAGGGCTAATCGGAGGCGCGGGGGAAGGACAACAAACTAAACACAAAAAGCAGTTCTAAAGAAATTAGTTTTCAATTTAGATTTAAAAGTGCATAGCTCCAGTGGCTTCCTAATATCGGAAGTAAAAGCGCTCCAGACTGCCACAGAAGCACATCGGTAACTTCATTCGTGAAAGGGAAGCTTCTGGCTGCGTGAACCCTCCTCCTCCTGCTGCTGCCCAGGCTTGGTGGGAGTGGAGCTTGCCGTGACAGCCACGGCTCAGCCTCTGCTGCTGAGCACGGTTCCGTCTCCGCTGGTGTTCGATGTCGGTGCGTGTGCACCGGGCGCACGCGTCGAGATGCTCTGCACCCTACGCAACGAGTCGACCGTGCTGCCGCTGTACTACCGCATCCCTCGAGTGGCCCACGTCCAGGCCATTCCAGCCGAGGGCAAGATACCGCCTGGCCAGACACAGGTATCCAATGGGAATTTGGCAAGCAATGGGCCAGGGCACATGGCACGATTTTACATAAAATGTGGAGGTCAATTCTGCACCTCAAGCATCACTGTCATCTCCATATATATAAAGGCAAAGTTGTGAATATGTGTGTCTGTTCAAAATGTTTAGCGTACTTTCCGACATGCAACAAACTGGAAATGTGCCATGTGGGTACTTTCCAGACTATACACCAGTCTGGAAAGTACGCAAGTGAGCTGTGACGTCAAATCTGTCATGTGACCCGCGTATGTGGAAGCGTAACGCATTGTAGTGTCGTGGTTAGCGCGTTGCGCTACGAACCCGGCGACCCGAGTTCGATTCCTGCTCACGGCCACCACCAGTGACAATTATTTGAACCGCTCCTGGGCCTCCCCTAGGTCGACTCAAATGAGTAATTGGTGTGGTGTGTGAACATCGCCACTGGGGAGACAAAGGCGGCCGGGCGTGGTGAATCCAAGTCCCGGGCGAAGCCGGGTAGTACAGCTAGTATGAAGTATATATGGTAAAGATGCAGGTGCAATCCTCAGCCAAGACAGACCCATCATAAGCATGCTCTAGGACTCTATTTAAAAGGTGTTAAAGGTGCAGTCCTGCAATTGCTTGCTCATGCCACTACGAGTAGAAGAGCCTTCACTCGAGGGACCTCTAGAGAACTCCTCTTATGAAGGGTATATTGGCCTACTCATCCAAGCTGCCCAAACATTTTTTAAATAAGTGGGAGTAACCGCCATACTTTACCCCACCTCATGCGACCTACCACTCGACTAACTGTGGTGTACCCACTTGTTCTGCTGGGTGGACAGACGCAAGGGGATTCAAGAAACTTGCACCAATTTTTTTAATGTCACACCGGGAGTTCGAATTGAACCAGCGACCTCGGTCGTGCCGCCGTTCTATATTTCTTCCCCTTCCTGTGTGTTTGTTGTGAGCTGAAACGCTGCCGCTTTGCGCTGTGTGTGTGGGCAGGACGTGGTGCTGTCATTCCGACCCAAGCAAGTCGGGGAGCTGCAAATGCGGCCCACGCTCGAGCTGTTGGGTCCCGTGGTGCCCCGAAGTGGCGGTGGCCCCGTGGGGCTGTCGTTGAAACCATTCCACCGTATTCCGATGCAAATGAGTGGCCAGGGCATCCCAGTCACTCGCCGTCCCAACCCCGCCTTTAACCCAGGTCAGGCTCGCTGACAGTCGAATAAACATCTTGACAATGCGACGGTACTCAATATTTCTAGATTTGAAGCTTTCGTGACTGCAAGGATTCATATTCTTGGGTTTTTTTCGGTAAAAGTCACGTAGGTAAAAAAAATTGTTATGTAAAAAATGTTATGTAGACTAGCCGTAGTTTCAGCCGCACCAACCTTACCATAATAATAAAAAGGGGGCCTGTCCTGGCTCCTCCCCCCCTCAACCAGTATATATACGGGGTAGTATCTCTTGGAATTTCTCATTTACTTGATACAGCTATCGTGCTGTGATGGTTCAACCTGAAGACGGAAGCTTGTGTTGCCTCCGAAACGTCGTGATTTGTATTTTATTTGTATTTTATTTAACTTTTATTAATTTTAATTTTTTTTTTACCTACGTGACTTTACCGAAAAAAACCAAGAATATGGTACTCAATATACAGGACGCAGAGTAGCTCGCCATTGGTACCATTGGCATAGTTGCTGAAGTTTTATGTTGTAATTGCATGGTCATCCAGTTTTGTATCTGGGGAATTAACAAATCACACCATGTGCTGTAAAATGGGTGTTACAAACCTCATGTCCAGTTTGAAAACTAGATATAAAATTCAAGGCCGTAGCCATGGAGTCAACATTGGTGGGGACCAAATCTTCAAGGGGGTCTGGGGGTCCCCCTCCCCAGAAAAAAAAAATCTAAATTTGAAAACGAATTTCCTGCCTAAAATATTTTAAAAAATTCACAAACACATGGGATGGATTTTTATTTTATTTTTTACAATAATGTCTAATAGTATATTGTATTACATTGCAGTTTTTTCTTTTTTACCTTTTCTTGTTTCATTGTATGTAATGGCAGAGATTAGGGATTAATAAAGTACAACCATAACCACAATCATATAAACAGAAATCTATTTTATAGCAATATATTGGGGGGGACATTTTGAGCATAATTGAATATGAAAATTACGGCCTTGATAAAATTAAATTATGATTATATATCCCCAACCACAATGAGTGGTATATCCTCGAAATATTTTTTTAATAACAATGGATTTTCTTCAGGTTATATTCCTCTGGTTAAACACAACCAACATACCGCAGCATGGTGGGTGTGGAGAGGATTGACTGAAGGAGCGTGCACGTACGTACGCAACACTGACAAACACTCCGCCACCTTTGTCGCAGGCCTCACTCCGCTCATCTCCAACGCGACGGGCACGCTGGTGGAAGTCAGAGCGGCTGAGGCTTCCAGTTACACGGCTTCGGCACAAACCGCGCTGCTCAGCTCGGCCAAGACACACATCCACCAGCACAGGCGCAGCCACAGCGCCGACGACGGGGCGGCCCTCCTCTCCTTTCCCAACGACCGCGCGGCCAGCGTGCGGCCCAGTGACAGGAAGCAGCCCTACCGGTGCTTATAAACTATCAACAACATTTTTTTTTGTACTCCAAGTAAGGCCCACTGAGCTATACAGCTCTTTTTCAGAAGCGACCTGGCCGCAAATGATTGCTCAACGAAGTAGCTTATCATGTAGACGTTTATTGCAGCCAAAAACTCTTAAACACGTGTATCTAAATGTGGAGGGAGAATACTCAAATTCCAAATATACAAGCGTCAGTGTCGGGATCGAAACCACGATCTCCTGCATACCTGGCGAGGTAATTAACATCTCGCCACCGTGACACCCCTTCGCGCGGCTTAGACCACGCAAAGCCTACGCTGTGCGTTAGGAGTGTTTACACCATGCACGGTGGTGCCGCGAACTTTCGTGGAATATGATAATTGTTTTTTTACCCTTCTATCTGGCAACAAAACTGACACCTTTTTTACAAGGAGTCATGTTTGCATAGACCACAATACCTGCAGCCATAATGCAAAAAAAAAACATAACTCTGATAATATATGCACTGTCCTTGAAGTTGATTGGTCCACACCCGAGACAGCTTTCCTTAGAGCCTAGTCTCACATGGGTTGGACCAGATGATGGCGTCATCTGTTTTTTGTTTGCATTATGGCTGCAGGTATTGTGGTCTATGCAAACATGACTCCTTGTAAAAAAGGTGTCAGTTTTGTTGCCAGATATAAGGGTAAAAAACCAATTATCATATTTTTTACTGGCAAATTAGGTTCCAATGGTGTTTCGTGGAATAGTCAATGGCCATGTGATGGCGCATTGGAAACGCAATAACTGTTAACTCACCATATGCGTTGCGGAGTGGTTACGCGCGGTGAGTATCAACACTGCATTATGAACCCGGCAGCTCGACCACGGCTGACATCAGTGGTGAGTGATATATGATTCAATCTTTGGCCAAGCCCTTCAATAAATGGCACTGATGTCGTTTAGGTAGGGCTTCATAATTAAATAATATCGTTTAGCATTCTTGCAGTCTTATCTCGGGGTATGATATTTTATCAATTATAATACCTCCTCACATCTCAAGTTCATAGATCTCGCCAGCTAAATACAGCCTCAGAATTTAGAAATATAATACATGCGCTGATAGAACTACACTTTTAATCTAAATATTAATAAAGTCAAAATATCAACCAGTATCTCAGAATGACAATCAGCACTACACTTGTTACAAATCCCATATTACAAAATAAGAAAAAAAAACCCACTCGCCTGATGCAAATGCACGCAACGTAACAGTGGATTGAAAAATATTTGTAAATTACTTTTCCTGCTTGCGTTTTACTGCCGTCTTGTCGTTTGCCCGCGTCTGACGCAAGTGCGATCCTTTGTCTTCCTAGAACGATATTCACAGGCGAGGGCCGGCACACGTACATCGACCCGGATTTTGCGTACACTGATGAAGAGGAGCTGCAAAGGCAGGAGCACAAGGAACGCTACAGCCACTTCATCCAGCAGCTGAGAAACCAGCGCCTCTCTAAGCTGCAAGCCAGGTGCACTCCGCAGAGCTCTTATATGGGTCTTACCCTGTCGACGTTAACGACCATTGTTTTAGTCCCAGCCCCTCCACCACAAATACCGACTCCAAAAATAATTTGGGTTCATTTGAGCAAATTTACCCTGTTCAAAACTTAAAACACACTTTGATTTTTTTTTAAGTCAAAATGCAGCATGTGCATTTTTTTTACTTTAAATACAGAGTAGGCAGCTACAATATATAAATGCCCAATGTGTAAATGTCAGGTTTTATAAATCAAACCTGCAATGTATTGTCCGTTATTTAATGGATTTAAATCCATTGAATGTATTGTACTGAATAGTATGAAATTCTTCCAGCAGTGCCGTGAGCAAGCAATTGCGGGGGGGGGGGGCTGCATTTTATTTATTCGTAGCAGCTGCCCATTGTTGTCATTTCGTTTTCACTTCATGACAGCGGTCTACCACCTCCACGTGTGTGTGTGTGCACAGAGAAAACAATGGGAATGAGAACTCTGCAGACTTGGGCATGGAGCCGGCTTCCGGCCTGTCTCCTCCCAGCCCCAAACCGCCAGCAAGAGACGCAATCGTACATGGAAGGAGAGTCACGAGGCCAGGCCAGAGGCACAGCCGGGTGCTTACCACACGAGACCTGACAGCCACCGAAGTGAAGGCGTCTATTCGTCCCGTGAGTCATTATTAACCGTTTTCCCCGTTCCGAGACGTTTCAAAGTTGTAGGGGTGGGTTCCGTTCCGATGACGTGCGTGGACAAAATCATCAGAAGAAAATCCGATGACGTACGTGAACAAAATCAGAAGAAAATCCGATGACGTACACGTACTGATTATGTGCACGTACGTCATCGGTACTATTGAACCCGGCATCGGAATGGGTTAAGCATGTGATGATGATTTGTTGAATCGATTAAAGATTGTTTTGCTCATGATAACTGCATAGAATGGATGATGTGTGCGATGGTGCAAACGGGCTAAAATTGTAGAAAAAGTTGACACGTGACAATGTGATGTGTGTCTGGCAGCATGTGGAGGGTCTAAACGCTGTGCCAGCTACACTGCAAGAGAAGGATGACTGCAGCATGATTTTGTCTCCCCAGCAACTCCTTAAAGTGATCATAGGTGAGAGCTTTCTTCGCTCGTACAATACAGAAGCGACGGGTGCAAGCAATAATGCCCCTCGAAGGATATCTGCTTCTGCCAAGTATGTGCATTGAGTGAGGAAAGAGCTTGCTTACAAATCTTGCTCAAACAGTGCAAGCAGACTAAGAATTTGCCTCTGTATTTTATACATTGTGCGGAACTGTGGAATGGCTTGTCGCTATGATCCTAGTAATAAGCTCATCGTGAAGTAAATTGGCTCTCTTGCCCTGAAGAGTTGGGCCAGCCTGCAATACACTATGGGATTGTACTGACCTAATGCCATAGAAACAGGTGGGTCCAAATACAGCATTGGCCTGGCATGACTCCAGCCCTCTACAAAACTATGGAAGCCAGGCAAGCGGTGAACGGACATGGTGCTGGCCACACCACCTAATGCAAAGTGCCAACTTACGAAATCACTCCTAACTTTTAACATTACATGTTTTGTTTTAAAGCTCATCAATTCATTTACTTTTTGAGTGTCATTAGAACGTATCTATGAGAGTACATTCACCAACAAATTTAATATAAAAATTACCTATAAAGAAAAAATGCTAAAATTTACAACAAACAAAAATCACATCATTGGCTTGTTTAGTAACATTGTTACTGCACATTTCAAAACTGTTATACGTGAAAAGTAGAAAACCAAGGTATAATGTATTTACGTGCGTGCATGCATGTGCGTGTTCCAAGGCCCAATGCCGCTGGATTTTGGAGAGGTGTGTGTCGGCTCGGCCGTAAGCAGGAGGCTGCACGTGGTCAATGGGCTGGAGTACCACGTGCTGGTCTGCCTGTCCACCGAGTGCCCCGAGCTGCAGCAGGGCAGCCCCTTGTCACAGGTGGTGCCTCCCTTGTCCCGCGCCTCCCTGCCTCTTCTCTTCCAGCCCCGCCAACTTGGCAGGTTTCAGAGGTACCTCCTGTCCGTTAACAATAGAGGTCACAGTGTCGATGCATGCAATGCCGCTAATAACTGCAAGTTTGACTGCCTTCTGCCTTGATCTGCCCCATCATAAACACCCCCAAGTTACATCTATACATCGACTGAACATTTATTTTATTTTAATTAATCATGCATGAGAGGGTTAAACAAAGAGCTTCCTGCCAAGGCTTTCTAGGAGTCACGAAGTTGGGTTATAATTTGCACGTTCAGCTAAGTGATTAACCTTGGCATGACATCGCCAAGGGGCATAAACCATAACGTGAACGCCAGTCATTCTCACAGCAGTCATCCTTAAAAGTTAATTGCTCCAGTTGCTTCCTAATTTCGGAAAGAAAACCGTTCCATACGGCCGCAGAAGGGCATCTGAAAACGCGCTGGCTAGCCATCAAATAAAGATGGTCACTGCATCACTAGCCATCAAATAAAGATGGTCACTGCATCACTAGCCATCAAACAAAGAAGGTCACTGCATCACGCGCTTTCAGATGTGCTTCTGCGACCGTGTGAAACGCTCATCTTTCCGAAATTAGGAAGCCACCGGAGCTACGCACTTTTAAATCTAGATTGAAAACTTCTTTAGAACTGCTTTTACATAGTCGTGTAGGTGCTCATTACTCTCTCTGACGTGGCCTATTTCCGCTCGGCAGGTCGTTTTGGTACAGCGTGAACGAGCACCACTCGTCACACCTCGTGGTGCTGGCAGAGGTGGTGCCCTTAGAGCTGGAGCTGCGTCCCGCCGTGCTGAAGGTGGCGGCAGTCGAGGGCCTGGCCTCCGAGCTGGGTGTGCGGTCATCGGTGCGGCTGTGTAACCCGCGCAACCTGCGCGCCTCCTTCTCCTGGGAGCCTGTGCCCAGCGAACTCGGCGTGCCCTTCTCCCTGCGGCCCGCTGCTGGTCTGACCACGCCACTCAATTACACTCAGCTACTTGCGCTCACCATTCATCTCACTGTCTCTTACCTATCCGGGTGAGAGCCCAATGGATAAAAAATAATTGTCACGCACAAGTGTCCGTCCGTCATGCTCTGTATCTCGCCAACGGTTCATGGTAGATTTTATTGGTGGAATGGTCCAGAAGTTGGGTTCTCCGTTGATTCATATTTAAAGCTGATCCGCATGATGTCATTGTAGATGGCTTCGCCACAGTGATGTCACGCTTTCAGGCTGGATGACGCCGTGATGACATCTTTGCACTTAATGCCGAATCCTTCCACAATGCACACACGGGAAAGGGTACGGTGAAGTTGTATCCCTCGCAAATGCGCAGCGGTACTTGTCACACTACAAGGCTGTGCACGGTTACACTTCTATAGATCAACATGTTTGATGTTGGTCCCACCAGATTGTTTAATGTTATGAATACGAAGCATTCCTGAGTATTGACACTTTCTATAAATCAGTCTCATGTGGATTTGCACAATGTTGCTTGGCCTTAAATGTGAGTGATGTGGCACAAGTCTCGGTAAGATCTTGGCGAAGAAGCATTTGTCCCGAATTGACATGTGCTTTGCTGGCACACTGTGACGTGTGTGTTACAGGCTGCGTGGAGGAGAACAGCGAGCTGGAGTGTGAGGTGGTGTGGCACCCTTCGTGCAGGGCCACCGATCAGGCAGAGTTCGTTGTAAACATACAGCACGGAAACTCCCTTCGACTCAAGTGTCAGGCACAGGTACGATGTCCCTATCCCTTACTTCTACTAAGACCGAGTGCTGAATATGCAGGAATTGAATTCACTTCCTACGAGTCAAATTCCTCTTGGAACTGCGATTCTTCTACGGGTCATTCTCATGTAAGAAAATCTTCATTCACTTGAGTTAGATTTTAACAGGTTTTCTGCCATGTATGTATGTTGACCTTCTTTCGCACCATACATATCCACCCGTGCTAATCGGATGTTTGGGAGAAGGACGTGTATGATATGTGCAGTAGGATGGCATTCTCTTGTGATTCTATTGTGAATCTGTGTTAGCTCAGCCTTGGCTTTTCATACTGCTTTACTGTTAAGCAGCGCTGCATATGTCGTCATCAACAAGACCCACATGACTGTGATTTATACTACAGTATTAGCTTTACCAGTGGCAGTTTTAATGCATTGTCATGGAGCAGTTAACGCTGCACGTGTAAGTAATACAGGTATGGCAATTGTTCTTGAAGAGGACGGGAAATGCTTGGTCATAATAATACTTTCGATTTAAAGCTTTCGTGACTGCAGGGATTCATCTTCTTGGTTCTTTCGGTAAAGTCACGTAGAAGGGAAATAATAAAATAATAAAAATAAAACATAATAAAATAATTCTCACGACGCTGTCATTCCGACAGACCTGCGTCTGAATTCAGACGCTGTCTTTCCGACAGACCTGGTCTTCACCTGAGGACGGCTGCTTGCGTTGTGGCCAAAACGTCGTGAGAATTATTTTATTGTTTTATTTGTATTATTTTATTATTTCCCTTCTACGTGACTTTACTGAAAGAACCAAGAACATAATAATACTCTCAATGGTATTGTGCAGATTGGCGCGGTGAGCGTGCAGTGTGTGGACCAGCGGGTGGTGCTTGGATCTGTGCCGCTCAACATCACAACTGTGCGGAGCGTATTTTTACGCAACATGGGGCAACAGCATGCCTACTTTCAGGTACAATGTGCAGTTGCATCTTTCGTCCACCAAAGGGACACCCGCTTACAACTCGTTCAAACACGATTATGTACAAGTACAGCCCTTTTGTCAAGCCACTGGAAGTTCCATTGTTGTACTGTACTTATATGATCTCATGTCCCTGCTTTCTGCCTTCACAAACCTGCACTGACCAGCATGGTGAAGTATGGTCAAATAACCAGAGGTGGGACAAAGTCATTGTTATGCAAGTCCAAGTCGAGTCGCAAGTCATCAAATTCATGACTCGAGTCTGACTCGAGTCCAAGTCACATGACTCGAGTCCACATCTCATAGGTGGGACAAAGTCATTGTTATGCAAGTCCAAGTCGAGTCGCAAGTCATCAAATTCATGACTCGAGTCTGACTCGAGTCCAAGTCACATGACTCGAGTCCACACCTCTGCAAATAACCCCCAATATCCAGCAGTAGATAGACAAACGGATTGTACAAGTTTTAATTACTCTTTGGTTTTTTTCAGGAAAGTCACGTAGGTAAAAAATAAAATAATAAAATGAAATAAATGAAAATAACTAAATTAAATCACGACGTTTCGGAGGCAACACAAGTTTCCGTCTTCAGGTGGAACCGTTATAGCCAGAGTCGCTGTAGTACAGCGAAGACGGAAGCTTGTGTTGCCTCCGAAACGTCGTGATTTAATTTAGTTATTTTCATTTCTTTTCATTTATTTTATTTTATTTTTTACCTACGTGACTTTACCGAAAAAACCAAAGAGTATGAATCCTTGCAGTCACGAAAGCTTAAAATCTAGATTTATTAATTAGCAATGTAACAATTCATCGATTAAGTGGTTAATATAGATTTTTACACTCACGATATATGCGTCAATTTCCGTGTGTAAAAATCGACTGTTGGGGATTTATGGATGTATTGGGCTGACAAATGTCCAGAAATACTGAATAACTTTCATATGCCAATGTTATGCAAATGAAACATATCGGCTAATAGAGCGGACACAACTTTACAAATGACCATGAATAAATGAGAATCCATACAAATGAGACCGCAAAACCGAGACGCAACATAATTGCCCTTTCATTGATTTGGAATGTAAAATGGTGACCGTTCATAAAACCGCTGGGTGGATAAAGCATGAGTAATTAAGAGTTTATAAAATTTAGTATTTGTAACACGCACAGTTTTCATTCACTCTCAGAGGCGGAGTAAACCACAGACGGGCGGGAAGGCAGCCAGAATCGCTGGCAACAATTTGCCCAAGCTCTGTGATCCTGTTTGGTCATGTGTGGTCAGCTCTGTTAATGAGTGCTTATCACATACCGAGTAAGAATATTACTTGCACCTGCCCTATGTAATCTTATTACAGTGGCTGCACATATTCTGGTGATGCAATGTCCCACGAACTGATTCTGCGTATTTGTAATAAACCCACTCCGGACGATATCGTATTCTCTTGTCTTGTCTTTATTCGTTCTTCCTTTACACAGCTCTCTCACACCGCTGGGTTCCTTTTTCCCGTTACTCCCGTTACTCCCGTTACTCGAGCGTGGCGTTCGCTCGCTTTCCTCGCTCCCTCACACCGCTGGCTAACGGCGTTCGGGAGACAGCCTCCGGCCTGCCACGTGGCCGCTGGCGTGCCGGAGGCACAGATGTGGTCTCTCCTCGAAGCTCTTCACACTGACCACGAACTGTCTCTCTCCACCCCTTATATCACCTGGCTCACGTAATGCCACGCAGCCAATCATAAGCCTCTCCCCTGGAACCTTCTAGATGTTGCTATGCAGCCCCAGGGCTACGCCCCTGGCTCGACGTCCCATTGGCTGCGGGCTGAGGCCGGCAGAGCCTATCACCATCGCTAGTTTCCCCCGGGTGCATCCTCATATTACATATTTAACATATTCTGTGCAAGTCTGTAACCAGGTCTTGACAATGTCGTTCCCCTCAGGTTCTAGACCCCAGCCCGTTGCCTGGGCTGTCCATCATGCCAGAGGAAGGGGTGGTGGCCGTGGGTGGAGAGACGGAGTTGGCTGTCTGCCTCACTCCCAGCACTCTTGTCACATTTGACACCAAGGTTCAGGTGTGTCGATCAAAGGGGGTTGGGAAATGGTTGCAGCAGACTGCATGTTTGTGTGTGACTCTATCATACCACCACGACATCGTGTCTTCCTTTTCGCAGTGAAAGGGCTAAGATGTACAACTAACCATCTAGGCTGGAGAGGCAAGTGCTGTTCGTGGGGACATAATGTGGCTGCCAAATTGTCTCCATGCTATGATGAGTGCTAACGTAGCACTCTGAGTAAATTTTGGATTTTACACATTCTAGTGTGGGAGCCCAATCTGCATAGGACACCCACTGTTGACTTCCTTTAAATGGGTACTCAGTTTATTGATCTCCAAAGGGATGATGTGCTGTGTTGACTAAAGAATTGCATTCGAACAGTTACATTTGTAAGTTTAACACTCTAACCCCAGTGCCACCTGGCCACAGATAATGATAATTTCCCAGTTAAAATAATGGATATTGATATTCTTTGGTTCTTTCGGTAAAGTCACATAATAAAAAATTTATTGAATAAAAAAATAAAAATAAGATACAAATAAAAAAAACTAAAAACACTAATGTAGATTGTAGCCTGGTTCTTAATCAGAGTGAGTGTAATGGCAATCTATAATGTAGACTGTAGCCTGGTAATTAAGTTTGGTGAGTGTACTGGCAGTCTAAACCTTTATAAACAGTTTGCCTTTAGAGGCTAATCCCCCTTTTCCTGATGACGACCGCTTGTGTTGCGATCGAAACGTCGTGGTTTTTGTTTTTTATTTTTATTCTCATTTTTATTACTGAAAGAACCAGAATAAGTCTGCATTATAGACTGCCAGTACGCTCACTCAGTTTAATAGCCATTGCTACAGTCTACATTATAGACTGCCAATACGCTCACTAGCTTCAAAACCAGGCTACAGTCTACATTATAGATTGCCAGTACACTCACCAAGGTTAAGAACCAGGCTACAGTTTCATTATAGACTGCCAGTACACTCACCCAGCTTAATAACCATTGCTACAGTCTACAATATAGACTATCAATACACTCACCAAACGTAATAACTAGGCTACAGTCTACATTATAGATTGCCAGTACACTCCGATTAAGAACCCGACTACAGTCTACATTAGTGTTTTTTTATTTGTATCTAATTTTTATTATTTTTATTCACTTTATTTTTATTATTATTTTTCTATCTACGTGACTTTACCGAAAGAACCAAAGAATATGAATTCCTGCAGTCACAAAAGTTCGAAGTCAAAATTTAATGGATATTAAATTAACAAACTGCCTCTCTGCTTAGCAGAGGTGTGGACTCGAGTCATGTGACTTGGACTCGAGTCAGACTCGAGTCATGAATTTGATGACTTGCGACTCGACTTGGACTTGCATAACAATGACTTTGTCCCACCTATGAGATGTGGACTCGAGTCATGTGACTTGGACTCGAGTCAGACTCGAGTCATGAATTTGATGACTTGCGACTCGACTTGGACTTGCATAACAATGACTTTGTCCCACCTCTGAGATGTGGACTCGAGTCATGTGACTTGGACTCGAGTCAGACTCGAGTCATGAATTTGATGACTTGCGACTCGACTTGGACTTGCATAACAATGACTTTGTCCCACCTCTGCTGCTTAGAGTTGTAACAATAGAATTGATCTAGAAGGAGTGAACATGTAATGTATCTGCTGCTGCTGCTGCTTATTACAGGTGGCATTTCGAGGAGGTAAAAACCAGGAGCTGAGGATCACGGGTTCTGTGGAACCCCCAGCCCTGAAAATTAACGTTGTAAGTTGCTGCTTATTCTGCTGATTGAGAAAAATGTTACGTCGATTAGGTCCATATGAAAATATAATATGTAATGAATATGCCTTGTCTCTTCTATAATTATAAATACATTACAGCGGAGCCATTCACTTTGCACAATTATTCTATCTGCAGTTACTTTATGAGAACTACTGCATAATTACTGCACTGACCATGTGTATCACTCGCATGCAGTAGTTTGGTCATTTCGAGTTAAAGTCTTTCACTCATTGTTTCCAGTAGCCCACAGTCCAGCTACGATCATCAATATCAAACCATGGACAGCATAGTAACGCCCCTGCCCACTTCGATCATTCAATGTCATCATTTTATAAATGAACCAGGGTTGGGTGGAGAGGGTGGGGCTGGGTGGGGAGGGGCTGCTCACCCCGTGGTGCCCTTACAAAACTCAACGTTTAACCTACTCACGCCGGCTTGTGCCCGCCCTCACAGTGGGGCATATTTGCGGAATACACCACGCCGCCATTGACCCTGGTCATTGACCGAGCAACCCAACGTTCCTACCAGCAGCTCCCTCCGCAGGACAATGTGTTACTAACCGAGTGCCCCTGTGTCTCGTGCGTGCAGAAAGCGCTGCGGTTTGACGGGGTCTACGTTGGTTCAAGCCGCTCTCTTCCGTTCACACTCAGAAATCCGACTCGATGCTGTGTGCAGACGGAGATCGACCTATCAGCTCGTCCGGACTTTAAACTCGCACTCACTCACAATCAGCATGCAGGTGCGCTTCACAAGTTTGTGCCGTCACGTATGAAGTCTGAATCCTATAATATTGTTGCATACTTTTGGCGATAGTATGATGATGTTTGCAGCACAATGTGGATGTTTAGAGCGTCAAAATGCAATCCCCTGTCAAGAATCACAAGGGAAGACACGTGTTCCGTTTACAATGAAGTGAGCTGAGCTGTGAATGAGAAATGTGTAGTAGCCTTCCGAGCTTGGCTTTCTTATAGAAATAGAACACGGAAAACCATGGTTATAGAAACAGAATAACATTTCAACGTTTGTAATTTCCATGGTACGGTTCTATTTGAAGCGTGTCTGAAAGAAGATTTTCCAGGGCTATACTCACTTGAAGTCGACGCTGGACAGACTGTTGGCTGCTCTCTGAACTTCACACCAACAGAGGTACCACTCACATCATCATCATTGCATTTCTAAATG
Source organism: Lampetra fluviatilis (assembly GCF_964198595.1). NCBI lineage: Eukaryota > Metazoa > Chordata > Hyperoartia > Petromyzontiformes > Petromyzontidae > Lampetra > Lampetra fluviatilis. Next base: position 5,438,537 of record NC_136310.1, read on the forward strand.
TGCCTATCGCTCGTGGGGAGATCACGGCCATCAAGAGTAAACTATTATCTAAACCGGTCCTGGGCCTTTCCTCACCGAATCAGCCTTAAATGAGTACCTGTTGCGGTGTGTAAACATCGCCACTTGCGAGACAAAACCGACCGGGCGTGGTACTGGCCAACCACTCCCTCGTGTGCCGTGCCGGCCTTCATAGGTTTCTCGCTAACAGCACTTGCCACAACAGTCTGTTAAGGTGGGGATCTTTGTCTTTGTTTGTCACTTCCAAAAATGTATCTCAAAATACAAACGGCAACGTGAGACACGTGCAGTGTATAGGGTCATAAGGAAAATAAATAGAGCACAAGGAAGGAATCATGACCGTTTACAAACTTCCTCCAGTGCTGGCCTTACGCTCAGGTGCCGTGCATTCAGATCATTGTGAGACTCACACGCTTGGCACATTTATCATAATCTCTTATCAAGCATTCATTTCTCAAACTGAGATGGTCCAGGTTTTGTACTGGACAGGTTATGTTCCATATTGTGATACTGTTTGGCATTTATGATACGTATTTGAAATTCTTTAATGTTATTCTATCATATTGATGTATATATACTTTGTGTTTTTACATAGAGTGTACAATGTAGATGTTTCAATAAAGTCTCCCTGAGTCTCAAGTCTCTTTTTAAGGAGGGTCCCGGATGAGGATGTTTGGCTAATCCCATTAATGAGCGTTTGGCATGTGAGAGGGAATCAGAAGAACTTAAGAAAGGCCATGCATACAATTGGAAAGCTCTAAAAGCCCCTCAAAACTTTTAAGCACTACTAGTTTTTTCAAATGCCACAAAACAATTGTTCAGTAATTCTAGATTTGAAGCTTTTGTGACTGCAAGGATTCATACTCTTAGGTTTTTTTCGGTAAAATCACGTAGGTAAAAAAATAATAAAATTAAAATTAATAAAAGTAATAATAAAAATAATATAATAATTCACGACGTTTCGGAGGCCTCACTTGATACAGTAAATCTAGCTGTGACGGTCCCACCTGATGACGGGGACTTGTGTTGCCTCCGAAACGTCGTGATTTATTATTTTATTTTTATTATTACTTTTATTAATTTTAATTTTATTATTTTTTTACCTACGTGACTTTACCGAAACAAACCTAAGAGTATAATTGTTCAGTATTCTAAATTGCGATAACAAATTTTTTTAAATAACTCAACTAAACATTTTTTTATTTTACCAGGTAAGAACCATTGAGCTCTACAGCTCTTTTTCAGAAACGACCTGGTCACAAATGATAGTTCAATGAAGTAGCTCATTAATGGAAATTTATATCAACCAAATACTCTAAACTCATGTTTTTAAATGTGGAGGAAAAACCGGAGGATCTGGAGAAAAATCCACGCAACTAAAGGGAGAACACACAAACTACAAATATACAGGCCCCAGGGTCGGGATCGAACCCACAACCTCTTATTTACCAGGCGAGGTAATTAACATCTCGCCACTGTAGCGGCCAACTCACTCTCAAAGAGAGAGAATGAGTCGGAGGCACGAGGAACCACAGGCAAGCGAGAAAGAGTGCTGGGCAGTGAGCCGGCACGTCACCCCCCCCCCCCTCCAAGCTCTGCGGTCCTCTATAAATTAAGGTTTTATCGGCCAATGAATGAGCGTTTAGATGTGTAAACACACATTTAATTTTAGTTCCCTTGTGTTTTATTGAATGTAGTCATCACTGGGTCAATACTACCGATGGATATAAGCACCCTCCCCCCCCAATGTTTGTTTGAGAATAGCGTCGCACTGTGTCTTACGCGAGGGCCTCCCCCGTCTATTGCCTCTGCTACAGGTGGCAGCTTATGACTTCCGCCTGCCCATGCATCTGAACGGCTTGGTGGCTCCCTCGCCCGCACCAAGCACTGTGCCCCCCAGCCCCTCCACCCAGCACATCCGCACCCCGCGCCCTGCGTCATGCGATCCCATCACCCCGGCGAGCAAGGTCCATGCTATTGGTACGGCTATCAAGAGCGTCGTGATCGTAGAGGTGGTTTGCAGGCTGTACGTATGTTTAACTTCTTTCGCACCGTATGTAGCTAAATCGGAGGTGCGGGCAATAATGATTGCAATACTAATTAGAGTATTAATTCTAGATTTGAAGCTTTCGTGACTGCAAGGATTCATACTCTTAGGTTTATTTTTTTTTTACGGTAAAGTCACGTTATTATTTATGTTTTACCTACGTGACTTCACCGAAAAAACCTAAGAGTACTAATTAGAGCAATACGCTAATAATGTACATATACAGCCATTGGTCAATTCCAGTGGCGGCTCCTGCAAAATCTTTCAGGGGGGGCAAATGTCTGGATGATTGATAAGGATAAGGTCCTCCCATGCAATGGATAAATTAACAGCTTAAGCATGTAAAGGCAACTTCACTTCTTTAATATTAATGAAAAATAAAGTGACTCTTACAATACATCTTGTTTGTTTCTATCTCACTATTATTACAATCCACTTAGTTTCTTTTGTTAAAGATTCTACTAGGTGGCGACAAATAACATTGTTGACTGAAACGTGCTTACGTATGATGACGTAAGCACGTTAGTGCGAGCCCTCCCGGAAGCCATAGAGAATGCATTGCAGCGCCCGCCTTTCGAAAAAAGACATCTTTGAATGTAAGTCTATGGGACCACACGGGGCGATTCTCAGCTGGAGGGAAATCGCCCAAAAAGAGGCGGTACTCCACAGAACGTAGCATGACGCTGATTGGACTATATCCAGAGGCACAGTGACGGCTAGCGTGACTCTGTGGTTGAATGACATTGGTGGTGCGTCGCCCAATCGCCCTAATGAAGAAACCGCCCCTGGTCAATTCACTGCTGGGAGAGGTTGTGGGGTCAAAATTCGACCATACTGGATCATGCTGGTCAGTGTGGGTTGGTGAAGATGGTGAGCATAGATTGGGGGGAGCTTAGAAGTACAGTACAGCAATGGCATTTGCTGCATCGTGAGTTGGTATATGCTTCTTTCATTTACCAACCTGCACTGACCAGGCACATTGAAGTATGCTCAAATAAACTGCACGACCTACACATTGTGGCGAGGTCCTCAACGAGCAGTGTATTGAAAAAAGCGGTTGAACATGTACCTGTTATTCTATTACAAATCACATTCATATCATTAGCACGTGGGCTACTTACGGTGTGAAAGAAGTTCAACATACATACATACATGCTGGTTGCACATTCATCATATGAACATGTGAGTTTGGACACGTGCTGAAGCGTTGCCGGTAATGCATTGTGTTTTGTGGGCCTGCTTTTAGCTCTACGGCCACTGCTGCTGATATCTGAGAGCAGCCTGGAGTTTTATTTGCCATCCAACTACATCGGGCTCGGCGTGTCTCCCGAGTCTCTTACCATTCAGGTACTTTCTGCACGTAGCTTCATATAGCCTTAAAACACAAATGCTAAACTACACAATCTACTTTCATCTTCTTGGTTCTTTCGGTAAAGTCACGTAGAAGGGAAATAATAAAATAATAAATATAATACCTAATTAAATAAAATTCTCACGACGTTTCGGCCACAACGCAAGCAGCCGTCCTCAGGTGAAGAACAGGGCTGTTCGGACGCTGTTTTTCCGACAGCCCTGTTCTTCACCTGAGGACGGCTGCTTGCGTTGTGGCCAAAACGTCGTGAGAATTGTATTTTATTATGTTTAATTTTTATTATTTTAATATTTCCCTTCTACGTGACTTTACCGAAAGAACCAAAAAGATGAATCCCTGCAGTCACGAAAGCTTTAAATCGATACACAATCTACCTTCCTGAAGGGAATACATATTGCAATGTATAATGCAGTTTACTTTTTACATAGTGTATAAACACATAATACAATACAATATATAATATGCTACATCCACTTAAAAAAATTAATATGAGTTTCCAGGTAATTTTTTTTTATATTTTTACAATATTTAAGGACAATTTCATATCCTTTTCACATGTTCAGATATAATAATATAATGTATCTTCATGTTAACAAAAGCGATGTCACTTGATGCTGAGTGTCAGAACATTTAGTAGGAAAAGCGCAGAAGTGACATGTGTGATGTAATGTGACGTCATGCTTGCATATCAATTTGAGATGAAAATATCTATTTGGATCATCCGAAATTTGGTATCTAGGCCCGATTATTGGATCTTGTCTGATAAATATAAAAATCCGGAACACATCCCAAGTACAAACATGTATTACTGCGTAAATAATTTGATTCACAAACTACGCAATTATATATATGACATTACTAAAAAGCATCATCTTCTGTAAAGTGAACTTTATAGACCCAGTGACAACACTTCCAAAAGTACAATCAACACGAAACTGGACACATTTGTCAACAACACCGCCTTAAAAAGAAAAATATCTCATGGGTGACGTTTTTGGCAATTGCCCATTTTCACTTAAAGCTTTCGTGACTGCAGGTATTCATATTCTTTGGGTCTTTCGGTAAAGTCACGTAAAGCAATTTTTTTTTACAAAAAACCACGACGTTTCCATCGCAACACAAGCAATCGAAATGTCGTAGTTTTTTGTTATTTTGTTTTGTTCTACGTGACTTTACCGAAAGACCCAAAGAATATAATTGCCCATCTGTTTCCCTTCTTCACGTGCTGCACGTACACTTTCAAAAGTAGGTAATTTAGTGCTGCTGTTAAAAACAAAATCCCTTTGAAATTAACAACAATCAAAGTATACTAATAGGGTTTTTCCCTTTTTTTCTGGCAACTAAACTGACACCTTTTGCAAGGAATCATGTCTACATTAACCACAATACTGCACCTTTTGCAAGGAATCATGTCTACATTAACCACAATACTGCAGGTATTGTGGTTAATGTAGACATGATTCCTTGCAAAAGGTGTCAGTTTTGTTGCCAGAAAAAAGGGGAAAAACCCTATTAGTATATTTTGGTACTGGCAAAAGAGGTCCCATGATGTAACAATCAAAGTGTACAAACATTAATGCCTCCACGTGATTGCCAACGCCGTGTATCTCCTGCACCCAATATAATTAACACTTTACCGCTCTGTACAAGTGGATGTGCACTTCTTTGACATGCAGTCATTCCTGCGTTTATTTTGCCACAGAGCGTACAGATCCAGAACCTTAGCAACACGTCTCTGCAATGGAAGTTTGACCTGAGGACACTCAGTGAGGATTCGTTTAAGGTTTTCCAGAGTGAAGGCTCCCTGGGTCTGAAGGAAAATGTCTCCATCACCTTCTGCTTCTGTCCAAGTGGGTGTTCACACATCCCGAGCCAACTTACGCAACACATCATTTATTACGTAACAGTGACTAATGTCTGTGCAATATTTTACATTTTAATTTCGAACAAAGGTGTTTTTTGCACGTATTTCTATTTGTAACGTTGCTGTACTGTATTTAATATCTTCTTGGTTCTTTCGGTAAAGTCACGTAGAAGGGAAATAACAAAATAATAAAATAAAACATAATCAAATCAAATCATTCTCACGACGTTTCGGCCACAACGCAAGCAGCCGTCCTCAGGTGAAGAATTCAGTGAATTCAGACGCTGTCTGTCTGACAGACCTGTTCTTCACCTGAGGACGGCTGCTTGCGCTGTGGCCGAAACGTCGTAAGAATTATTTTATTTTATTAGACTTAAATTTTATTATTTTATTATTTCCCTTCTACGTGACTTTACAGAAAGAACCAAGAAGATGAATCCCTGCAGTCACGAAAGCTTTAAATCGAAATTTATTTAATATGTTCAGATTGCTTCATATTGGTGACCTAGCACACTTTTGCAAATGAGATCAATCCTGGTCTCTTGGGTTCGCACCTCGTGAAACAAAATAAACCTGAAACTCGACTTGAAAGTGCATGGATCAGCGAGTGGGGTTATGTGGCTCTCTCTCTCTCTCCCTCCCTTGGCCGCGTAGGGTCAGCTGGCACGTTCCACGCCCGCATCCCTCTGCTGGTATCCGGCGAGGGCGTGAGGAACGACAGCGAGCCATACCGTGTCATCTCGCTGAAAGGCGTCCTCCCCACCCCGACCCTCGCGTTTCACCCGAACTCCATCACTCTGGGACCTACGCCTCTGGACACGGAGGTGTCGGCTGAGTTTTGCATAGTCAGCAGACATAATACCAGGTGGGTGCACAATACACGTCAAATTTCAAATGCTACGAGGCTTGTTAGAGGTGCCAACCGTGCTAAATACTGAACAACACACGGTACAACCCGAAAACATAACAGAGACATATTGTTGGTTCTTTCGGTAAAGTAGAAGGGAAAGTCACGTAGAAGGGAAATAAAATTATTATTATTATATTGTTATTTCCCTTCTACGTGACTTTACCGAAAGAACCAACAATATGAATCGCTGCAGTCACGAAAGCTTTAAATCGAAATATAACAGAGACAACCTAAATTGGTACTGGATATGAAAAATGTCTCCCATATGCTGTGTGCAGCTGGGTTACGCTGGATGTGGATCTGCCAGAGGTGGAAGGAGAGCTTGGGGAGAAGTTGACTCCCTTCTCCATAAGCTTCCCCTCTGGACAAAAGTTGGGCCCCTCTGAGTACGGGCAGCCTGGTTCCCCGTTGCCCTGCCGCCTGGTCTTCCAATGCCCAAAGCCCCTCAGCCTGTCTACCACCATTGTGTTCCACGACTCGTTGGGAAGAAGGTGAATTTCGGTGGATGCACTTCATTCACTCATTTTGTTCAGTGTCCTTGAACCAGGTGGGAGGCCCAAACGCATTTAGACAAGAATGTTGTTTCAGAGATAATCTGCGAGGGTCAAGTCGCAATCCTTTACTGTGATCTCATGTTCCATTGCTGAACTTTCTTCAGCCCAAATCCTTAGCAAGGATTGACGTAGACCATCATCCCTCTGCGGTTGATAAATGGAACACCAATTTTATATGTAGGCTTTCAAAATAATCAAATGATGCAAATAGAATACCACTTTGTAGAAAAGCAACTGGTTGTCCTATGAGGAGGCTGACCCTCAAATTAGGAATTACCACTACTGCCCAATGTTTGTAAACAGAATCGAGTACAACCTAATCTCCTGTTTCTGCATGGAAACATTTAGATTTAGTTTTGTGTTTACTTTGTCAATTCAATGTATGACTTGCTAAGCAGCAGGGATTATTAAACCATTCACTCCATGAAAACTGGCCTATTGGTGAACTCACGGACTACTGACATTTATGAGTGTCCCTTATGGTCACCCCCATCATGCATGTCTTTCCGTACTAGCCACCATTTGAATGCTGCTTTTGGGAGTCGGTGTATCTCCAGCGTGTTCGTGTGCCACATTACAGGTTTGAGCTTCCAGTAACGGTATGTGCTGACAACTGTCTGCTGACTCTCTACCCATTCCTGGCCCTTCATCGCAACAATCATCACGTGGTGCTGGAAGAAGGTGAGGACAATGTTGGTCATATTATGTAAAATGAAAGGTGCAAGCAATGTGCCAACGGTGTAATCGCAATCCAAGCGTGTTTGTGCTGAGTAGACCTAGTAAGACTCACGACGCCTCGTGAAAATTCCGTCACAGTTCCTATGATTGATTTTTCATTGCTTTCATGGCTTTATTTTGGTGATTTCGAAAAGTGTATTGGTTTAGCCATGTTTGTTTGTTGTAGTACAGAGTTAGACTGATGGCCTTAATCTAAGTTGTCTTGTGGTTGTTGTTGTTGTTTGACTTGCATCCCACTGGGATTTTTGCACACAGCGTTGGTGTACGGTGATTTTTTTCTGCAATATTTTGCTGTCTTTTCTTGGATTTTCTGTTTGCGCATAGTCACTTTAAAATGTTTTTTTGTTCATGTTTTTTGTTGTTGCGGTTGCACCCGATTCAAGAGCCGAATGGCTCACAGGGCTATACTTAATAAATGAACTTGAACTTGATTTGTTAGGGAAGTGCTGTTACCTTGGTTAGCATGATACACTACAAACCTAGAGACTTGAGATTGACTCCTAGCTAACGCCAACATTAGTGGCGAGTGTTATCAGCGATGGGTCTCGGCCTTCCCAGGTTGGCTTGGCCTGATATGTTATGGTGTGTACACAGCAGCAATGGGGAGATAGACACAGGGGGTCGGTGCAGTACTAGCCACACTACCCCATTGCGTACCATGTCAGCCTTAGTAGGTGATGGCTTAAAGCACTTGCCCCAACAATTTGTAAAATAACTTAGAGCCCTTTGTCAATGCAATGCTGAATGACGGCCCATCTACACCGTGTCGAATCATCGGAGCTTTGCACCACACTTTACCGTGCTGGACAGTGCAGGTCGATGAAGTGGGTAAGGGCCCAGGACCAGTTCATATGTTAATGGCCACTGATGTTAGATATTAGTGGTGGGTGTAAATTGAGCTCAGTCTACCAGGTTCAGAGCGCAGTGCTCTGACTACTACGCTACCGCTCTACCACTTCCAATCTATGTCGGCTTCACAAATAGTATTTGATCTTGTCTTTGTGTTTGTCTTCGTGTGTGCAGCCTCAAATGAGTGCTTAGTGTGATGTGTAAAAAAAAACTTGCTACTGAGGAAACAAAGGTGGCCGGGCGTGGTGCTGGCCACCCAACCCCCCGTGTACCGTGCCGACCTTCATCGGTGCTCGCTAACAGCACTTGCCCTAACAGTCTGATAAAGGCTATATGGGGGATCTTTGTCTTCGCAGTGGAGGGAGGGGAGCGGGCAGCCATGCTGAGGAGCTGCGTGTCTGCTCAGCAAGACTCGAATGTCTCCTCATCCAGCTCCCACTTCTCCTGCCCCACCAGCACGATCTACAACTCACTGACAGGTAAAGCAACAATCGTCAATGCAGAATTGAGTAATTTAAATTGTTCCATCTATTTTTTTATATTGTCTGTTCCACATGTCTCTTTCGCCCCAGCTCTTAGCCAGTTTCAACAGCGTGATGTCAAATGGTCTTTCAAGTTTATTTGTAGCAGACGACCTGCGTCTGTTTCAGTAACTTCTCCTGGATGTCCAAATGCACCATTTTATGTGCACCGGCAAATGCCCATCATATTTCACCAGCTAAAATTCTCCCTAATATTCAGTGTGTCCATCGCATATTAACTGCATTTTTCTTCATTCTACAAAAGTCTTTCCAATTCTCAACTGAAAACATTTGAGGGGATCAGAAGAGAGGTATACATTTGTAAAAACTAATAAGAGTGGCGTGCTGAAAATGTTCATTCTCGTTTTTTTTTATTTTAACCTCGAACAAAGCTCATAAGTTATCCAGAGCTTATCATCAGTACCATAGGCTTGCACTTCTTTCTGGTCTAAATGCGCCCTTACTCTACATTGTGTAAAGAACTAGTTGGCACTGCGACTAACAGCGGACTGCCTCATGAACAGACAAATTCAGTCTCTTGCAATATACTATTGTTAGGTTTTTTCGGTAAAATCACGTAGGTAAAAAATTTCAATTATATTAATAAAAGTATTTATTAATTTAATTTTAATTTTTTGCAATATCCTATTCTAGGTTTTTTCGGTAAAGTCACGTAGGTAAAAATTTTTAATTAAAGTAATAAATACTTTTATAAATTTTAATTAATAAATACTTTTATGAATTTTAATTTTTTACCTACGTGACTTTACCGAAAAAACCTAAGAATAGGATATTGCAAGAGAAAAAATAAAATTTAAATTAATAAAAGTATTTATTAATGTAATTTTAATTTTTTACCTACGTGACTTTACCGAAAAAACCTAGAAATAGGATATTGCAAGAGAAAAATTTAAATTAATATTAATAAAAGTATTTATTAATTTCATTTTAATTTTTTTACCTACGTGACTTTACCGAAAAAACCTAAGAATAGGATATTGCAAGAGACTGAATTTGTCTGTTCGTGAGACTTTAATAAATACTTTTATTAATTACAAATTTTTACCTACGTGACTTTACCGAAAAAACCTAAGAATATGAATCCTTACAGTCACGAAAGCTTCAAATCTTGCAATATCGATGATTCGCTGTCACTCAACAGACCTGACGTCCGTCAGCGTGGCCAACAGCGAGGGCCAGGAGCCGGCGGCTCCTCCCTTTGTGGAGTCTCAGTGCATCGACGATATCTCCTTTTACCGGCGGGCCCAGGCTGCCGTGACCCGCTGGTTCAGCCGCTTCGGGTGGCCTGGTGGAACCCACCACCTCTCTGGACCGCAGCAATTGCGCAGGTGACCCCCGCAAGCAATGGGAGCTGTCACACAGTGCAATGTGATGCTCTTTTACTTAACCCCACTGATACAATGCGGAGAAACGATGGGGAAAGCAGAATTGTATTTGAACGCCTCTACATCGTTGGCTGAGGAGTAATGATGGAGATGATTATTACATTTCTCATTTAATCAAAGATACAAATCTGCACACGTCAAAAAGCTACTTGTAACCATTCAGTTTGGTTTGTGATAAACGCAACCATTTATCAAAGCACGTTCACTTCTGCACGGTTACATTTTTACCATTGTTAGTAGTCGTAGCGGTAATAAAACAACACTTCATTGCATATTTCTCTGACAGCGCCATCGGAAAAATATTAGTCTCCTCATCTGATCGCAAAAGAGGCGGTGTCGGCGGTGGCTCCAAGGGCCTCGCTAGCGCCCCGCCATCAGGCACGGGGCCCCGCAGCGCCTACGGGTCACCTCGGCCCCGTAGCCGCCAGCAGAGCTCCCGGCCGCCCTCCGCGCCAGCGAGGGCCGCCGCCCCGGCCACGCCGTGGGTGCTGCGTAAGGGCGGCCGTACGCTCTACGACATGCTGGCGCACCTGTGCGGGCGGGCACTGCCCGGCGTGCCCGTCAGCCAGTCGGTGCCAGGGGACGTCGCGGACAGGGCCGTGCAGCTGCACTGGCAGCACGCGACGCTGCTCGAGTTTCTCAGGTGATGGGCGGCCGGAAATCGGCGTCCTTGCCGGCGGAGTTCGCTGTGTCTTCCCTGCTGAGTTTGTACGCGGGTTTTCAGAATCAGAATGTTTAGTTTATACTTGAGGAATCCGATGAGCTACAGAGCTCTTCTTCACAGATGTCCAGTAGGGGCGGGTCAGAACATTACAACAACAAACAATATGAAAACTCGATAGGAGTGCAAAATGCAGGAAAGGTAAACAGATCACTTTAAAAACATATATACGAATAAAACTAAACAATTTTTTATCCTACCAGGAAAGGCCCTGAAGCGACCTGGCCACAAATGATAGCTCAGCGAAGTGGCTTATCAGGTGGAAATTTCCAGCAGTCAAATATTGTTATTGATTTCAGGGGTAGCGCATGAGTGCAGTGATTTGCAAAGTTCGCTCTGAAGCCGGTGACCTGAGTTTGATTTGCGGTCACGGTTAGCATCAGTGGTGAGTGATATCTGAACCAGTCCTGAACCAGACGGGTACTAACCAGAGTAGTGAAGTATGGTCAAACAACCCCCGTGACTGACACAGCGTGTTGAGGCCTTCGTCCAGCCGTGGATGGATAAACAGCTGTAAACTAAAGTAAACTAATAAAACCTGGTATCTTAAAAAAATTAACCCGTAAAAACAAAGTTTTTCACTATAAATCCTTTATATGCGAGGCGGCTAGAGTCCTATCGTCCTCTGACTTGAGATGGCTGCCACCTATGGGTCAGATGATTGCCTGCCACCATTAAGCAATTGGTAATTAAATATAATTTATTTTTTCCTAAAAAGTGTAAAATTTTGGAAAAAAAATTTCACGAAAGGAAATTATCACGCACAACGAGTCTGTGTGCAAAATGTCAGCTCGATTGGATCACGGGAAGTGGGTTAAAACACGACCGAAAGATTTGCACGGTCGTAAGCGCGCAAGCAAGCAAGCAAGTGAACTTAATATAAAGGATTTAAATACATTTCACGCAAATAATGTGCTCTGTGTTGTACAGGGGTCAGGGAGCGTGTTTGCCAAATGTGAAGCCTGAGCATCTACTCCACGCGGATGACTACTACTGCTGGCACAGTCTGCTGGTACGATGTGCTTGCAGCATCATTCCATTGCGAATGCACGAAGTGACAACACACCGAGAACAAAAGACTCTATTTTAATGTTCACTCCATCACCCGTGCTGTTTGGTAAGTAAAAGTGTAATTGACAAAGTTTGAATGGCCTATTTTATGAAAATGATCCCATTTCTTTCCACAGAAGGAAAACGGGAAACGTGGAATTGAAAATGAAGAAAGCGAGTGCGGTTCCATAGCCACAGAGTTGGCGGAGAGTGACTTTGAGAATGTGAGCGAGCGTGCATGGACCGACGTTCTCCTGCAGATTTTTAAGGTGAGTTGTTGGGCATGCTCGTGTACCGTATGCATTGATCACCTCAAAAAAGTAACACATGTGCCAGACTTGTTCTGTTCCTTCAGCAGACAGCTAGCTGGGAGAACACTGAGAATCATCACTGGTGCTGGACTATGCCCATATAGTGCATCATTTTGAAACAGGACTCGCATCACGTGCCAAGCTATTGCACATGGTAGTGTGGATAAGTGGCACTAAAGACTATAAGCCAAATTAGTAAAGTTAACGTTTGTGGTCTGAGCCCAGCTGCTGCCCTGGTTAATACTGCGGGTGCATTTAGCATAAGAATCTGTTGGCTGCTTCACAGTGAAAGGTAGAAAGGGCCATGATTGCCAGCGTCAGGGTCCAAATTTGAAAAGTTACACAAAGTATTTAATTGTGGAAATCACAGAGCAACATCGCCCCCTACTGGAAAACGAATGCCCACTTGTAGGCCGGTGCTGCGTGCACCTTGTGCCACATTGGGACGTCTGCCACCGGCAATCGTCTTGGCTAAACTACAGCAGGGCACTAAGATGTTTAGGATGAGATTTGATGTTGGACGCTTTGAGTTGCTGACGTTTTTCAAGCATCCTATAAATACAAATTCTTATCTTAACAGCACTTCTCTCGACTTCCCAATGTCGATTTAATAGAGGAATCTGTGTGGGTGTGTGTGTGTTTGTGCGGGTGAACAGGTGTTTGTGCTGTCGCGTGTAACGACTGAAGCGGTCAACAAAGCACTACCGACAGAAAACCGTACAATGGCTCAGCCACCGCTCCTGGCGGTGGCACCTTTGAGTAGCAATTTTTATTCTTCCAGCGAGAGGTTGCTCTTGTCCTGGCTAAACCACCACTACCATGCATCGCGCATGCTCATCTGCTCTCCAGGTAAGCAAAAGAATGGGACCTTCCCCAGTTCAATAAGTGAATAGGTCTTACTGCCCCTTTGTCAACCTACTAAGGGACGAAGGCCTCCCCATGCTGTGTGGGTAATGGGGGTTGTTTCACCGCACTTTGCCATGCCGGTCGGTGTGTTTTTGTGAAGGCAGGTAGTGTAGATGTTAGAGCATATAAAAACAGTACAACAACACATTTTGCTGCACTGGCCTCCTCCAATTACTACAAGTGGCAGAATTGACTGAGGTGTGTGTTTAATGTGAAGCTCAGCTCAGGTATTTCAAAGTCATGTTCGTAAGGAAAAGGTTCTCCAGCCCTGCTCTAAGAGCTGTGGAGTCTGAGTGATGATATCCTTGTTGCTGTGATGCCCCTCAATCCCCTCTGTCCTCAGATGACCCCCCGTCAGCACGGTGGGTGGTGAACTTTGACTACGACTTGATGGACGGGCTGGTGCTCGCAGCGGTGCTTGCCTCCTACTGCCCCTATCTGGTTGGACACACACCCACATCGATGTGATACAAATCTTAACATTATTAGATCGCTGCTCATTACATTGTGAGTTCATGTACACAAGGCAGAGAAAAGTGGAAACAAATGCCGCAATGTGCAGTGGACACCTACGGGCTATGTCCCCATGGATCGCGATGATGATTGTTTTACATTGGAGACAACGGTAACTTGATACTCTTTGATTCTTTCGGTAACGTCACGTAGGTATAAAGTAAACCACCTGATTACGGACGCTTGTGTTGCGGCCGAAACGTCGTGATTTAATTTATTTTATTTTCTACCTACGTGACTTTACCGAAATAACCAAAGAGTATGGATCCCTGCAGTCACGAAAACTTCAAATCTAGATTGAACGGTAACTTGCTTGTTCGTGTCCATCGATAGATACTGAGCCACTTGAACCGCCTGCAGCCTCATCCCTGCAGTCCTGAGCAGTACCTGCACAATGCCCTGGTGCTCGTGTCTGCCCTGCACGTCACGGGCCTGGCACTCGACATTCAGGTTTACACACACACGCCACATCACATTGGCTGACTAAACGATGCATGGCAATGTTATTTTGCTGTTGTGCAGCCTCTACTAGCGGTGTAATGGTGCATCGGTTTGTTGAATCATAATATGAATTTTTTAAATTTTTTCTTGTTTTTTATTTTGTTGTTTTCTTTATATTTATATTATTTTATTATTTCCCTTCTACGTGACTTTACCACAAGAACCAAGAATAATATGAATTTGTTGAATACTATTGATATTGATTTGTTAAAGATCATGCATCGATTCGCGCGTGTGAGAATGAATGTTTTCCATTCACGCAAAGTGTATGCAAATGCATTGCTAATGTTACAATTAACAAAAATAACACATTCGTCGATAACAAATAGGAAAATCTAATTTTAGACAACATTTCTGGCGATGGCAAGAACTTCTTTATCCGCCATCTGCTGAAATCCTCCGATGCAACAATAGGCTTATTGGAGAAAATCTAATCATAGTAAATAACATTTGTACAATTGTACACATTTGAACATTTGTACAATGTTTTATTTTTTAAACAAGCGAAGTGTAATATTCCCGTTAGAATAGCGTAACATTTAAAATGAGGTTGTTCTGTGGTATGTTGCCTTTGTGATATTTACGTGCTTATATCTCTCGTGCCACCAGGCCATAGAGATTACGGACCCAAACCCCGTGCAGATGCTCATTGTGTGCGTGGAGCTGTTCAGGGCTCTGCCTCACTACTCCCCACACCGCTCTGTGAACTTTCCAGCAGCACTGCATGCCCCAGTCACCCGGCAGGTCAGTCTGTACATCACCACAAGCATAACAGCTCAAATAGAAATATGTAAAATCGCAATCGGAAGGTTGCCAGTTCACAAACCTAGTAGGGGCTTGACTTAGCCCTTCGACCCTCCAAGGTCAATAAAATAAGTTCCATTTTGTGCAGAAGTCAACTTCGGTCTACAGCAAACATGTAAACTCACACAAATATGCAAACCCAAATATAAATAAAGCCACATGTCTATGCTTGTGTGAGTTGTAAAATCCTGGCCGACAATTGGTCACAATTTTCTCGAGATCAATATTTTGAGACATCCCAGCCACATTATAGGGCTCGCTAACAACACCTTCGATAACAGCCTGTGCTGGCTACACGGGCGGGGATCTTTGTCTCTTTTGCGTGTAAGGCTTCCCTTGTTTGCCAACAGCATGTCTTAAAGCCCATTCTCCATGAACTAATATTTACGGAAATATTTCAAAGTAGCAGTGGGACACACCGCCTGGAGAAAACCGCAGAGCAATCCACGTCTCATTGTTCGGATACATTCAGATTGAGTGGGAGCATAGGCAGAGTTTGACTTCTGTATTTGGGGGGGAGGGGGGTGGCAGGGAATCGCTTTGTCCCTCACATTAGGAATCGCAAGTGCATATAATTAATTTAGTTATTTTTACTCTTAATTGCAAACTACTGAAAATGTATTTATAAAGGTGTCCAGTTTGGAGGAGGTGTTGGCCCCACCTCCGTGCCCCCCCCCTTGCCCCCCACAAACTCCGCCCATGAGTAGGAGTCATATTGGTGTGATTTGCGTGAGCAATGGTAGTTGTGCCTCTCATTGGACTGCAGATCAGGGTGTCCAACCCAAGCTCCAAGCCTCTGCAGTACCGCGCCGTAATCATCGGAGAAGATGCGTCGCAATTCAGATTCCCCAAAGGAGAAAACTACATCCTCCCTGCCAAGTGAATTTGCAAGCACAACTACATACGTGCTAGACTCATAGTGATGCGTCGATTTATCTATTAAAGCCAATTCATAAGCTCACGATAAGTGCATTGAATCGTGTGTCTAAGAATCGAATGTTATTAACAATTTATGCATGAAGGCCAATTTTACAGTGCGGAAAACAGGATTTACTAAGCTGACATGCCAAACAAGAAAATAATGCAAAAAAATACGATTGAATTTAATCCACTGCTGGATGAAGGTTTCCACAAGCCGTCATCATCTCTCAAGATCTACCTAGCACCTGCACACCAGCTGGTTTCGTTGCTCAATCTCGGGCGCATTCCCTTGACTATTTCTTTAATGTCACCATCTGACGCTATGAGCAGGGGAGGTCTGGATGTGCCTGTGGAATTCCATGGCCGCTTTCTGCATGATGCAGCAGCCGTGTTGCTGATGCTGCCCCGGGCTGGTGCGGGCGTGGACATGCTGGCGTTCACGCTGAACGCTCGCCTTGCCACCCTGGAGCCTGAGGTTTGTCCGAATTGACCGATCCGTCTGATTAAGGTTGCCCTGTGTAACATTTACATACACATAATCAATGTTTTTGGGTTTAGATCGCGTTATTTATAAATGTGTCGTAACCCTCCACCACCCGACACGGCCAATCTTTTGTCAACGTGACACTTTTTTACTGATTGGCCATGTCGGGTGGTGGAGGGTTACGACACATTTATATATAACGCGATCTAAACCCAAAAACGTTGATTGTGAATAATATTGGTCGCGAAAGCCTACGTGTTAAATTTACATACACAGTTTGAGTACAAATGATTCATTGTATTCATGGCTTTAAATGTTCACTTAATAATTTCTGGGTCCACTGGAAGACTGGAGTTGGCCCGTGACTATATAGCTACGGCCATTGCGAGATGTATACTGGATACTGTGTGCCGGGTGTGGAAATATTTCCTGGGTCATCAACCTGGACAGACCTGATTTTAGTGCAATGACTGTAATATGACGACGAGATGAGTTTTTTTCCAGTCTGATATTATTCATTGATATATATACGTGTGGTGGCAAGGTGTTAACTACCTTGCCTGGTATGCCGGAGGTCGTGGGCTCAATCCCGACCCTACTGCCTGTATATTTGGAGTTTGCATGTTCTCCCTGTGGTCGTGTAGATTTCTCTCTGGGTCCTCCGGTTTTTCCCTCCGCGTGTAGAAACATTTATTGAGAGTATTTGGATGCTATAACATTTCCACGTGATGAGCCACTTCGTTGAGCTGTCATTTGTGGCCAGGTCGCTTCTGAAAAAGGGCTATATAGCTTAGTAAAGTGTGGTCAAATAACCCTTATGACCCGCACGGCATTACATATGCCACCAGATCTCACTTAAAACTAAAAGTCCCTATACAACCTCGTCTGACTTACTAAGGTTATGTTCTTCATGCTGGTGATGGCTGCGGTTGGTTCATTTCAACAGGGAGTGTCCAAGTGTGCGGGGCCATGTTACCAACAGCAGACGATGACGCTGAGCGTTACCAACCCATTCACGGAGCCTGGAAGGTTCAGGTAGGATTGCAATGCCTGTGTGGTGCATGTTGGTTTTGGTGAAATGAACCTTATGGCGCGACCCCGGGGTCCCATAAGCCCCCGGCTCTCGCGTAAACTGCGTTGCGACGTCATTTTAAGTCCGTTGAAGGCGAACGATACGGCGATCTATTCCTCTCGACGAGCTCTACACGATGCGCGATTCAAAGTTTCGCTTGTTCAGCTCTTCTGCGCATTCGTCCTCGATGCGCTTGAACGACATGACAACAGAATGATCCGTGCCAGGCGGGTCGCGGCGTTTATGTGCACGGTGGGACGGAGTCGCCAAAAATAAATTAATTAATTACGATTTTGACTTCCGTTTATTCGGAACTCCAGGGTCCTGCCATGAGGTTAAAATGTGCTTTGCTGTGGTTCTTTAGGTCAGGAGTGTAGCGAATTACCTATTTGCAATTGCCATTATAATTGACCACAGGTCGGTTCGAGAAGCATTCGTTCAACAGTGGACCGAAAGTGGCTGATGATGACAATGATGGTGATGATGATGATGATGTTTGACACACGTTCTCATCAGGGTCGTGGTCCTCGAATCCAGCAGCCCACTGCAGCCCTCTCAGCTCTCACAGCTCTCCTCGCCGTGCCACCAGAAGGAGACTCGTGGCAAAAGCCTACGGTGGGTGCACTTCCCACGAAACTGTTCAGACTCTTTTTCTTTTTCGATTTAAAGCTTTCGTGACTGCAGGGATTCGTCTTCTTGGTTCTTTCGGTAAAGTCACGTAGAAGGGAAATAATAAAATAATAAAAATAAAACATAATAAAATAATTCTCACGACGTTTCGGCCACAACGCAAACAGCCGTCCTCAGGTGAAGACCAGGTGACTTTTCCGAAAGAACCAAGAAGATGTTCAGACTCTATAAGCTAGTGGTTGCCACCTGTCGTGTTTTTTTCCCAGGATCCTCTTTTTTTAAGTAGCTGTACTGCGAAATGTGCAGTTCTTCCCGGGACGTTAAAAGTCGCACGTTATTGTTAGTTGCGTAATAATTCACTGCACAAAACACAGTGCATTTGCGTGAAGGTCTCTCCTCTTCCGATATTGTGCGATATCCTTATTCCATTACAACAGTCTTGCTTTTTTGTGGCTCACAGGTGGAAATCTTACTGCCAGTTCTGAGATATCTTGTCGTGAATATGCCTTGGTCTTAAAGCCTACAGGGTTAAAGTTAGAGTGGACCTATTAGATCATTGCCAATCTATAAATGAATTGTGTTATATTCATTCATGACTGATATCCGTAGTCCAATATCGTTATTCGCGAAATTTGCCGTTCACGAGCATCTCCGGAACGTATCCCTTGCGAATAATGAGGGAATACTGCATCAGCAAAAGTGTGCAAGATGTTCATGGGCATTGCCATATGGGTTACAGGATGAGCAAGTCTGAAGAGAGCCATGGTGTGGGTCTGCAGAGTCTTGGAGCACCGACAGGAGGGAGAAACTACGTTTGTTCGTCCTTGGATTCCCCCGAGTGTAAACATTTCACCCACAGCTCACCGCACAACCTCCTCACTCTCAGCTGGCTCGACCCAGTGGTCAACGCACATTTCACTGAGTCGGTTGGCACAAAGCTTATAGTTAACATTACAATAACAAGCGGACATGATCACCGAGAGAAGGCCATTCATTTATTGTGTCTTAATGAATGCCCAAATTTTTTTCCAAAACAAATTATAACGACAACAGGGATGTTTCTAAACACTCTGGAAACGGAAATGCTGACCTAGGATGGTACACAGAGACAATGCAGTTATAAATTCAACCAGTTTCAGTCTTGGTCTATTCAGCACCACATCTTCACACCTGTGGCAGCATGCAACGTTTTTTTTTATTGCTCTATTACCGAGCAGCAACCACACCTCATAACGAGCCACACATGTCGAAGCAATCTGAGACAGCTTTAGCATGAATGCCTAATTAAAATCTGGTGTCATTGTCAAAATGCTAATTTAGAACAATTGATTTTCGATTTAAAGCTTTCGTGACTGCAGGGATTCATCTTCTTGGTTCTTTCGGTAAAGTCACGTAGAAGGGAAGTAATAAAATAATAAAAATAAAACATAATAAAATAATATAATATAATAATATAAAATAATATTATTTTATTACTTCCCCTCTACGTGACTTTACCGAAAGAATCAAGAAGTTTGAACAATTGGTAAATCACCTACGTAAGAAACTACAGTTGTTCATGTATCCCTCGCGAGAGAACGATTGAATCCAAATGGACGCTCACTGCCCTGTGTTGAGAATGACAGCTAATGCGGTTGTGTGGCAATCGGCAGGGTCAAGCGCCATGGCATTGCCGTGGTTCCTGTGCCCGGTGGAATTTGTTCAGCTGGATGTGGGAGAGACGGCGAGTCTGGAGGTCACCTTTCTACCATTTGGCCTCGGCCCAAGACACTGCTACCTTCTGCTTCTCAATGCACAGGTGCTATAATGAGTGACGATCAACATGTAGTGATAGATCATGTTTGTCTAGAATTGAAGCTTTCGTGACTGCAGAAATGAACATAAAAAACACGAAAACATTTAGCAGTCTTTTGAAATACGTGGTCAACCAGGTTAGTGTCTAACTGTGTTGTTGGCCGACTGGTTTGCATCACGTTGTGTTTCTAAGGTTTGTTGAGTTCTCGTCTCCCATCTTCTTGCTGTATTTGCCTCCATGCAGTTTGCCGTTCTCTGTGTGCTATGTACGTGGTGTCCCCCTGTGTGTTCCATCGCTATGTGTTTTACCCCATTTTCACCTGATGATGAGCGCTTGTGTTGCGTTCGAAACGTCGTGATTTATTCAAATGTTATATTATTGATTTAAATTTTATTTTATTTCTACATACGTGACTTTACCGAAAAAAACAATGAGTGTGCATGTTTGTCTATTCATATAAATTGTGTTTTATCATCCGACATGGGATGCAAAGCCCTAAATGAGTCGGCAAGCAGAATAATAAGACGGGTGGAACAACTATCGTGTTAATTAAGGGGTTTTTTCACATTTGTAAAAAAAAAATCCAGCTTTGAGAATTAAGCAATAAAATGTTGCTTTGACTGCGATGTATGTAAGTATATTGAACTACTTTCTCACCGTACGTAGCCAACCATGCTAATCGGGGGTGCGGGGGAAGGACAACAAACTAAACACAAAAAATAGTTCTAAAGAAATTCGTTTTCAATCTAGATTTAAAAGTGATTAGCTACAGTGGCGTCCTAATATCGGAAGCAAGAGCATTCCAGACGGCCGCAGAAGCGCATCTCAAAGTGTGCGATAGAGTGGCCGTCTTTGTTCGATGTGACAAACATCTCCACAGCAGGTCATGTGGGGAGGTCCAGAGCTATTAGTTTGAAGTTTCGTGAGAAATAGGTCCAGGATGTCACCTTCTACGGGCCTTTCTCTAAGACAAAGTTAAGCGCTGGCTGCTTGGGAAGAGTTCTGAATGGACTTGGGCTGTCGGCATCGCGTCATGAAATAAATTAAAATTAAGAAAAAAAGACAAACTCTTTTTTATAATTTTCGATTTAAAGCTTTCGTGACTGCAGGGATTCATCTTCTTGGTTCTTTCGGTAAAGTCACGTAGAAGGGAAATAAAAAAATAATAAAAATAAAACATTATAAAATTAAATAAAATTATGTTTTATTTTTATTCTTTTTTACAAGGCTGAAAAGCAACTCATGTGAAGGGTGGTGCAATTGAATGAATGTAATGTGGACTTCTGTCGATTAAGTCTGAATTTATGATTGTACACACAGATTGGGGATGTTGTGTACATGATCGAAGGCTGCTCTAGTCTGCCCACTGCTCTCCCTCCCATGGTTCTGCACGACACTCCTAATGTCCATGTCGGCAACACACAGGCGGGTGAGTGTACAAGCCAGCTTACGCACCACACCCTACATCACACTTCAGCAACATCAGCAGCACCACCACTATCCCTGAATCCCTGTCCAAGATCGGAATGGTGTACATTTATTAAGACGAAGAGTCCCTCGATAGCATTACACTGGTCAACAAAAAAATAAATTCTGGCCTGGACTTTTGCAGCTGTTTTAGAATAATTTCAGGGTGCTGATTCCAAATCTGATCTCAGATTTGCTCTATCACATCTCATTTGTATGCTATCGGCATACCCCATTTTCATTGATTTTACCCGAAATTAACTCTGTCACTTATGATTGCAAGTTGTTGCGAGTCAGTGACTGCTTTAGTGTTAAAATATGGTGCTGTATTTTTAGGATAGTGTGTTTATAATATCATTTTATGTAGATATCCACATTTATTTAATATTTTTCTTCTGCAGTTTTTATTGAAAATGCAATATTTGATATCTCAAAAACCTGATGTGATAGACAAAAACTGATGCCAGATTTGCAATCAGCACCTCAAAATTAAAACCGTTGGGATACCTTATGCCAGAAAAAGTGTGTTGACCAGTGTTATCAGACTCTCGGGGCAAGTGCTGTTTGCGAGCACCTCTGCAGGCTAACACAACACACGAGGAGGTGGGTGGCCAGGACCACGCCTGGCCGCCTTTGTCTCCCCGGTGTGGATGTATACACACCGCACCACAAAGTCATTTGAGGTTGATGTATATTACAACAATTGATTATGCTGCCTGCCCTCTAGAGCCTAGGATTCTGCCCACAATAAAGCGATGTTGGTAGGCCATGGTAATTATTATGGTGTTGTTGTTCGGAGGTATACTTGAACTTCTTGAATTAATTTCAATGCTCATAATCATGACCCATCTCTCACGATTTTGCGAAGTAACAATCCATCTTAGCTTCTGCCGGGCAAGCCGGATGCATCGTTCACCTCTCAGCAGTGGACATCCTCTCAGGCACGTTCCCTCCTTTAGCTACCACCAGCCATCGTAATTGCTAGCTCCAAGTGCTGCCCAAGCCCACTTACGAATTCCATTCGTGCGTGCTCCGTAAGTGCATCGATCTTGGCTAACCAAACCCCCCCCCCCCCCCCCGGTGTTTCCGTACGCGTGCGGGGCCCGGCGCGCACGCTCCTGATAGGTCAAGGGAGCAGCCCTGTGCTGTACGTGCGGTGTGCGGAGGGCCAAGAGGTGACCGTCGCCCTGCGAGTGCCGTGGGTGAACACGCAAAGGGACGAGGCCCTGGCCCTGGCGGCGAGGCTGCGCATGTCGGAGCTTGAGCTGGAGCGCCGCACCCTCACCAAGAGCCTGCGAAGCGCCAGCGTCAAGGCGGCGTTCGCCAGGCTGGCGCTGCAGGTGCCACCGACTCGGCGCGTACGTGCGACGTGCGCGAAACGCACCTTTTAAAATGTGAAGGTGCAGCCCTGCAATTACTTGTTTACGCCACTGCTGGTGGAACCGCCTCCACTCAAGGGAGCCCTAAGGAGTCCCTCTAGAGCAGGGCTCGGCAACCTGCGTTGCAGCGCTTGAAATATTGATCTTTTTTTTTTATTTTTTACAGAATTATTTTAAAAAAATGGCTCTTCTTGCTATTTTGGTTGCCAACCCCTGACCATGGGAGTCCAGTTTGCCATGGGCAGGAGTCGGCAACCTATGGGTCCGCAGCCACATGCGGCTCCTTCAGGACTGCTTCGTGATCTTATTTACTAAGGACCGTCTCATATTCACATGCATTGCGGCTCTTGAAATATTGAGGGTTTTTTTTACTGAATTCGAAAAAAATGGTTCTTGGTTTTTTGGTTGCCGACCGACCCTTGCTGTAGAGGGTATTTTTGCCTGCTGTTCCTCGCTGGCCAGACGTCTTGGAATAAGTCGGAGTACCCACAATTCACCCCACCACACGTGGCCTGCCGATTAACCGTGGTGTCCTCACACACAGTATACTGCTGTGTGTACAGAGGCGTGGAGGATTTAATGAACTAACCCCGTTCTTTCAACTGAATCACGGAAAATGTGCACACCTGTTGCAGAATATGGAAAAATATATTAATACGATGGCAAAGTTTGGGAGCTACAAATGCCATTGACAATAATGACCTCTTAATATTGAGGGATGCATACAGGGAGAGTTTGGGAATATTTCTGAAAATAACATTTTGTTCAAAATCTGAATTATATTTCACGTGTATATATTTATTTAGTTTAAAATCATCATGGAAGTAATCATTCATCATTGAACTGTTAAGTGCCTTGATTGGCTTCTGGTATTTCGATTTTAACAAATAAATGTAAATTTCATTACAGAATACATAATAGCATGCTGTATGTAGAAAAATGAAATGCAATTATATTCCACCGATTCAAGTGGGCATAGAAGCATCAATTTGCTCAGCCTCATTCCTTTCTTTTGCAGACTGACAACTCTGAGAAGCACTTCGCTGGTTCAGGATCACAAAGCAAGAAGTTCCATGTCGAAGCAAGCCTGTCCCAACACTTCACCGTTCCGCATCAGTTGTGCATGCCTGCACCTCCCAGTGGATCAGAAGGTGAGCCTGGCGCACAATGACCATGTAGCGATGCATCGATTAATCAAGCTCCATTATTACACTCACAATGTATGGACACTCGAAGTGCTAATTGTTGACCACGTTTGGAATGAGTAAATCAATTCTTAAACTGAGCAGCGACTCGGAATCCTGACAGTTAATCGAATCTCAAGGCAGGTGAATCATTCATGTATAGTGCACATGCAACATTTTCGGTGCGCTCCAATCGCATACGCGATGCGGTAGGGCACCGAGCCACGAGCGACCGAGTGCCACTGGTATACAAGAGGCGTGGGTTCGATCCCAACCCTGACGCTTGTATATTGGATTTTGCGTGTTCTCCCTGTGATCGCGTGGATTTTTCTCCGGTTCCTCCGGTTTTTCCTTCCACATTTAAGAAACGTGCGTTCATAGTATTTGGCTGCAAACATTTTACGTGATAAGCCACCTCGTTGGGCTATGATTTGTGGTCATGTTGCTTCTGAAAAAAAGAGAAATAGCTCAGTGGGCCTTACCTGGTCAAATAAAAGTTTAGTTTAAAAAAATGTAGTTAAAATAGTGTGGGTGGGTAAGTGGATGGATATGCGAGTGGGCAGATGTTTGTGTGGGTCAGTGGATCGATGCACTGGTGGAAGTGGGGGGTGAGGTGAGTACGTGAGTCTGTAAGTTTATATAGTGGCGGGGACAGTCGACCCGAGCGTCCACCACTGCCATGCATGCGCTCTCCGCGATGCTCCCCATAGTCTCTCAAACACACTTCACTGTCTCTATGGGCTGCGTGAAGTGTCACGATTGTCTGTGTGTGCACGCGCGCGCCCACGTGTCCCATCAGACTGCGACACGGTGGCTCTGCCGGTGAGGTTCTCCCCACCCAGCCCGGGACGCTACCCCTGCAGCGTGGTGCTGCGCTCCTCCGATGACGTTCGCGTGTATCGGCTGGAAGGCCTCTCCGCCCCCGAGCCCACTCACACATCCCTGACCTTCTGCACCGCCGCTCACAACGCCCTCAGCCAAGATATACCCATCGTAAGCGCGCTCTTACCTGCCCGCCCGTAAAAGGTGGTATAACGGTGCAGTCCCCGCAAATGTTTGTTCACCCCACGGTAGTGTTGGCGGAAGGGCCTCCGCTCGAGGGAGCTCTAGAGAGCTCGTCCACAGAGTATTTGGCCTACTCTTCTATGTTGGTCAGATGCCTTTACCCCACCCAACACACAACCTGCTTGCTGATCGACTAACTGTGATGTATCTATTTAAACTGCAGGGTGGACAGAGGTATCGGAATTTAATAAACTAAGCCCATGTTTCAATTGTCACACCGGGTGATCGAACTGGCGACCTCTTGATTGCAAGCCACCATGACACCATGGCAGGATCCTGTCTGTGAGGTTTACCAAAGTTTCCTTTCTTTATCACGGTTGCTGAGCACAGGCCCAAAGGCCCAATGCTCCAAGTGACCGGCAACAAACAGCGCTCTCGAATTTGCAATAGATCAGAGTTAACTAGTTTCTTAAATCAAGCAAGGTTATGAGAACTTGTCAAGAGGGACAATGGAGGGGAATTCCCAAGTGGATCAGTGCAAGGGAAGAAGCATAAATCGATGTGTTTTGACTTGGTCGAACACGGTGTGGTGGATGAGACAACAGAGTCAGTCTGGTCGACCGAGTCCTCAACATGGGTTGAGGAATTGAGGACTGAAGTTCTATGTACTTATGTGTGTTGAAAATATTTCGCACCGTGCATATGTATTTATGTTGAACCTCTTTCGCACCATACATAGCCAACCGTGCGAATCGGAGGTGTGGGGGGAAGGACAATAAACTAAACACAAAAAGCAGTCTTAAAGAAATTAGTTTTCAATCTAGATTTAAAAGTGCATTGCTCCTCCAGTGGCTTCCTCGTATCGGAAGTAGCCAACCGTGGTAATCGGTTGACTATGTAGTTCATGGGGAAATAACCATAGTAGTACCACGGTTGGCTACGTATGGTGTGAAAGAAGTTCAACATACATGAGGAGACGACTGACCTCGTCCAGTGGGAAAGTGGAGTATGATGTCAAATGCCTTCGTAGTCTTAATCCATGTCGTCTTACCCCGTGTAGCACAACGCAACTCAGCAGGACTGGTTGCTCACTGCCCACGTGGAGGGCAAGGGCTTCTATGGATCACAGTACCTGCAGGTGCTGGCCGGACAGACCGCGCCCTACTCGCTGCTCTTCAGACCTGCCCATGAGGGAGAGACCGTGGTATGGTTAAACTGTACTTCCGTGATGTGTTATCTAAGGGCTTCTTCCTTATGTCAAGAGCTTAAGCAATTTCCGTATAATTGAATGACAAGACTAACAGATTAGAGCCTAATCATACCATTAATAAT
The DNA here is from genome assembly GCF_964198595.1 of Lampetra fluviatilis. Lineage (NCBI taxonomy): Eukaryota > Metazoa > Chordata > Hyperoartia > Petromyzontiformes > Petromyzontidae > Lampetra > Lampetra fluviatilis. Next base: position 5,464,891 of record NC_136310.1, read on the forward strand.
GATATAATAAGGGGGAGCATTGGCACAGTGGTTAGCGCACTGCACTTTGAACCAGATGACCTGAATTTGATTCCTGGACAAAACTGACATCAGTAATCTTATACGTATTTCTTGTGCGTGTGATAAAATTACATTCCTGTTTTAGGTAATCTTACCAGCCATACTCTTTAGTTGTTAAAGCATGTACAGGCCAAAGACAAATTAAGAGTTAAATATTTAGTGTACAACCAGAAAACTGCATAAAAATAACTCCCCATATTGAGTGCAGAGTGACAAAGTTCAACTGTGTCAGTTGGTCAGCAACACCAACATATACGAGTTCAAAATACTGTTTTAATGTGACAGGAAGGCTCTTGCCAAGTCTTTAAGACTGAAATAGCTAGAATACTTGAAAATAATTCTGTTAGCCCATGATGTTGTTTAAAAGCGTCACTGCTGATGAGATGCAGAATGTCAAAACAAGTCAATGCTAAATTTTTATTTAAAGCTTTCGTGACTGCAGGGATTCATATTCTTGGTTCTTTCGGTAAAGTCACGTAGAAGGGAAATAATAAAATAATAAAAATATGAAACAATAAAAATTCTCACGACGTTTCGACTGCAACGCAAGCAATCATCATCGAAACGTCGTGATAATTTTTATTGTTTTATATTTTTATTATTTTATTATTTCCCTTCTACGTGACTTTACTGAAATAACCAAGAATATAAGTCAATGTTAGTTCACTTACAGTACATGAATGCTGTTGGATAATATTAAATCATGAATGTCCAGTCACTGATGAGACGAAAGCTTGTTTATTTTACGTGGCACGATGGACATTTCTCAATTTACAACAAAACAAGAGGCCATAATGCAGCTTTTTTGGGTTAGATTGTGTAAATATATAAATGTGTCGTTAAACCCGCCACAACCCAACACAGCCAATTAGTAAGGTTTGTCACGTAAACAGAACATGCCAATTTATCACTAGTATAGCACACCGATGTATTGGAGAGCAAAGCCACAACATTTACAATCTGAGTAAATGTTGCTGTACTAGTAACGAATTGGCATGTTCGTTTTACGTGACAAAACTTACTAATTGGCTGTGTCGGGTGGTGGCGGGTTTAACAATACATTTATATATTTACGTGGTCTAACCCAAAAGAACCTGCATTATGGATGGCATTGGTCACGAAAGCCTACGTTTCGATTTAAAGCTTTCGTGACTGCAGGGATTCATCTTCTTGGTTCTTTCGGTAAAGTCACATAGAACTGTCTTTCCGACAGACCTGTTCTTCACCTGAGGACGGCTGCTTGCGTTGTGGCCGAAACGTCGTGAGAATTGTATTTTATTATGTTTTATTTTTATTACTTTATTATTTCCCTTCTACGTGACTTTACCGAAAGAACCAAGAAGATGAAAGCCTACGTGTTAAAGTGTTAAACCAAAATAAGAGGCTTTTTTGTGTTTTTCGGATCGCACGGCTTCATTTAACTGAACTACGCTCGTGTTGGGTTCTTCCGCGCCAGGGTCGGTTGGTGCTGTACAACGAGCAAGACAGCTCAGAGCACACGTTCGTGCTGAATGGCAAAGGAGAGAGGCCGTCTCCACTTGCCCATGTGGTCATCCACGCGCAGGCCGGGCAGACTGCATGCAGGGAGATCTCCGTGCCCAACTACACCCACCACCGGCTACGCTACTCGGTGAGCATCGCATTCGCAGACGACGTGATTCGATGCTTGGTGGACGGGGGGGGGGCGGACAAAGTACACGCAGCGTTCAGTGTTAGATTTTTCCAATTAACCCTTTCCCGTTCCAAAACGTCTGCAACTTGTAGGGTGGGTGTCCCGTTCACGGCTGAAGGCGTAGCACCGTTAGTAGTAGGTTTTTACCCTTTAAACTGGTACAAAACAGACACCTTTATACAAGGCATCATGTTTGCAATAACCACAACACAAGTAGTGGTTATTGCAAACATGATGCCTTGTATAAAGGTGTCAGTTTTGTACCAGTTTAAAGGGTAAAAACCTACTACTATATTTTGCCACTGGTAAAGGAGGTCTCATAGCGTAGCACCGTTGTTTTTTGAAGACATTGTACTCGCCGCAGTGAACTGTAGCGACACGACCGCACTCTATAATAGCCGGCGCCGAACCGCCACACGCTCTCCCGCGTGGCCTTGTGGTTAGCCTCGATACCGATAAAGTGTTTTTTTTCTTCCGCTTCCGTTCTGATGATGTACACGTACGTCATCGAAATGTAATCAGAAGAAAAACTGATGACGTATAAATGCCTTCATTGGAATGGGAAAGGGTTAATCGACACTTCCATACCTGTGACCAAATCAACCGGAATGCTTGGTGTGGGCTATGAGGTGGCCAAATGGTGGCAGTAAAATATAATTGTAGATTTGAAGCTTCCGTGACTGCAAGGATTCATACTCTTAGTTTTTTCGGTAAAGTCACGTAGGTAAAAAATGAAATTAATAAAAATAAAATAATACAAATTCACGACGTTTAGGAGGCAACACAAGTCTCCGTCATCAGGTGGGACCGTCACAGCCAGATTTGCTGTATCAAGTGAGTATGGATGGGCTGGTAGACCGAGTCACTTGATACAGCAAATCTGGCTGTGACGGTCCCACCTGATGACGGAGACTTGTGTTGCCTCCGAAACGTCGTGATTTTTTATTATTTTATTTTTATTCCTTTTAATTTAAATTTTTTACCTACGTGACTTTACCGAAAAAACTAAGAGAATGAGTACAATCTAACATTGATACTTGAACTTAACCACGTGGTGCTTTGCGTGTCACCCTCTCATATGTGTGGCTTGTCTCTGGGAACTATGGTTTCCTCCCACACCAAGCGAAAAACTCATCAGTGAAAATGATCACATTACCCAGTCAGTGGAACACTGAGTCTTGAGAACCCAGTAGGGCTTTTTCGTTACTCTACTGACATGTATGTATGTTGAACTTCTTTCGAACCGTGCGTAGCCAACGGTGTTAATCAGGTCATGTGTGGTACAGGTGGAGTCCGACGTTCCGTTTGTGAGCGGCGCCCCCACGCTGAACGTTCCAGCCGGGGAGAGCAGGCCCTACCTCCTGACCATCACTCCGTGGAAGCGAGGCACCTTCTACGGCGAGTGTTCACCAGTGTCGGTCGTGTTTTTGTTTAAGTTTTCACCCTTTTTCCCGTGGTTGCTGAGCACAGGCTCAGAAAGGCCAAAATTTTCTTGCTGTAGTTTTCACACCTGATGATGATTGATTGTGTTGCAATCGAAACGTCGTGAGAATTTTATTGTTTTATTTTTATTATTTTATGATTTCCCTTCTACGTGACTTTACCGAAAGAACGAAGAATATGAATCCCTGCAGTCACGAAAGCTTTAAATCGAAACACGCCAATTAGTTACTACTTCAGCCCTCCGGTGTGTTGGAGAGTAAATCCACAACATTTACAATTTGAGTAGTACGACGTTTCGCTGGTAAATACATCCAGCACCACCCGGTATTGCCTTCAGTTTAAAAATATAACATTTCGACTCAAATTAATCGAAAGCAGCGTATCTTCACGCAAGTATTATGTATCATTCATAATAATTATTGGAGCCTTGCAATATTTTGCTGACATCACTCGATGTGTAAGGCACTGCACTGATTACTCAGATTGTAAATCTGAGTAATCAGATTGTAAATGTTATTAACGCTAACCGCTTGCGTTCCGAGATTCAGCGGTGAACGGGACCCACCCTGCAACTTGCAGTCGTTTCGGAACGGGACAAGGTTAATGGCTGTTTCTGTGTGATGTGCAGGCGTCGTGAACTTCCACGCAAAGGAAAAGGCGGCGAAGCAGCTGGAGGCGGCTGAGCAGGTGGCAGCCGATCAGAGGCAGCCTTTCGCTGAAGCGGAGCACGAGCTGGACGTTGCTGACGGGCGTAAGAGCAAAGCTCGCGTTTACTGCCGCACGATTTTATTTGATAATCCATTCCTTTTTTGGGGGGGGGAAAATAGTGCCTCCAAAGGTTGCAAAAAATTCAGTGATATTGAGCTCAGGATGAACGTTGAGGCGGTCTTCATGTCTTGTTCACAACCCTGAGCCGGGTAGTGGAAATTCCACATTTAATAATAATGATACATTTTTACTTGTACCTATGTATGTTGAAATTCTTTCGCACAGTACGTAGCCAACTGCGCTAATCTAACTTGTAAAGCGCACAGTAAGACAAGGGGTGAGTCTCTGCATAGAATGACTGCTGCTGATCCTAACACAAAGTGCAAGGGTTACGTGAACTTATTTCCCACACCATGTATGGCTCGAGAAAAACATCGATTCTTAAAAAGTTACTCAATGTTTATTTCACGTGCGCTTAGGTATCGATGCTCATCGATGAATCGATGTGTACGTGTACAACGAGTGCCACGTGCGCTGTGTGTGTTCATGCAGTCATCAGTAGGGTGTGGTTCACGCTGGAAATCAAGAGCGCGCCTCCACCTCCTCAGCGAACGGTCACTGTAGATGCAGCGATGCAGGTGGGCCATCATTGCCTCCTCCCTCCCCTTACCGCTGATGTAACGCTCCATCAATCTTGGTGTCGTCCTAGAAAAGCATTAATTCACATGCACGAGTCAGCAGTTCGACTCCGTAGCCACACGGTTATTTCCGTGATCATTGAATGAAATGTGTTGCTTCCTCATGCTTAATGTCTTCATCAACCAATACATTATAATGCGTGCCACTGTCGACATACAAACAAAGTATTTTTTTAGTATTTGTTATTAATAATAATACATTCTGTGCAGAGATTAAATCAGGTCAGTCGGGTTTGTTTACCCACAGTGCTCTAAAATAATGTGGAGAGATGTTTCAGTGGTTGTCACATTGCACTACAACTTGAGTTTTATTCCTGGCTATGGCTAACATCAGTGGCAAGTAAAACCTGAACCAGTTCTGGGCACAACCCTTCTCTGACCCGCGCTGATCAGCACGGTGAAGTACGATCATTAATTTCCACGACCCACGCGGCGTAGGAAGAGGTCCACATCCAGCAGTGAATTGACAAAGGGGCTGTGCGTTTAGATATGCAACGCGATGCCAGATCATGAACATTACACTCAGAATTGTGGTCATTACAATGGTTATGATGGTTGACAAAAGGCTGTACATGTCCATACACCCAGGGCTTAATTTCTCATTAAATATTTTCTGGGCCACTAGGAGGCACAGCCAAAAGCGAGGGGTAATATTCGATGCGATGTGCTGGGTGCGGAAATATTTTCCCGGGGTCACCAACGTGGTCGAAATGAAGGCCCGTACGTACCCCCCCCCCCCCCCGCTTGCGCGCCCCAACCGACCGCTGTCGGCAGGGCACAGTGGAGGTGAGCGTGCCGGTGAGGAACCCGTGCGACACACGGCTCACGCTGGACGTGGCGCTGGAGGGCGTGGGGCTGAGCGGGGACGCGCGCATCGTGCTCGCAGCTCTGGAATCGCGAGTCTACCGTCTGCTTTACCAGCCCAGCCGCATCGGGGCCTCTCGCGGAAGGTATGGGTGCTGCGGAAGATGCACGCACCGCTCACGCAGCGCCTACCCAACCTTAACTTAAGCACGGTTGCCTATGTACGGTGCAAAAGAAGTTCAACATACATAGCATTTTACGGCCGCTGTTCCCAGATTGCTATAGGGTTGGCCGCCCATGTGTCCCTGCTGCACTTCTAAAACTGAACAATTTTTATTTTACCAGGTAAGGCCCACTGCGCTATATGGCTTTTTTCAGAAGCAACCTGGCCATAAATGATAGCTGAACGAAGTGGACTATTACATGGACATTTATAGCGATTAAATAATCTAAACACATGTTTCTAAATGTGGAGGGAAAAACCGGAGGACTCAGAGAAAAATTCACGCGACCACGGGGAGAACTTGCAAACTCCATATATATATCGATGTCGGGGTAAGGATTGAACGCACGACCTCCTGTATTCCAGGCGAGGTAGTTAACATCTCGCCACCACGGCACCTTGTCTGCGTAAGGCCTCCATGCCTCGCTCATTGCCACCCCACTCACTCTCGTGTCCCTGTCTATTTTAGTCTTCCATCTCATCTTTGGTGTCCTCTCCTTCCTCTAATCTACATATTTAAAGGTCTGTGGATGGTATCTCCTTCCTCATTCCACACTCCATGGCCAAGCCATCTGAGTCTGACTTCTCTTGCTTTGTCGACAATATTGTACACCCTAATGTCATCACTTCCCTTTCTCTTCTTACCCAACTTATATAACTGTAATAAATCCGCTCCAGACGAGACCGTGTCTTTTGTCTTTTCTTGATTCGTTCCTCATTCACAGCTCCCTCACACGCTGGGTTCCTCTTTTCCCCGTTACTCCGTTCCCCGAGCGTGGCATCCGCACGCTGCCTCGCTCCTTCACACCGCTGGTTGGCGGTGTGTGTCGGAGACAGCCTCCGGCCCGCCACGTGGCCGCTGGCGTGCCGGTGACACAGACGTGGTTCCTCCTCAGCCCCTCTCCACACTGACCCGGAGCTGTCTCTCCCCACCCCTTATAACACCTGGCCCACGTGATACCACGCAGCCAATCATCAGCCTCGCCCCCTGGAACCTTCCAGATGTTGCCATGCAGCCACAGGCTACGCCCCTGGCTCGACGTCCCATTGGCTGCAGGCTGAGGCCGGCAGAGCCTATCACTATGGCCCAGTTACCCCCCAGGTGCATCTTCATATTACATAACCATGAAAAAAATTGTACTTAAATCACCATAACTGCCCACTATGTATGTGCGTGGAACTTATTTTGCGCCGTGCGTATGCAACTGTGCTAATTGGAGTTGATATCGCAATGAAGCTGGGTTAAAGTTGCATACTACCCATTTTCCCATGACAAAATCATCTAGTATGTGATGTGATCACCGTACAAGTTGAACATAGATAGTGCTTGGATGGGTGACGACCACCTCCGATTCAATCCCACGCACTTCTGCTTAGCACAGTTGGCTACGTACGGTGAGAAAGAAGTTCAACATTCATACAGCATGCATATGTAACGGGTTCCGGAGACACTTGTAGAGGTAACTCCTTTATTACAATCCAACACTCCAACAGTCCTGATACTCTGTTACAGCCTAGGTACACAGCCTAGATACACAGCCCAGGTACTCTACTCTGGCTACGCTCTGGAACTCGCCCTCACAAGGTCGCCGAGTCGGGAGTTCCAGAGTCCCACCACTGGCTCTCACAACATCCCAGGGTCTTCAGATGGCTGGTCGTGGGTCTTGGGTCTTGAGTTACAACTGGCCCCGATCGTCTAGGGAGCTCCCCTTTTTATGCCTAGCCCAACGGGGGGTGGGGCCGTGTGCGCCCCCAGATATCCCACAGAGCACACACAGCCCCCCCCCCCCCCCCCCCCGTTGGCGGCGCCAAAAGGATTAAGCGCCTGGGAACCCAACGCCTGACGCCAAGAGGCTTAAGCGTCTGACCCGCCTGAGAACCCACGCCTGGCGCCAAGGGGATTAAGCGCCTGGCCCTCCCAGGGACCCAGAGCCCCCAGCAGCCCCTCCCTTCTTATGTCACTACACATACAACAGATGCTGCTCCCAAGTCTACCGCTCATCGCCTTTACCTACCCACACTGACCAGCATGCTGAAGTATGGTCAAATTAGCTCCACGACCCGCACAGGCATGGGGAGACCTTCATCCAGCAGTGGATTGAGAGAAAAAAATATCTCTACGTGTACATGTTGGACCAGAGTGGTTAATTACTGGTGGGTGGTGTGTATGCGTGTGTATCTTTGGTGTCTTCTCAGCGTCATATTCCAGTCAGAGGTGTGTGGAGAGTTTTGGTTCGATCTGGAGCTGATCGCAAATCCCTCAGCCCCTGTCACTGTGCCCGAGCTACAATGCCAACTTGGAAAGTGAGTTCATGATTGCACATTGCCGTTCCTGCATTTTGCCTCTCAACTGAAGTAAAACGTAACATTTAATCTGCTTTTTAAGGGAGAAGACAATGTTCCTTGCTATTGCATGTTTTTTTTAATTTGTACTGAATAATAATACTTCGACTCCACATGTCAAGAGGAATGAATTGCATCATGTCCATGCATTAAAATTTCAACAATGTGGGCAATGCCTGGGCCCTTCGCCATAAACAACAACAGTAGTTTTAATTTCATATAGAGTCTCAATACAATCGCATGTCAAGACACTTTATAAACAAGAATAAACTCTGTCATGGTAGAAGGGGGACAGGAGTGAGGCCTATAAACACAGAAGACAGTTGCGATAGGAACACCGTGGCACAGCCCAGGACGAAGCAACCGGTGCCCAGTACAGAGTTAGACTGATGGCCTTAATCTAAGTTGTCTTGTGGTTGTTGTTGTTGTTGTTTGACTTGCATCCCACTGGGATTTTTGCACAGCGTTGGTGTACGGTGTTTTTTCTGCAATATTTTGCTGTCTTTTCTTGGATTTTCTGTTTGCACACATATTCACTTTAAGATGTTTTTTTGTTCATGTTTTTGTTTTTTGTTGTTGCGGTTGCACCCGATTCAAGAGCCGAATGGCTCACAGGGCTATGCCTAATAAATGAAACTTGAAACTTTAACCAACACCAACGAGCCCCAGGGGTAGCTGTGGCAGCCAACTCATGGCAGCACCGAGTCCCAGGGCAGCACCGATACCCCGGGCAGCCCTAGCAGCAGACAAGGCTCAGGGCAGAGACAGAGGACGACGGCGTTGAGGAGCAAGGACGCAGAGGAGAGGTCAGGCAAGGGACAGGAAACAATGTGGGGGTAAGGCCAAGAGATGAGAGGAGAACAAGAATGAGGTGAGGAGAGAACATCTGAAGAAATTAGGGAGACAGTGTGCGACTGTGGTCATCCAGAATAGACCGTACAACGTATAACGACGCAATGCCCGATCCACAAATACGAAGGAGACATCACAGCGATACACTCCACTGCTCTTAACGCGGTTATCTGGCTTGATCACCTGAATGTGAAATTGCATCGACAGCAGCCATACGAAAGAAGAAGGGATGCCGAGGGGCAACGTCATCGGTGCACAGACAAGGGAGCTTCTTCAGGAACTGAGTATTCAATCCCGTTCAGTTCGGTTCCTGAAGAAGCTCCTCGCATGTGGAGCGAAACATCAGACATCATGGCAAACAACATGCGGTACAACCCGAAGAGAATATGCTTCCCCGTATCAATGTCGTGCCACAGGTGGACGAGTCAGCTGCTGCGTTTGACGAACACCACATCGGAGAATCTGGAGCTTGAGCCGGTAGTGAGCAACCCCAAAAACTTCACCCTGCAGATCCCAGCAAACAGACTGGTGAGTGTGTGCATATCTACAGGACAGGCTCGATTACTATACACAAGTTGTAAAAAATATATAAATATTTTACAAAACATTGGCGTCATCTGGTCCAACCCATGTGAGACAAGGAAAGCTGTCTCGGGTGTGGACCAATCAACTTCAACGACAGTGCATATATTATCAGAGTTATGTTTTTTGTTTGCATTATGGCTGCAGGTATTGTGGTCTATGCAAACATGACTCCTTGTAAAAAAGGTGTCAGTTTTGTTGCCAGATAGAAGGTTAAAAAAACAATTATCAAAACATACAAACTTCATGAAATGTAAAGGGTGCAGCCGTGCGATTTCTTGTTCACACCGCTGCTAATGGAAGGGCCTCCACTCGAGGTAGCTTGAAAGAGACACTGAAGAAAGGGTGCTTGGCCTACTCCTTCACACTGGCCAAACATTTTGAAAGAGAAAGTAACCACAATTTACCCCACCCTCACGTGACCTGCCAATAGACTCGTATTGTGCCCATTTATACCGATGGGTGAACGGGTATTTACCCAACCCCCGCACCATAATCAATATAATCAATTTCCATCTGTAATCAACTGTTATTTGTGGGTTGATACCTCAATAACAGAATCATGTTTTTGACCTCAGCAATAAACATTGTTAAGTGTGCTCACAAATGACAGTTATATGCCAGTGGAGGAAAATGCACAGGCAAACAAAGACTAATGACCGTATTCAACTTATGAAGGAGTTTATTTATGGGACATGTTTGGCAGTATCAAAGTATGTAAACATACGAATAGGGTTTACCCTTTCTGGCAATAATACTTTACCGAAAGACCCAAAGAGTAACAATACAGGTGTTAAGATGTTCAAACACCAAATAGAAACCTTTTTCAAGGAATCGTGTCCTTGCAAAATTATGTCCTTGCAAAAGGCTATTTGGCGTTTGAATATTTTAGCACAACTGTTTTATTGCCAGAAAGGGTCAAACCTATTCTTATTTGTCCACAAGTTTATTTCTGCGTGCGCTCTTTTATCACCCAAGTGGTGCTGTTGGCTTACGGAGCAGAGCGAGTGTGGGGAGACCTGTGGTCCCCACCCAACCTGTGGTCCCCACACAAGCTGTGGTCCCCACACAAGCTGTGGTCCGTGGGCCCTTGGTGGTCTGCGAGGAGAAGAAGAGAAATAATAACATCCTGACCAAGGAAATTCCAACAGTTCGTAGTCGCGTGTGGTGGTTCCGCAAAATGTTTGGAGGTTCAAAAGGGGTCCGCACACTCGACAAGGTTGGGGACCGCTGGTGTAGACAACCTTTATTCGGGAATGGAGGAGGAGGTTATATGTTGCTATTAAGCACTTTTATTATGGCTGCAATAACATCATGAAAATGACTCAAAACAATACTGGGTGTACAGTATAGCCATTGAGATGCATTGCACTACTTTGCATTACCGCATATACCCTTGCCCATAACCCGGCATATAAACCAAGTGGTGACGCGTTGTTTCCATGCGATACGTTTTGTATTCTTTCCAGGTTGAGCTCCCCGCGAAGTCTGAGCGAGAGATCTCCCTCCAGTTCAGACCATCTGCTCTGGGGTCCGCTGATCATCATGCCGCTATAACCTTCACCTCCTCACAGGTTTGACTATTCCCCCTTTAAAAATGAAAAGGATCAATGCTCTTTGGTTCTTTCGGTAAAATCACGAAGGTATAAAATAAAATAAATGTAATCACGACGTTGTTGTGCCAGAGCATCAATTCGTCATCTCACGACATGAGGCCGACAGCACAATCAGGAAGAAAAAAAATTGCCGAAAATTGTCAGGTTAAAATGTTTTATTATTATTACATTTCGCCACTCTGACTGCAGACGGGCGCGTGGGTCTTCTTTGCGAGTGGAGTGGGGCTGCCACCCGAGCCCTCGGAGCCCGTGAGCGTGATGGCCCTGCTGGGCTCGCAGGCGACACTCATCCTGCCCTTCAGCAATCCCACCGAGTTCGCGGTCAACGCTCAAATCTCACTCACGGGTAACCCCCCCCCCCACGCCTTGCGACCCCCGTCATGCAGCCTTCGCGATGAACGTGACACAAACGTGAAACGCGCCCCATCAATCGGTGTCGGCTCCGGAGGTCAGAGGTCAACAGTTAACGGAGAGCGGCGGGCACTTCGTCTCGGCGCGAGTGCTCATGCTGCCACTGTTATTTCGTCTGTCTGGTCTGTGTGTGTGTATGGGTTACGCTTAACATATAGAGTTCACAAGGGTCGTCGTGTTAAACGGTCATCAGGTGCGTATAACATGTCGCAATTAAATTTTGTATTAAAATGAAGGTTGTGCTTGAATGTGCTTGGACGGGTGACCACCATGCAGAACAGGTGTTATAGGGTGCTGTGGGGCATTTTTGTGGACAGCAGAATGGGGCAAAATCCATTATTGTACTGCAATTACAATTTTGCACTGTAAACTCATTGCTGTACTATCATCCTACATCTATGCTTCCTGCCTTCAACCCGCACTGTCCAGCATGCGGAATACGGCATGGTCAAACCCCCATGGCTCTCGTTCAGCAGCGGATTGACAAAAGATCCATCGATGGACATGTACTCATTGGTAAACATGTAAAGGTCTACCATAGCGGGCTGTTGAGGAATGGAGTTTGTGAATCCTTTGTATTTTAACGTGTTGTGTTTTTTTCCTGTTTTTAAAGCAGCTTGATATGGGATTGTAATCAGATGCAATGTAACTTAAAATTGTTGTTGTTCTGCTGTGCTTGCAGACGAAGAGAGCGTGGTGCAGTTGACCAGCTCCTCTGTGCTGACTCAGAGCATTCAGGAAGAGTCCCCGTTCTCCCTGCTGCTCAAGCGGACGAGCGGTGAGCCTTTTACAAAGCCCAGTGTGGGCTGTCGTTCCTTCTAAGGGGCCGTGCATAAATGACGTCATGCACGTTAGGCGGGGGGGGGGGTCAGACATTTGTGACGATGGGGAGGGGTTTGAGAAATGTGACGTCACATCCAAATGCGCAACTTTAAATAAATATAGAATTGTTATAACAACACTCCTACAACATCAGAGTGCAGCGCCACATTAAATACGCACTACAATGACAATAGTTTAAAGCGATTTGAAGCATGTTTTATTTTCAAAATGAAATTATGGTTTGGGGGGGGGGGCAGAGCTTTGTGACGTCATATTTAAGGGGGGGTCTGACTTTTTGTGACGCCGTGTGATGAGGGGGTGGGGGGGTCAAAAATCGTGCAAAATCGCGTGACGTCATTTATGGACGGCCCCTAAGATGCATAGGCATCAACGCGAATGGTCTTTGGCTTAGGCTTTGCAGGTTATACTTTGTGAGCTGGCTGGATGTGGTATTGGCCACACTGCTACAGCACTTGCCCCAACAGTCTGTTAAAGGCTACACGGGGGACTATTGTCTTTGCGTAGATGTGTCCTTGCCACCACGGGGCCTCCTGTCCATCCCGCTGAGCTTCTCACCGGAATCCCCACGTCTCCGCCGAGCTCTCTGTGTCGTCTCGCTCAGCCAGGAGTCCGCGGGGAGGTGGCAGACCAATGGGCTGGACCTTCCCGTGTCCAACCTCGCCAGGTGAGAAAGCTATGAAACAAACACGAATCATACTCTTTGGTTTTTTTTCGATAAAGTCACGTAGGTAAAACAATCAATGAAATAAAATAAAATTTAGTTGTTTTCATTCATTTATTTTATTGATTGTTTTACCTTCTTGGTTCTTTCGGTAAAGTCACGAAGAAGGGAAATAATAAAAATAAAACATAATAAAATACAAGGGAGAATTGTATTTTATAATGTTTTATTTTTATTATTTTATTATTTCCCTTCTACGTGACTTTACCGAAAGAACCAAGAAGATGAATCCCTGCAGTCACGAAAGCTTTAAATCGAAATTTGATTGTTTTACCTACGTGATTTTACCGAAAAAACCAAAGAGTATGAATCCTTGCAATCACGAAAGCTTCAAATCTAAAACAAAAATCACGTCTTTTAGAGAAATATACAACATTTATATTCGAAAAGCTATCGTATTAATTAAGGAGAGTTTGTTATTTTTAAAGAGATTGATTAATTTCAATTTATAAGTTAACATCTTGAAGTATTCAATTTTTTTTTTACTGCTGACATTTTGATTGCATTGGCAACTTTGTCACCTCCACATGACCGCATCCAGCCAATCACAGCACCTTTGCGTGTGAAATAAGAACAATTACGTAAACTAGCGTAAACAACAAAAGTGGCACCGATGACCAAATCACAAATGTTGTTGTACCCTTTTATCAAAAGCAATTCGAGTCAGGCACGACACTAACCCACTCGCGCTAACGCTAACTCATGTGCACTGCACAACTGTTGTTTTTTTTATTTCGCTGCTATAAATTTCCACATGATAAGCCACTTCGTTGAGCTTTCAATTTTTCCCAAATCCCTTCTGAAAAAGGAAGCTAATAGCTCAGTGGGCTTTACCTGGTAAGGTAAAAAAAAATTGTTTAGTTTTATCTGTATTTTTTTCAAGTGATTTGTTTACCTTTCCTATAATTTGCACTCATATCGTGTTTTTTTCATATTTTTGTTTTTTTCATATTTTTGTTGTTGTAACATTCTGACTCCGTGCCCCCTTACTGGAGATCTGTGAGAAAGAGCTTCACAGCTCATTGGATTCCTCCAGTCTGACAAAACGTTCTGTTTCTCATTGCGTCGCTTTCAGTGTGCACATTGGGGACGGTGGCGACGTCACAGAAATCCGCTGGGTGTTTCCAATTCACGGCATACCGGTGATAAACCCGCCAACAAGTACACCTGGTACGTGTCGTCGCAACACTCTTGCTGGAGGCATATGTTTGCCTCCTGCAGAGTTCTCCCGTGAAAATGTACGAATGAATGTGTGCACAGTATGTCATTCTCAGCGCTGGATTTCATCCACTATAAATCGCAGGGCAAATTGATTACGATGGGCTTTTTTTTGTTGTTCAGACCATCAACTCACTACACTGGAGAACCCGGTTTCATGTACATATGTACGTTGAACTTCTATCGCACCGTAATCACAGTGCTGCGATGTAAAGATGTGGGGGGAAAAAAAATCAACGTGGATTTTATTTACATTTTCATGTGTGCATGCACAGCCACGTTTAGGTGCGCGGCGAGGAGCCGGCTGGAGGAGTCTGTCGAGGTGGCGCTCTCCAGCGTCCTCCCGGAGAGCCGCGACAGCACCCCATACACCCCCAGGCACTCGGCTCACTCACCACCACCACCACAACAACAGCTGCAACCACAACTGCTGCAGCCCCCCACGTGCGAGAGCCCTCGCTCAAGATCTCCCAGGCAAGGCAGCGCCAATTCAGCGAGCAGACCAACAGGTAATCAAAAATGTATTCCAACTGGTGTTTTCGGCACCACTCCGGGTTAGTGTCGTGCCTGACTCGAAGGAGTCAGTTTGCGTTGCCCCATATGTTAAAGAACGGTCCGTGGACGTTGGTATCATCACTGCTGCAAGTAAAATAGGGTCAAAAGAGAAGTATGGTCAAATGGCATCCACGACCCGCATGGTGTGGGTAGACCCTCATCCAGCAGTGGATTGAAAAAAGGACGACATCATTAAAGAAGGGTAACCCACTTTAAGATGTGTTTTTATGAAATAAAGGGCATTTCATTGAATTTCACCCCATACTGCATAATAGCCTGGATGTATGTTACCTGTGTTCGGTTTGTTGTCCTTCCCTCGCACCTCCGATTAGCACGGTTGGCTACGTACGGTGTTAAAGAAGTTCAACGTATATTTCCACTCCCTTGCAGAACTCCGCCACTGGCTGGACTTTGGATTTGGGAGTGAAGATGCGGCGCCAGAGTCTGCTGCGCAGGCGGCGCTGGAGAGCGCCATGGCCGTGAGTCTGCTGGGTCAAGAGCGCGACCCCCACTCGGGCATCGTGCGACTCACCTTCAGAGTCGTCTTCGCTCCCCAGGCTCCACTCAGGTACCCAGCCTCTCCCCAGCCGAGCCCATTGATACCTCCGCTGTGCGCGCTCTTTCCGTTAGCGCGGTCGCCTGTGCTTTGAAACCCATACAACGCGTCCGCACAATTTCATGATGAAATTACATTGTGAATATGGCATCACCCCAGCTGTTTTGGTGTCTGTAATCAACACAAGAAATAAAAAAGAATCGTAATAGTTATGTAAGAGTAGAGCATTCGTAGCACAGTCCCACAGCCTCCGATGATAACCTGGCTTTCATGGTGGTCACCCATCCACGAGCTATCTAGGCTTAAGCCTGCTTGGCTTCCGAGACCTGACGAGATTGGGCGCATCCAGGCGATTTCCTTACGCGACAATGTGGGTAACTGACGGAGTTTCCGAGGTACAGTTTGTTCTCCTATAACGCGTGTTTTCATAACGAGAATTCTATATATAACGCGATGAATGCATTAGGGAACGATTTTTTTTCATAACGTGGATGCGAATTGGATACAACGCGATCGAGTGAACAGAACTACGTCACGCGCGTAGGAATAAGCGGTTGTGTGGCTGCCTCGGCGTAGCATCACACAAGGCGGGATGCTGCTGGATGCTTTTAGATGCTACCCACGCGCCTCAGTCTTTGTTCAGCCTGTATATGCGGACTGTGCTTTAACCCTGTATTATATACATTATTTATTTTCACGCGATTTTCCCCATAACGCAGTGTTATTCAGGAACGCAACTTCTCCCGCGTTGTAGAGGAACAAGACTGTACGTTGATCTACGTCGGTGGTGTCGGGCTTTCCCACAGCGCGGCGGCCTCGCTGCTGGTGAGCGGCCCCTCGGGAGGCATCTACCGCTTCCCTCTCCACTTCGAGGCCACGGAGGCCCTGCCGGACGACGTCGTCACGATCCACGCGCACGGCCTGCACCAGGCGTCCACGGTAGCTTTCCGTCTCACCAGCAAGTCAAGGTAACGGAGGCCACGTGGCCCAGAACAAGGACTCGCCGGATACACTCGGCCACTGAAGGCTCAGATGCATGAAACAACTTAAGAACGATGTTCCCCTTTACGCCTACTTAAATTTGTCTCAACTAAGGGGGATGTTTTACTTTAAAGCGTTCGTGACTGCAGGGATTTATCTTCTTGGTTCTTTCGGTAAAGTCACGCAGAAGGGAAATAATAAACTAAAAAAATTAAAATAAAACATAATAAAATAATGTTTTATTTTATTATGTTTTATTTTTATTATTTTATTATTTCCCTTCTACGTGACTTTACCGAAAGAACCAAGAAGATAAGGGGGATGTTTTACTTTAAGGTGTTTTATGGAGCTGACCAGAGAGCATCGGGCATTGTTCCCAATAAATTGAGTAAGGCATGTCCTGTAATGATTTACCCTCCGCTTCACTGCACTATGGTTAATTGTAACGATTCACAGTCATGGTTCAATTCACGTACCCATTATCTTTTTGGTCTGGTTTTTATGCCCTTATTGTTTTGTTTCTCTTTAAATTAGATTTTTACTGTTTTATTTGCTCTTTACTATGTGGAGATGTAACATTTGCGTAGAATTGTAAAAATGTTCAAGCATTAATTATTTATACATATCATTAAATACAGGTATCCTGAACATAAGAATAGTTGTCAATGGATGAATGTATGACTACATGTCTAGGTGAGGCCACATTACTCCACCCACAGGAGTCGCCAGAACACAGCTTTAAATCACCAGGGAATCAAACCGAGGATCCTCATGATGTAACATCCACTCATGATGCTATCGGTGTCACTCGCTGGATATGGGACGTTTTTAATCCACGTTAATACTACTCCTGCAAAATGAATAGCAGAGAGCCGTCCAGAAAAAAATACATTGTTATGCTGTACTGTGTCTATGCTCCCACATCTGTACTCACCAATCCGCATGCAACACCTTCATCAAGTATAATCACATAGCCCCCAATAAGAAATAGATTTTACCCTTTCTGGCAGTAAAACAGGTATTGAGATCTTCTTGGTTATTTCGGTAAAGTCACGTAGAAGGGAAATAATAAAATAATAAAAATAAAACATAAAATAATTCTCACGACGTTTCGGCCACAACGCAAGCAGCCGTCCTCAGGTGAAGAACAGGTCTGTCGGAAAGACAGCGTCTGAATGGGCACCACCAGGCTTGGCAGTGTATATTTAAGCTGGGTTGGAGGGGGAAGAGCACCTTGACAAATGAATTAGCATATCAAGAGGAATTTAGCATATTTATGGGAAATGCAGATATGGGATTAGTCACTACTTTACCGAAAGAACCAAGAAGATGAATCTCTGCAGTCACGAAAGTTTTAAATCGAAAAAAACAGGTGTTGAGATGTTAAACAGGTGTGAAGATGATGATACTACAAGAGTATGTTTTTTGTTTGCACGTTCATCACAAGTATGTGTGTTTAATGCAGACATGATTCCTTGCAAAAGGTTTCTGTTTGGTGTTTTAACATCTTAACACAACTGTTTTATTGCCAGACAGGGTAAAGCCTATTCTTGTATTTTGATTGCTGGCAATGGAGGTCCCATGACATACCTCCTCCAGCCGCACGGCGTGGGGAGGTTCCCACCCAGCAGTGAAGTGACAAAAGGCTGTGCACGTCCAACTCTACCGTTTTAGTGTGCCCAGGCTGTATGTTTGTACGTGTGTAGACGTGTTGAAACGTCTTTCGCACCGTACGAAGCCAACCGTATACTTACTTTTTTCACTAATTGTTAAGAGAAAAAACACCTATCCAATGGGATAATTGAATGCAGTCGGATGGATTTATCAGAATATGACTAAAAAAATTCAACATTTGTCAATAACACAGAGTTTGAGACGAAACTTTACACGATGGAATCTGCTGAGAATTGAATTTTTTAAAATGTTTTCTGATCACCAGTACTTTTTAATTGCCGTATGAATAGTTACCTAATAGTAGCTAGTGAGTAACAGACAAACCCCGTTCAGTGTTTTTGGGAATTGTGCTGGTGCACTGCAACCAATGCAGTGTCACCAAATAATTAGTTTTACCTGACAGGATATGACTCAGGTCATTTTCAAGTCTGTGCACTTTTGGTCCGATCACCCCATTTGACAAGAAGTTTTAAACTAAAATACGTTTAATCATTAACCATTGAGGGTCGTTTCCTTTTTTCAAAGTGGTCATTGAACCAACGTCTAAATCAGGTATTTCAGTCCCAATTTACTTGAATTAAAGGGTGTCTACCACGTTCGTTGTTTTTCGCAGTTTTTGTCTGCCATGAAAGGTGTAAAGCAGATAATGAAGGCTGCTCATAGAGAGTGGTAACTCCGGTAATTATTGTTAATTGCTGTAATGCTCAGGTCATCGGATATGCAACACATTCACAAGTCTGTTACAAATTACATCAGCCTTTGTGAGTAATGGGGTGGATCAGTGGTTTGTGGAATGTGGCTTTTTTTTATTTGGTGACCTCAGTTTAATTTCCGGCCCTGGCTTGACGTCAGTGGCGAGTGAAATCTGAACCGGTTCTCGTCTCCCCCTTCACCAACCGGCATGAAGGACGATGCAAATTAGTTGATAACACTAAGCGGAATCAAGAACGATGCAAATTAGTTGATAACACTGCTTTGGCAGTGGTGCACAAGCACATATAGCAAACTAAAAAAACTCAACACATCTGTCAAATAACACTATCTTAAAAGAAAAAGGATATAATAGATGACGTGTATAGCAATTGCATGTAAAAATTAATAGAGTAATTATAATCAAACAACCCCCTTTAGTGGTGGAAAGTCCACATTTCTCTTGCAGGTACACATATAGACAGAGGATAACCACAATTGACTTTGCCACGTGGCGGTACTCTTTTATTCACCCGAGTGCAGTGTCCTGATGAAGGGCTGATTCGACCCCCAGTCCTGACTGAAACCCATAACCTTCTGATTCCGAGCTGTGTGCTGTCCTGTCGGTGCTACTCAATTGGATGAACATTATTATGCTCGGCATAGAATACGTGATTGCATCTGCCAGTAATTGTAATTAAGATTCTACAAGTACAAATTCGCACATGCCCATTCGCAGCAGCGGAACTACCGCTAATTTGCGACACAAGGGAGTCATGCTTGCTATGAGCAACCACATGAGCAAAAGTTAGTGCCCTCTTGCTCCTGAGATACTGGGTTCAACCCCAGGTTTCAAATACAGTCCTCCAATCGGTTTGCTTCTTCACTTAATTTGGCAAAGATTCCAGCCCTGAGAATAACATAAATCTCTGTTTAACTGCAAATGTGGTGAACATTACTCGATTACAGAGTGCGTAGGAAGTGCACTACTGTATTGTACAAAAATGTGAGGACTCGTACACATGGGGAAAAGGGAAAGGCTGACAAATCTCATGTATGTGGGGAAATTAGGGAAAGTGCTACGATAGGGGCAACTCTCTCATAGATCTGCCTTTGGGCAGAGAACTTCCGATGACAAATAACTATTTTCTATGCAATACAATTTGAACGAACAAAGCAACTAAATGCAAGCACATCTAAAAAAATGCCGTTCAGAAAAAGTGGGTGTTTATTTTATCGAGGCAGTTTTGCGGAAAGAACATCCAAATGGAAGCGAAGCGTGCAGATTGTAAAACCGCAACCACGAGTAAGGTTATACGGAGAATCGAGCTGTAGGGCTGGGCAATGAGGGAGAGATAATACTTGAAAATGATCAGGTGCACACTGGAGTCACACTGAGAGTTCGGCAGAAACCACAGCAGGGGCAGGGAGGTATGAAGTATTATCGGCAAAGCAAGGGAAGGAAACAAGACTGAGATGCTTTTCGATTTAAAGCTTTCGTGACTGCAGGGATTCATCTTCTTGGTTCTTTCGGTAAAGTCACGTAGAAGGGAAATAATAAAATAATAAAAATAAAACATAATAAAATAATTCTCACGACGTTTCGGCCACAACGCAAGCATCCGTCCTGCGTTGTGGCCGAAACGTCGTGAGAATTATTTTATTATGTTTTATTTTTAT
This sequence comes from Lampetra fluviatilis, assembly GCF_964198595.1. Taxonomy (NCBI): domain Eukaryota; kingdom Metazoa; phylum Chordata; class Hyperoartia; order Petromyzontiformes; family Petromyzontidae; genus Lampetra; species Lampetra fluviatilis. The sequence goes on from NC_136310.1 coordinate 5,485,221, forward strand.
TATTTTATTATTTCCCTTCTACGTGACTTTACCGAAAGAACCAAGAAGAAGACTGAGATGCTTTGACCATGCGGTGCGAGGTGAGGAGGGATTGATCATACACGTCCGATTAGCACGGCTGGCTACGTACGGTGCGAAAGAAGTTCAGCATCATACGTAGAGATTAGAGGGAGGGAAGGAAGACGGATGATGAGGTGGAGGAAGGATAACGTGAACATGGACAAGACAATTCTAGATTTGAAGCTTTCGTGACTGCAAGGATTCATATTCTTAGGTTTTTTCGGTAAAGTCACGTAGGTAAAAAATTCAAATTAATAAAAGTAAAATAAAAATAAAAATCACGACGTTTCGATTGTGTTGCAATCGAAACGTCGTGAAAAATAAAAATCACGACGTTTCGATTGTGTTGCAATCGAAACGTCGTGATTTTAATTTTAATTTTTTTTTTAATTTTATATTACTTTTATTAATTTTAATTTTTTACCTACGTGACTTTACCGAAAAAACCTAAGAATATGGACAAGACAGTGGCTGGGATGGCAACGAGGGAGGGCATCTCTCCAAGGTGACGCACTTGACAGTGGCTGTGGTGGCAGCCTTCAGTCGTGTGTTGCTTTAGTTATCATTGTTTAATCTTGTCATGGTCTGAGTAGGAATCTGTGGATTTCATGTCATTATCTTAATCCCGTCGATTAACTCAGTCAATCGTTTCGTCAAACCACTCTTAGTAATTGTTGGTGCCAGGGGAGAGAATTCTCCACGCCCTCCTCCCCCCCCCAATGTTATCAGGTTAGCCAGTCAGTGAACTCACAATTTTTGTATATACATATATAGCCAATTACTTTGCTTGGTTTTCCTCAGTGCACTGCTGTTTCTAATAACGATGCTAATGATGTTTGTCTACGGCTGCATTCAGACTAGATGATCTCATTATAGTGAGTCGTACTTTGGTCTGTGGTGGGGAGCCATCGTCATCACCCTCCATGACCTTCATCCACTAAACATCATTGTTGACGAAAATAAAAACCCCATTTACTTGAATGTTATGCTTCAGTGCGGCACTCTCATTAAACACAACAAAGACTCTGGCCGTTTTCTTGGTTCTTTCGGTAAAGTCACGTGGAATGGAAATAATAAAATAATAAAAATAAAACATAATAAAATATTATATTATTATACTTTATTATATTATTTAGTTTTCTTTTTATTATTTTATTATTTCCATTCCACGTGACTTCACCGAAAGAACCAAGAAGATGAATCCCTGCAGTAACGAAAGCTTTAAATCGAAATTTAACTCTGGCCGTTGTTTATCGTCACGGCGCAGGCATGCGGCCGCCTTCTCGGCAAGCTTCACGCGAGACAGCGACCCCGAGTTCAGCGTGTGGCCTCCAAGCGGGGAGCTGCTGCCCGAGGGCAGCGAGGGAAGTCGCCTTGCCGTGTCCTTCTGTCCCCGGAGCTACGGCAAGCCGTACCGCGCCACGCTGCTCGTCAAGGTAACATCTGCCCAGTGCAGATGCCGAGCAGTTTGTTTCGTAACAATTCAATTATCCTCACTCTCCGCCACCCCCTGACAAAAGAACTAAACTTTTTTGTTTTATCAGGTAAGAGCCCACTGAGCTATGTAGCTCGTTATTTTCTCCGCAGCGACTTGTCTGTCACAAATGATAGCTCAACAAAGTGGCTTATCACGTGGAAATTTAGAGCAGTCAAATCCTCTAAACTTATGTTGATTCTAAATGTGGAAGGAAAAACCGGAGGACCCGGAGAAAAATCCACGCGACCACGGGGAGAGAGACACGCAAACTCCAAATATACAGGCGTCCGGGTTGGGATTGAACCCAAGACCTCCTGTATACCAGGCGAGGTAGTTGACATCTCGCCACCGTGGCAATTCTGATTGTGATTCACTTAATTGTCAGGATGCTATGTTGTGTAATGCGCAATAACCCACTGAGCCGGCCAACCACATCCATTATTTGTTTTTCAAGGATAGCCTCCATGACCTCAGTTGCGTTGGTTAATTTCCAAATGTGGGGTTTGGGGTGGGTTACTCCCACAATGTCACGGAACAATTAAAAACTACTCAGCAGATGTTGTTCTTCAGAAATTTCCTGTAGTAATCACTGTGGTAAGAAGCATTTTAGGGCGCAGTAGTGGTTGAACAATTTATGCACTGCATTATGATCCTGGCATCCTGAGTTTGAATTCTGGCCACAGCTAACCATCATTGGCGAGTCGATGTGTTACCCTGGTTCCGTGCACACCCCACTCCCTTCACCAACCTGTACTGACCAGCGTGGTGAAGTATAGGCCTTCATCCTGCAGTGGATTGATGAAGAGCTGTGCACTATTCATAATTTAATCTGATAAATATGGAAAGATGTACCATGGTGGGTTGTGAGAATGGGCTTTGTGAATATATTTTATTTCTTTATCCAGCATTTTCACGAGCCTTTTTTTACAATGGACTGCAAACAAACTGACTCAGTCACAAGTCCTTTGACTACTATGCGACCCAACTGCTCGAACGAGTTTGCTTTACAAGTTCACAAGTGAGCTCATTAGCAAGTCTATTCCATTACGGTACTGCGTAGGTTTTCACGGTTGCACTGTGTAGCTCTACCGTATGTTTTTGGGTCGTACCACGTGTTTATAGTTTCAGTCCCTGGAGAAGCTCGTAGCACGTGGAGTGAAATGTTCGACATAATGCCGAATAAAATGTTGTGCAAACGAAAAGCACATCAGAGAGCTGCGCGTCTGTCCTGCTGCTAATTTACCATATTTCTTTCCCCACCAGGCGGGCGAGACCACATGGATGTACGAGATTCACGGCGAACCCTCGGTGTATTATCCTCCCTCCGCTCACTCCTCACTCCATTCCATTTTCTCGGGAAAGTCTAAGTCCAGAGCGCGCCCGGCAGCGCTGGCCAGCCTCAAGCAGCCAAGCCATCGTAACTTTGTAAGCGAGAACCTGAATCTACAGAGCACGGGGCCCTCCTCTCCCATCAAGGGGGCACCGCTACTGGCCTCCAACAAATAGAGCGAGCGAGGTCAGAGGGATGACGTCACAGCAATCACCGCCAGGTGTGAAGTGCTACATTTCCACGACCGTGAGACACTGGAGCTGAGCCGAGCCAATGCAGTTGCTGCATTGGCTCGGTCCCTTCCTGCACCATTCACCTTGCTCTGTTCCCCACTTGTTATGATTGTGATCACGTCGCTCGGTGGCCAGAGGGACACGATCATAATCAAGTTGAATATTTTTTTTTTGCAAGCTTTAGTTTTTTCTAGCATTCGGTTATGCTATCACAAGCAAAGTCTATTATTGGTGTAATGTTCCATCTTGTATTTTCTTGAACAAAAAACATGGCACTGACGTTGATCTTCCCCTGCACCTCAGTTAGCACGGCTGGCTACGGACGGTGCGAAAGGAGGTTCAACATACACGCATACATACAAGAGACACCATTGACCACGAGTCGATCTTATTCGTTGACCCCCGTCACATCACGTCTGCTCCTGAGGACGGCCCGGCTGAACGGGCGCAGCTGGTCCCTTGGGAAAGGAAGCCACGCAGGCCAGGCACGACCCCGTTACACAGCCCACTTCACAGCAGAGGTCGCAACCGGGTACCCGATACCAAGTACCCTACCCGATACCCGGCTACCCGTACCCGGCCGGGTACGGGTACGGGTAGCCGTTTGCGACCCTGGTGCGGCCAGGTACGGGTACGGGTAAGGAATCAAAACTTGTTTGCGACCTCGGCTTCACGGCAGCTTGCCTCGTCAGCCTGCCATGGGTTGGGAACCGAACCAGCTCACTTCCCAGGGGCCATGGGAATGCATCATAAATGAGACCATTTAATGTACAGAGGATGGCACATGAGAAAGACCCATTTACTCATATATATCTGAGGCCGCGGTGAAGTCCTCATAATACCATGATGCAAACAGCCTGCGTTTGCAACAGGAAGCAGCTTTGAAAATGAATAACTTTGGGCAACGCAGCAGAAGCCTTGACTGCAAGTCGTCGATAAACACTGTGATGGCACATACGGCAAGAAGCTGTTCAGTGAGTAAGACAACGATTATTTTTAAAATCTAATTAATGAACTTGTAGTTTAGTTAAAAAAGCAACGACTTCATATTCCTGTTATTTCTGTTTGTGTCTGTTTTGTTGTTTGATGTATGTATTTTTTTTACCCAGTTCGACCTTGTAAGAGACACTTCTTGTCTCAAAGGATGCCTTACATTTCTGTTCTACATAAATACAAATGGTATTTTATTGTCACGAACCTAAACATAGTTTCAAATAAAGGCAATCGGTCAATCAATTTTGCAATCAGAAATTCAATTAACGTTATCAGCATCCATCACGAGGTTGCTTTCCCCCTCCCGACATACATCCCAGGTTTCAAAAGATTTAAATTCACGAAGCTGTGTTTTGACCTGTGTTGAGCAGTGTTGATGCCAAACTTGCAGCAGCCAGAATCAGAAGATTTCAGAATATTTATACTGGAGGAATCCGATTATGTCCGGTAGCCAATCAAATGCCTTGTTTATGCAGTCGTCGCTGAGTTTACATTAAAATTGACAGTGCATCAAATGTTCACCGTGGTCATATTTTTTGTTAAATAATTGCGCACAATAACATTTTTTCTCAATGCTATAGAATGCGTACAACTATTTTTCCAATCCTATACAACTAAATACGATTGTTGTATGTGCCTTCTTTTTTATTAACGTAAATATGCAAACGAGGGCCCAGCTTATGTTGTAGTTCCTCAACAATGATTTGTTTGTTGTGAATTATTTACAAGAGTGTAATGCTAGGTCTAGTAGTTTAGTCCATAAACTCTATGAACATAAGTTTTGAATAAATTGTGAACTGTCATCAAATGTGAACATCTATATATTTACATATGCAAATTGTGCTATCAGCGGTAAAAGGCATTTTATAGCAGTAGTCCACCACAGAGAGTGGAGCTTTACTGGTTTACAATAACAGTAATGCTGATTAATTTCCCAGGAAAGCCTCACTGAGTCTCAAAACTCTTTTCAGGAGGGTCCTGCAAAGAACTGTTTAATCAGTAGCACCAGTAACGATTGTCTTTGGTATGTGAGAGGGGGCGCCAAAGTCTGCTATTATGCATTGATATATGCGCGGTGGCAAGATGTTAACTACGTCGCCTGGTATACAGGAGAACGTGGGTTCGATCCCGACCCTGAGTTTGCATGTTCTCCCCGTGGTCGTGTGGTTTTAGTATCTGGGTCCTCCGGGTTTTTCCTCCACATTGCATTTAGGAACATGCATTTAGAGTATTTGGCTGCTATAAATGTCCACGTGATAAGCTACTTCGTTGAGCTATGATTTGTGGGCAGGTCGCTTCTGATAAAGAGCTGTATAGCTCAGTGGGCCCTTACCTGATGAAATAAAAAAGACTCGATTGTACTCGGAGAGAATACACACACAGATATCGATTGTAGTATCAGATTATTAATTAATACTCGAGAAATCCGATGAGCTTTTAAGCTTTCTTTCACAAATGTCCAGTGCTGTACTGCCAGCTCCTCACAGCCCAGGCCTACAACATCCACTAAGCAGTAGCCCATCCAAATGTTTATCAAGTCGTATCTCCAATTAGCACGGTTGGCTACGGACGGCGAGGAAGAAGTTCAACATACACACAACTCTGCTTATCTTCCGAGATCTGGCGAGATTGGGTGAATTCAAGATGATTTTTCACAACGACAGCGAAAAAAGACCACGTAACTGGGGTGTGTAGGGGCCGTTGGCCCCCGGGGTCTCTCCCGCCATCATCCCCTATTTCGTTTATGTTACCCCACCTCCCTAATACCCGCTAGGGTTTCGCCGGCCTTCGAACGCGACGCCCCTACCCATACGGCTTCACGCAGCGCTCCCACGCTGCAAGCATACGTGCGCACGGCATCATCAATCAAACGCCATACTCCCCTCTTTACGCCGCTACGTACAGCTCTCGCACGCTGCGAGCGTGCGCTCGTCTACAGCCCTGTGCGGCACTCGCCTCCACGTCGAATAACCACGTTACCAATGCGCACCCGAATCCGACACGTAGCGAACGTACGCGCACTCCCGCACACAGCTCCCCGCGGCACCCACTCACCACGGAGCACTCACGTTGTGATCGCACATCTGTATCATACACGTAGCGAACGTACGCGCACTCACGCACTCAGCTCCGCGCAGCGCTCCCCCGAGGCGAGCCGCAGCACTACAGAACCACTGCGTACACACGCTTCCCCACGCGCTCAGCTCCGCGCAGCGCTCACTCACGTGGCGAACCACTGTGTGCACCCGCGCCCCCACACGCTCACGCTGCACGACAAGATCACGCGAGACCACGCTTCGCTATTAATGATTTATTATCTGCTACCTGGTAATTTGATGTTAAATCAGTGAGTCGACGAGGCTGGCCTACGCTGATACCTCTATACCTATTCCCGATTTATCTGCTATGATTCTAATTCACCTTCTTACTCACTGTTAAGTGTCCACGGCGGTACCTCGATATGCCGCGCGGACGTCCGGGTCGCTGGCTGGAGCTGCTGCTGGTCCGCTGGCCTGGAGAGAAAAGAGCGCTTTCCCCTTTGCGCCCCCCTATTTATCCTCCCTACCTCAAAAGGATGCTGCGCTGAACAATGGGCTCGCGCACCTCGAGCACGCGCACGGCGGTTCCGGGCGCTTTTGATATGCTAATCAGTGAGCGGCGTGCGTGGCGTAAATCCTAATTAATCCCTTACCCTTCCTAACAATGGGGCCTGCGCGCTCAAGCGTATTGATCCCAACCCTCCATGACTATGCGCAAGAGCCCCTGCGGTCCCACTATTCATGCTGTCCCCTCCCTCCGCCTGTCTCGTCGACCCGTGGGGGTGTGTGTGGGGGGAAAATGCGCCTCAACCGCGGTGGCCGAATGCCCCATGCCGCGACCACACCATATTAAGGCTGGTCGCAGCGCCGCGGCGCAACGTAGCATGGGGGAGGTCGTCCAATTCCCTGATCGCCGGAAACCGTGAGAGTTAACCCCGATAAGGGTTTCTCGGATAAAAACCGGTCGATCAGGTGCACCTTCCCTTCCAGCTCTATGGGGGAGGGGAAATGCGTGCGGGTGTGTGCTTATGTGGGGGGGGTGATGGGGGGCAGTGCGGTGGGAGAAGCCGGGCGGGCTCCCTGGCTCGGCAGAGCGGCCCCGTCGCTGTGGCACCACATAGCCCCCCGGGGTGCCAGTCCCCGTCCCGGGTTGACTGGAGCACCTCGCCTGGGTTGCCCCCACGAGGTATCGCCGCGGGGTCCGCGGGATTCGCCCGGCCCTTGTGGCTGGCCTCGGGGGTGGCGGCTCCGTCTCCTGGGGCTCCGGCGGTGGTCTCCTCCTCCATTCCAACGGCTCCCCTCGGCCTCTGGCACCTGCGGGCTGGGGAACAAACTCAGAGGCGGTGGGGTTTAAGGGTCGCCGTCCTCGTCGCCCCCTGCCCCGCCCGGGGCCCATCGGAGCCCGGGGCTCCGTGGGGCCCATATACTGCGCGAGGCCCCCGGGCACGGGGGGTGGGGGGACCCCGGGGTTTCGGGGTACTTGGACGGCGGGGCTCCCCCCCCTCGGGGGCTGCTCGCCACGGCTTCAGTCGGCGGATGTTGACCACCATCTCCCGGCCCCTCTCTCCTCCCTGAATCAGCACCGTCCATGGTGAGATCTGCCGTCTCACAATCCAGGGTCCTCGCCAGTAGGTGGTCAGCTTCCCCACCTGTCCGGCACCGACGCGGGGAGTGTACAGCCACACCTCGGCGCCCGCAGTGTAGAAGGGGGGCTCCATACGGGGTCGGGCGCCCTGCTCTTGCCGCTGGTGCGCGGCCTCTCCGTGCGGGTAGGCTCGGCCCCTGGCCCCTCGCAGGGTCTCCAGCAAGTGCTCCACGGGGTGGCTCCCTTCCTCCCGTTGCGGCGGGGGGACACCGAACAGCAGATCTGTGGGAAGGCGAGACTCGCGACCAAACATCATTAGGAACGGGGTCTGTCCTGTAGATGTGTGAACGGCGGTGGTGTAGGCGAACAGGGCATAGGGGAGGTGTTCGTCCCAGTCCTGTTGATTCGCGGCCGCCATGCGTTTAAGCTTCCCGGCCAGAGTCTGGTTCATCCTCTCTACCATCCCGTTCGCCTGGGGGTGATACGCCGTGGTTCGGTCCTTCTGGATCCCGAACTCTCGGCACAGCACCTGGAATAGTTCGGCCTCGAATTCACTACCCTGGTTGGTAATGACTCGTTCGGGGATCCCGCACTTAAGTACGTAGTTTTCCACGAAGGCCCGGGCCACTACGAGGGCTGTTTTATCCGGGATAGCCACCGCCACGGGGTAGCGGGTGAAGTACTCCACCGCTACGAGAATATATCGGTTGCCCCGGTGGGATCGCGGAAAGGGCCCCTGCAGGTCGATTCCGACCAACTGATTCGTCCGACTGACTCGGAACGGCCTCAGGGGTACCTGGTACCTCGCCGGCTTTTGCCCACACTGCTGACAGGCCCGGCAGCCCTGCACCCAGGCGGCCACATCTTGCGCCAATTTAGGCCAGAGATACTGGCGACGCAGAGTCTCCCGGGTGCGCCGTTCCCCATCATGGCCCCCGAGCGGGTGGTCGTGTACCAGTCGTAGTAGTTGGGGTCGCACATGGGTGGGAACGCAGATGCACCCCGGCTGCCCAGCGTCGGCCAGTTCCCTCACCACCCCGTTTTCCACACACAACCGGGCATACAAACCGCTCCAGGGCCCTGGTAGTGCATCCTTCTTCTCTCGCAGTGCCGCCTCCACCGCCGCCAGATCCGGATCCCGCTGCTGGGTTTGTCGCAGCTGCTCGTCGTCCAAGCCCGGGAAGGCGCAGCCGACATCCTCTTGGATCCGCCCGGTTGGGGTGGGATGATCCGTCTGTCCCCGGGCTCCTTCTGCAGGGGTTCCTGCGGCGCACACCGCACTCTCTCTCGGGGGGGGAGTTTAGTTTCCGCGCGCTCCTTGGGTTCTGCTGCCAGGCGGCAGCGTCCCCCCGTGAAGCACGGGCAGGCGTCTCCCTCCCTCGTCTCAGCGCGCACCACGCGCCGTCTTGACAAGGCGTCCGCGTTCGCGTGTGTCCGCCCCGCTCGGTACTCGATCTGCAGGTTGTACTCCTGCAGCTGCGCCAGCCATCGAGCCATCTGCCCCCGCGGTTCCTTGAATGTAAGGAGGAACTGCAGTGCATAATGATCGGTGCGCACACGACATCTCCTGCCGTACAAGTACGGTCGGAACTGTTTACACGCGAAAATCACGGCATACAGTTCCTGACGGGTTACGCAATAGTTCAGCTCGGCCCCGCTCAGGGTCCGACTGGCGTACACGATGACCCGCTCCGTCCCACCCTGCACTTGCGACAGCACCGCGCCCAGCCCACTGCTGCAGGCGTCAGTGTCCAAAATAAAATCGGTGGTGAAATCTGGGAAAGCCAAGGTGGGGGTGTGGGTGAGGTGGTCTTTGAGTGTGGTGAAAGCCGTCTGGCAGGCCTCCGACCACTGATAGGGGTTCTTAGGGGAGGTGAGTTGGGTGAGGGGGCGTGCAGTCTCACTGAATCCCTTTACAAATCGACGGTAATAAGTGGCGAGTCCCAAGAATGACCTGATCTCCGTCAGGTTCCTCGGCCGCGGCCAATCCACTACGGCACGCACCTTCTCGGGATCGGTGCTCACCCCTGCCTCGCTGACTCGGTGTCCAAGGTACCCCACCTCGCGCTGCGCAATGTAACACTTACGCGGCTTGAGCTTGAGATGAGCCACTCGCAGTCGCTGGAACACCTCTCGAAGCCTGGACCAATGCTCAGACAAAGATCTACTGAACACTATTACATCATCCAAGTAAATCAGGCACTGTTCCCACTGCAAGCCCCGCATCACCAACTCCATCAACCGCTGGAACGTCGCGGGCGCGTTAGTGAGTCCGAACGGCAACACTCGAAACTCAAACAGGCCCATCGGGGTGGTGAATGCTGTTTTTGGCCGATCCTCCTCCGTCATCTCCACCTGCCAGTAACCGGACGCCAGATCGAGGGTGGAAAAATACCGCGCTCCTGCGAGACTGTCGAAGGTGTCGTCGATGCGGGGTATGGGGAAGGCATCACCGAGCGTGACTGCATTTAGTTTACGGTAATCGACGCAGAACCGGGTTGACCCATCCTTTTTCGTTACTAGTACCACTGGGGCTGACCAGGGGCTCGCCGAGGGCTGAATTATGTTATCGCGAAGCATGTCCCCAACTGCCTCTTTGATTTGGGCGCGTTCGGGTGCGCCCACTCGGTACGCAGGGATTTTGATGGGCCGGGCTGCACCGGTGTCAATTTGGTGCTTAACAAGATCGGTCCGACCCACGTCCGAGTCGTGTTCACTGAATACGTCGGCATACTCCCGCAGTAACTCGCGCAGCCGATCGGCCTCTCCCTTAGGTAAATCCGCCCATGGTACATGTAACGCGTCGAGCAGGGGAACGACCTCGGCTCGGGGAGTCGGGCCGACTCGCCAGGCCAGGTCCTGGTCACCCTCAGGACGCCCGGGGTCCTCAGCCCAGAGTGCGAACACCGAGTCGTTAGAGTGGCGTGCGTGCAGGGGGTGTACGGTGGTTATCGGGGTGCGCCGTCGAAGTATCGCTGGGGTGTTGTGGGGGTTAAACATCCGCATAAACAATCGGTCCCCATCTACGTTTACCAACGTGGCGGATCCCACTATCCCATACCGTTTTGCCAACTCCGGGTGAGGAGTTAGCATTACCTCTCCTGATGGTCGGAACGCGGGGTCGGTGGGGGATGTTGCCACCAGCACCAGCATCTCGGTGAGCGGGCCGATGGTGACTGCCGTCGCCAGGATAGCGACCACAGGTGCGAAGCGGGGGCGCGTCGGTTCTCGTCCCAAGAACGGTATCCGCTCGCCGTTGCTCTCCATGGTGGCGCATCGCTGGCGGGGTTGCACGTTGAGTCCCAGCCGTTCTAAGAGGTCGGTACCTGCGATACACTCGTGACACAACGCACTCGACACGTAGAACTCCTGGGTGCACACCTGACTGCCTATGCGGACCTCTAGGGTGGCTCTCCCCAGCAGCCCCATTCCGGCTCCGCTCGCCGTGTGCAGCGCGCGGTCCGGTGCCTGTAGGTGACGCCCGTCGACTCCGATCGCGCTGCAGTGCGCTGCGCTCACGAGCGAGGCCACCGCCCCCGTGTCCAGCAGGATTCGGGTACGCACTCCGTTTACCTCCCCTTCCACCAGCGACGTGGCCCCCGTGATCCCCGCCACCAGCTCCCGTAGCCAGTCGCCAGGAGTCACCGTTTCTGTGGGCGTTGTTGCTGGAACCTGTGTGGAGATCACTCGCTCGCCATTATCACTACAGATTGTTTGTGTCGGGGCGACGTCGATTTCACCCCCCGGTGATCCCGTCTCTAGGGGGCCCTTAGTGTTTGACCTATGCATCGGCCTCGCACGGGCGAGCTGAGGGCAGTCCCTCATGAGATGCCCTCGACGGTCGCACACATAACACGTCCTGGGAGGGGTGGCGGCTCCGTAGTGGGCCCCCTGCCCGCTCCCTCTCCCTGTACGCAGTTGTTCCAACTCGGACTCTAATTGAGATACCTTCCCGGCCAGCCCCCCTACTGTGGAGTGTAGCTCACCCATCTCAGACTGGATGGTCTTCACATTTTTATTTGCTTCCTCGCGTACCTGGGTTACCCTCTCACCTACGCGGGTTACCCTCTCACCTACTTGGTTTACCTTGTTGTCTATCTGGGTTACCTGGCCGGAGACATCCTTTATACCCGTTTGTATACCGGCAACCCATCCCGGGGTTGTCTCGCGGGACACTGGAGGCTCTCTTTCCTGGCCCCTTACCGTCCTCGCGAGCTCCTGTTCCTCCTCCTCGTCTTCCGAGAGCAGGCTCGCAATGGCGCGCTCTCGTCCCAGCCCCCGGAGCTGCGCGCGTTCGCTGTGAATTCTTTCACACTTACGTGCGCGCTTGACAAGGGCGTTAAAGGGAAGACGTGGGCAGCTCATGTCTGGCTGCCACCATGCCGTGCGAGACAGGTACCACTGGATTTTCTCGGCGGCCAGTTCCTCAATAACATCAGTTGCGTACCCCGGGCGTGCGATCTTTGTTAACTCGCGCACATCCTCGGCGTAATCACGTAGATCCTCGCCAGGTTGACGACGGCGCGCCTCTAAGGCCGATTTTGCTTCCTCCTCGTCACGCGTGCCAAAACGCTGATCGAGTCGGCGCATCAGCTCCTCTAGCTGTGTCTGTGCGCTCGCGGGTAACGCTTCTACAAAATCGGCTGCCCGCCCATCAAGATTCATATTAAGTTGACGTACTGCCTGCGCGTCCGTCCATCCATTAATTTCCTTGGCCCCTAAGAGATTGCGGGCGAATGCCTTCCACGAAGGGGCCCCCCGGCCGGTAAATATTAGTCTTATTTTAGCGTGAGGTAACGCGGGGGTCCACCCCACTTCTGACACCAATTTGTAGGGGCCGTTGGCCCCCGGGGTCTCTCCCGCCATCATCCCCTATTTCGTTTATGTTACCCCACCTCCTTAATACCCGCTAGGGTTTCGCCGGCCTTCGAACGCGACGCCCCTACCCATACGGCTTCACGCAGCGCTCCCACGCTGCAAGCATACGTGCGCACGGCATCATCAATCAAACGCCATACTCCCCCTCTTTACGCCGCTACGTACAGCTCTCGCACGCTGCGAGCGTGCGCTCGTCTACAGCCCTGTGCGGCACTCGCCTCCACGTCGAATAACCACGTTACCAATGCGCACCCGTATCCGACACGTAGCGAACGTACGCGCACTCCCGCACACAGCTCCCCGCGGCACCCACTCACCACAGAGCACTCACGTTGTGATCGCACACCTGTATCATACACGTAGCGAACGTACGCGCACTCACGCACACAGCTCCGCGCAGCGCTCCCCCGAGGCGAGCCGCAGCACTACAGAACCACTGCGTACACACGCTTCCCCACGCGCTCAGCTCCGCGCAGCGCTCACTCACGTGGCGAACCACTGTGTGCACCCGCGCCCCCACACGCTCACGCTGCACAACAAGATCACGCGAGACCACGCTTCGCTATTAATGATTTATTATCTGCTACCTGGTAATTTGATGTTAAATCAGTGAGTCGACGAGGCTGGCCTACGCTGATACCTCTATACCTATTCCCGATTTATCTGCTATGATTCTAATTCACCTTCTTACTCACTGTTAAGTGTCCACGGCGGTACCTCGATACGTCGCACGGACGTCCGGGTCGCTGGCTGGAGCTGCTGCTGGTCCGCTGGCCTGGAGAGAAAAGAGCGCTTTCCCCTTTGCGCCCCCCTATTTATCCTCCCTACCTCAAAAGGATGCTGCGCTGAACAATGGGCTCGCGCACCTCGAGCACGCGCACGGCGGTTCCGGGCGCTTTTGATATGCTAATCAGTGAGCGGCGTGCACGGCGTAAATCCTAATTAATCCCTTACCCTTCCTAACAATGGGGCCTGCGCGCTCAAGCGTAATGATCCCAACCCTCCATGACTATGCGCAAGAGCCCCTGCGGTCCCGCTATTCATGCTGTCCCCTCCCTCCGCCTGTCTCGTCGACCCGTGGGGGTGTGTGTGGGGGGAAAATGCGCCTCAACCGCGGTGGCCGAATGCCCCATGCCGCGACCACACCATATTAAGGCTGGTCGCAGCGCCGCGGCGCAACGTAGCATGGGGGAGGTCGTCCAATTCCCTGATCGCCGGAAACCGTGAGAGTTAACCCCGATAAGGGTTTCTCGGATAAAAACCGGTCGATCAGGTGACCTTCCCTTCCAGCTCTATGGGGGGGGGGGAATGCGTGCGGGTGTGTGCTTATGTGGGGGGGGTGATGGGGGGCAGTGCGGTGGGAGAAGCCGGGCGGCTCCCTGGCTCGGCAGAGCGGCCCCGTCGCTGTGGCACCACAGGTGCGTCTCTAATCAGCATTTTCCCACAACTGCAACTCGGTTTCCTGCTCTGCCTACGAATGCTTGCTTCTCTCCACGGTCATCCAAATAAAGTGCAAACTCCAACTTTATTTACATAATGTCTAACGCTTCGCTACACATGCTCCCGAGATTCAGTTCCTGAAGAAGCTCCTGCCACGGGGAGCAAAATGCCGGACATCATGCGGAACGACACGCGGGAACAACCCAAAAACACATCAGGGAACTGCACGTCCTATTCTGCTGCGAATTTACAAAAGAACTGCGTTGTCACTTGCATTCGCTCTAAGAAAATCAAAAACGTAAACGCAACTTCTTGGTTCTTTCGGTAAAGTCACGTGGAATGGAAATAATAAAATAATCAAAATAAAACATAATAAAAGTAATTTCTTATTTTTTTTATATTACTTTATTATATTATAATATTATATTAATATATTATTTTATTATATAATTTTATTATTTTTATATGTTTTATTTTATTATTTTATTATTTCCATTCTACGCGACTTTACCGAAATAACCAAGAAGATGAATGCCTGCAGTCACGAAAGCTTTAAATCGAAACGTAAACGCTAGTTATCAGTGGGTGGCACTTTGAGCTACCCAAGTGACCACGAGGTCTTAGCCGTGCTACGCTTTGGCTCCACGATTCTTATCATGCCCCCCCCCCCACTAGCGCACAACCACTTTCCTTCCTCCTGTCCTCCGCTTACATCCTCTGCTTGCACAGACTAATGGTTTGCGGGGGCTTCTATGCATCGCATGCCTCCATGAGAGAGGTCGGCCAAGTTACAGCTCTTGCACTTAACATCATCGTAGATACACATCAGGAATGTTGTTTATAATAGATTGTGCATTCACCTACATGATTTGGGTTTAACGACTGAGAGTTGCTACGGGGATCTTGGCATTGGCACCCTCTTTTTCAATCAGCCAGCAGTTTTTATAGCGGTGAATGCATTGTTGCAGGAGAACTCCGTCTTATCCGTGGTGATGCGGAACACCAAT
Source organism: Lampetra fluviatilis (assembly GCF_964198595.1). Taxonomy (NCBI): domain Eukaryota; kingdom Metazoa; phylum Chordata; class Hyperoartia; order Petromyzontiformes; family Petromyzontidae; genus Lampetra; species Lampetra fluviatilis. Next base: position 5,500,263 of record NC_136310.1, read on the forward strand.
ATTGCAGATTCCGTTATCCGTGGGATTATCCACGACTTTGCTCCACTTATCCACGGGGAGAAATATGTGAATATTTGTGGATGATAGAATTAATTTTCTGACTCCTCTTGTCTGTAGTGGGAGTGAGTCTCCATAGGAAACAACTGTTGACTTCCCCACAAAGTGGTACTATTTTATCGACTCCGGCAAGATGATGAGCCGAGTCAACCCCCAATCAGGATTTATGCTCACAACCTTCCGGTTGAGCTGCAATGCAGCTGATATAATGCACCTTATGTAATGTAATGATTTTTTTTAATTAAATTATACCTACGTGACTTTACCGAAAGAACCAAAGAGTATGGATTCCTGCAGTCACGAAAGCTTCAAATCAAGATTGAGCGTATGTAATGTTCTAGTAAATCATATTGAGGACTTATAGCTGCCACTTTACTACTTTCAGT